>NW_015164673.1:91388-234451 GCF_001447785.1 Gekko japonicus
GGTGCTCTTTGTCGGTGACCCGTGCGCCGTGGGGGGGGGGGGCTCTGCAACTTACCTGGCTGCTTCTTGCTCTGACTGAGGGCTGCTGGGAGCAGGGGGTGGGGCTTGTTGCATGTTCCCGCCCCCTGGGATCTTTACTGCTGGAGCTCCGCTCCTGTGCGCTCCTGCAGGAAATTATCCCTGATGTAGCCTAAAGCAAACTGGAAGGCCAAGCAAACATGATCTTAGGCAAAAGGCCAAGAAGTGATGGTGATATTAGAAATATGAAACAGCAAGAACAATTTTGAATGCCACCTCGGGGTTAAGATCTGTACTTGATTGATTGATTGTAGCTATTTTTATGCCCATGAGGTGGGGTTTTCATACTTTCTCAGGGAAAAATATTTGAAACTACATTGGAAAAGGTGGAAAGCCCATGAGATGACCATCAATCAGCGCTGTACATATTAAAATGAGAGATTTCAGAGCTATATTGGTTTGCAAGTAACTCTTTCCAACCTAGAACTTCATCCCTTAATACCAGCTAAGTAGATGTGTGCAGTTACTGCATTGTGTAGTCAGATCCTGCTGCCTGCTGGCACTCAGCTGGGTGGCAGGAGGAAATGCTTTATGAAATGGTGATGGGGGGCTTGATTGACATCCCTGGCACTGTTCCCTCTAAGCTGAGTTAGTGTGAGCTAGCTCACAGTTTTTTAGCCTCTGGCTCACCCATTTTTGTCTTAGCTCAGGAAGGATGGCTCCAGAGCAGACTAATTTATGCAGTAGCCAAATTGCTCGCTCACAACTTTAATGCCAGTAGCTCACAAAGGAGAATTGTTGCTCACAAGACTCGACTGCTTAGAGGGAATGTTGATCCCTGGCATGATGATATTGCATATAGCCTGAGAAGAAGAGAAGAGACTGGATTTATACCCCGCCCTTCACTACCCAAAGGTGTCTCAGAGTGGCTTACAAACTCCTTTCCCTTCCCCTCCCCACCACAGACACCCTGTGAGGTAGGTGGGGCTGAGAGAACTCTTGACAGAAACGGCTCTATTTCAAGAACAGCTGTGCCTGAATTATGGCTTGCCCAAGGTCATCCAGCCAGGTGCAAGTGAAGGAGTGGGGAATCAAACCCGGTTCTCCCAGATTAGAGACCGCACACTTAACCACTACACCAAACTGGCTCTGGTGACATCATCACACCTGAGGATGCTAGCATTTGCCCAAAACTCTATGGTTAATGCATAGCATTTTGGGCGAATGCCAGAGCATCACTCCTGGCACAATGATATCAATTCTGGGTCATATAAGAGATGCTGATTGAATGCCCCCCCCCAATATAGAAGTCCCCACCTCCCCCATCTCCCACCAGTTGTCACAGCTTGCCTAACAAAACTATCTCTCCCTTATATATAATTCAGTAAGACGCAAACTGACGCAGAGGACAGAAAATGCGCACCCACAGTGTTTGGCCGGCTGCGCTGTCCCTCAAAGGCTTACCCAGGTTCCATTGGCCATGTCGTCTGAGTCCCGCCTCCGACGCCACTTCACGCAGCGGGGCAACACAAGGGAAAGCAGAGGGGCAGCTTTCTCCCTCCCACCTTCCTTCTTTCACCCACCCACCCACTCACCCACCCGCACCACCTGTTTAGGCGGCCCGTTGTATCCCTCCTCAACGGGCTTTGCTCCCTAGTTACAACATAATGAAGAAAAAGCATGCTGAAGCTGCCATCTTGATAGAGTAAAATGAAGCATTTTCTTTTCTGGTCCTGCTCTCTTCCTGTTCCACGACCTACTCCTGAGGCAAGTTCCCCACTGTAAACAGAGGAAGCAACCAAAAGATATAGGCAAGAAGCATACAAAGAAAATGCAAGAGGCTTGAGCAGAAAAAATGGTCATGGAACAGAGTAGATGGAAATAAATTAATTGTGTGAGGCAGCTATTCCTCTTCCATTTCTTTTCAGACATTCTTGTTGAAAACTGCTTGCATACCTACATATCTCCTTGAGGGAAAAGGGCTAGAAGTGTAACTTAAAAAAAAAATTGTAAGGTGGAGAATTCAGGGAGGAGGCATTGCTCAGGGACCATCCCCCTCCATGTCAGCTGTAGCTACAGGTCAAGTTATGCCAGAAGAAGAAGAGGAGGAGGAGGAGGAGGAGGAGATTGGATTTATACCCTGCCCTTCACTACCTGAAGGAGTCATAGAGAGTGACTTGCAATCCCTTTCCCTTCCCCTCCCCACAACAGACACCCTGTGTGCTGAGAGATCTCTTTTGAGAACTGCTCCTGAGAGAACAGCTCTGAGAGAGCTTGTGACTGACCCAAGGTCACACCAGCAGCTGCATGTGGAGGAGTGAGGGATCAAACCTGGTTGTCCCAGATTAGAGTCCATGCTCATAACCACTACATCAAACTGGCTCTCAGGGGATAGGATATGGTGAGAAGGCCAGTGTTTGAGACTTGGGGTTAGGTATCAAGGAATTGGTTTAGGAATATTAATTTAGAAATTTGTTTATTAAAATAGCATTGTTATGGGGAGGGAAATTTCTTTTTTCCAAAGTTCACTTTTTGGATACAACCATTGCTTGCTCTTGTTCTCATTTTTCTCTCTTAAAAGAGGGATTTCTCTTTTATTTATCTTTGAATGGAAACCAATGTACCTTTTTCTGACTTTAGCCCTTGTAGTGGTTTCATGTTACACACCATAGGATGGTGCTCTAGTAGGAAGACAGGAAGGTTTGGGAAGGCATTGCCTGCCTCTGAGCATCTCCGGAGTGAAATTCTGACATTTTTTCAGAACCTTCCTTCCTTTCTTCAACTTTCCCATTGCTCAGAATGGAATGATCTGAAACAGACTTCAAATTCCTAAAGAAAACAACTTGATTGTTCAATTTCAGGAGAATACTCAATTAAAAGCATTTCTCTTAACAATGCTCTATTAAAAACACAAAAATGTCTCCAAAAATGGTGGCAGACAGAATGGGGGAAAGCTAGAATCCTTTAAAGACAATACACACATCTTCTCTACCACCACCACAGAATTGGGACAGCCAAAGAAATAACCTCTTTCCTATGTTTTTCCCCTTCTTCTTTCTTTTGCATGGGTTGGCTGGACAGCATACAGGTGAAGGAATAAAAGCAGTTGTGGAAAAGCAGTGTGAGCTCATGTATATGCAATGTATTTACAACAGAACAAGTCAAGTGCTTGATGAAAAGTACTCCCACTTCAGAAACAGAGAGAACACAGCTTTCAGGTTTTAAAACAAGAACATTTGTGTTGAAGAACCATAGCCACATTGTTGACTATTTTTGTTTCCTTGTTCCTAGAGGAGTTTCTGAACCTTGGCCACCCTAGGCAGACCAGATGTTTTGTAATGCAAGTAACATCTGTCCACTTTTCTCCATGAATATTGAGGAGCAGCATGATGATCATAGCTTTCATAGAGTGGTTCCAAAAGCCCTTCTCTGTTTACTGAACATATTTAAAGTATGCAGGAAAATATAAGAAATTATAAGAGATATAACAGGTATAAGAGGTTGTGAAAGTTCAATGTTTGGAGTGGGGGGGAAAGGGCATAGGTGAGTCATCTGTGTAATTGGTTACATTGTCTGATTTGCTGCTCCAGAATATTTCAGGGGTGGGTTTTTTTCCTATCCAAGAAATGTTCTCAATCAAAACAAAAATGATAAGGCTAGCAGAAAGATGGTAAAGAACACATAACAGGGATGCCTATCCAATTAAGCTATGTTTCTTCAGGGCTAACTTATTTTAATACTAGGGAATTGAACACTGTCATTTCTGAATCCCACACAAGTCTGTGAATTTTAGGCTTTGCCCTCAAAATAGCCATGGCAACCTGGTAAATATCTAGTAAGATCTATATACTGAAGGTGAGGGTTAGTGCCGTGGAGTGGTGGGAGTGTCAGACTAAGGTGTGGGAGATTGAGATTCCAGTCCCTAAAAAATGGTACAGGGTTCCCTTGTTTGAAAGCCAGTTGAATCTGATTCTAGGGGGCAGTGATCATCTCCGTTTCCAAGCCAAAGAGCCAGCGCTGTCCAAAGACATTTCCATGGTCATTTGGCCGGCATGACTAAATGCCAAGGCGCATAGAACAAAGTGGTACCTATTTATTGTCTAGCAATTTCTTACTTTCGAACTGCTAGGTTGGCAGGAGCTGGGGCCAGAGATGGGAGCTCACTCCATTACACGGCACTCAGGTCTTGAACTGCTGAGCTACAGACCTTCCAGTCTGCAGCTTCAACATCTATACCTCTGAGCCACCGCAACCCCAGTTCTAGTCCCTGTGTTCCTGTAAAAGCTTGTGAGATATTTTGGGCCAGTCTGTTAGTCTAACCTACCTTGATGAGTTATTGAGAGGAAAAAATGCGGAGAAGCACATGTGCCACCCTAAATTTACTGGAGGAGATGAGGAACAAAAATGTATTTAGTAGGTCTCTGAAGCATGTAGAAGCTACTGCACTAGATTTGGCTGTTGGAGTGAGTGACTCAACATGCCAGGACATTGGGGGGCATTCTAAGTGTGTATAGGTGTTATCTCCTTGAATAGGATGCCTCTCTTTGTCTTAACAAAGATGTCCTTGCATCTGTTAGTTAAACATCTTCATTATGCTGTATGCAGTGTTCCCTCTAAGCTGAGTTAGTGTGAGCCAGCTCCCAGTTTTTTAGCCTCCGGCTCACAGATTTTTGCCTCAGCTCAGGAAGGAGGGCTCCAGAACACACTAATTTATGCAGCAGCCAAATCACCTGCTCACAACTTTAATGCTGGTAGCTCACAAAGTAGATTTTTTGCTCACAGGACTCTACAGCTTAGAGGGAACATGGGCTGTATGCTAATTTGCTGCCCACCTTCTACCTATATGTATTGATTGGCAACTTCCATTTCATTGTATCTGAAGAAGTGTGCATGCACACAAAATCTTATACCTTGAATAAAACTTTGTTGGTCTTAAAGGTGCCACGGGGCTCAAACTTTGCTCTTTTTTCTTAACCTGAGAGCTGCCCTCTGACCTCTCCTCTTTATCTCACTTTCTCCTCTGCCTTTCTTCACATGGCCTTCCATGGAGACACATGCCTCTGCTGGTCTCTCCTGTAGTGACAATGCCCTCATACTTCCACATACATGATGCCAGGTAAATGGGCCATTTGTGATAACCTACTCTTTAGATTAGGCTTCTCTCTCTCCTTTCAGCTGCAACCTGAATGCAAACTGGATCTACTTGAATAAATAATGGCAGAAAGTGAAGAGGACCTAAAGAGCCTCTTGTTCAGGGTAAAAGAGGAGAGCGCAAAACTGGGCTTGAAGCTCAACATCAAAAAAAACCTAAGATCATGGCATCCGGCCCCATCACTCCTTGGCAAATAGAAGGGGAAGTTGTGGAAGTAGTGACAGACTTCACGTTCCTGGGATCCCAGATCACCGCAGACTGTGAAAGCAGCCATGAAATTAAAAGACGCCTGCTCCTTGGGAGGAAAGCGATGGCAAACCTAAACAGCATGATAAAAAGTAGAGACATCACCCTGCCAACAAAAGTCCACATGGTCAAAGCAATGGTATTCCCAGTAGTCATGTATGGCTGCGAGAGTTGGACTATAAGGAAGCCTTTACCTTTAATATATTTCTCCGGAGATATCATGCTTCTATGACTTGGCAAAACTCTGCTATATTAACCAAATATCCCAATACCAGTTTTCAAAGTTACATTTGAAGCGAAGATTCAGATATGTGATGCAACTGTTTCACATTTCTAAAACCCTCTGCTTCTTTTGAACTTCTACATCTCCTGTGAGCAAGCCGCTTCCCAGTCGCGGTCGCAGCCGCCGCCACCACCAACCAGCACAATGGCTCTTGCTCCGGGATCAGGGCTGATACCGCCGTTCGACACGGCACGCCCACCGCAATGGGGAGCTTGGATCACCGGCCTGAAGCAAGTCCTAATCTTTTACCAAGTGACGGACGAGGCCAGGAAGAAGGGATTGCTACTCGGGTCATGCGGACCCGCAATTGAAGGTTCCCCCTGCTGCATGGAGATAGACTCTGGCTCCGCGGCCTCCATCATCTCGGAGGCCACGCTCAGGCAACTATGCCCCAAGGGGGGGCCGCGGTTGCGGCCACGTCAGGTCACCCTTATGGACTTTCAGAGAAATCGGGTGCCCATAAAGGGAGTTGGGACTTTTAGAGTGCAGTATGGACAGTTCAGGAGGAAGTTGGACTTGATTGTGGTCGCAGGCGACCTGGTGAGCCTGCTGGGGCGGGCATGGTTCGAGCCCCTGGGAATCACCGTCGAGGGGGTTCGGCAGTGCGCCGCTCAGGACTTCGAAGGGATCTGCCGGGAATTCCCCACAGTTTTTGACGAGTCACTGGGCAGATATACGGGCCCCCCCGTGTCATTGCTCACATATTGTTCACATTTCACTTGAACTTTTACACTTTCCTATACTTTAAAATGAGACTGTGATTGTTTAAAGCTTTCAGGTTTATAGTCTTCAAAGGCATTTTGTCTTCATGGTGTTCATCATCGTCTTCCAAGGAGATGATGTAGACTTCATGTTTATCTATTCTAAATTTGACTCCAGACTCTGGAGTTCCTTGAGAAGACTATACTATTCAAAAACAAGGGGCCAGGGCTCAATGATTCAGCATCTCCTTTATACACAGAAAGGCCTAAATTCATTAGCATCTCCCAGGCTGCAATCACACACACTTAATAATCCACTTTCAATGCTCATTCAGTGCACTTTCAAACTGGATTTTGCCAGTTCGTGCAGGAAAATCCAGTTGGAAAGTGAATTGAAAGTGCATTGAAAGTGTATTATTTAGTGTGTGTGATCGCAGCCCCAGTCACAGGATCTCAGATAACAGGTTTTGGAAAACGTGTGTCTTTTATTTATTTATTTATTTTATTTTGAGATTTTTATTCCACACTCCCCAAAGCAGGCTCAGGACGGATCACAAAAAAACCAAGTTCAAGACTCGTTACAATAAAATCACATTAAAATCATTAAAGCAATAAACAATAAAAACACACAGCAACAATTTCATATAAATCTGTTAGGGCCAAAAGGTGGGATCAAATGGGCCTTTTCAGAGGGCTGGGAACTAGAGCAGGGAAGCCAACTGAGAAGGACGCCCATCGCCTCACCCAAAGGCCTGGCGGAACAGCTCCCTTTTGCAGGCCCTGCAGAATGGTAAAAGGTCCTGCAGGGCCCTGATCTCCAGTGGGAGCTGATTCCACCAGGCCAGAGCCAGGGCAGAAAAGGCCCTGGCCCTGGTTGAGGCTAAGTTTTTGGGCTGAGGGGTAACCAGTAAGTGTTGATTCTGTGAGCGCAAGGCTCTTCGGGGCACATATTCTCTGCCCATGTCCTTTAATAACTGCTGTCAATCAGATTAAACCAGTGGTCCTCAACTTTTTCAGTCCTAGGATCCACCTTTAACCATTATGTAGCAGCATATCACCCACAGAACTGCAAGCATGTGACAGCACAGTGTGCCAAGAAAAGTGGGAAACAGAGTTGTGACTTCACTGACCAGATGTGGGCAGCAGACCCAAAAAGCCCAGAACAAGAAATAGAAGCAGAACATCTGGAAGTTTACTGTACTGGGGAACAAACCAATGGTTAGAACCACAGAAGAATCCTCTCTACCGCTGAGATGTCTTGCCTTGCTGTCCTGCTGTCCCTGTCACCTTACATGCAAAAAGAGGTAGGAAGGCCCCGGTCACACGGAGAACTTGCCACGAATGTTGAGCAGATTTTTGGGGCACGATTACACCGCAACATCTGGGAAGCATAGCGCACCCGTGGCCAAACCATGGCATCCCGCCGAAGATGTGGAGTTAAAAAATACCAAGGAAAGTGCACTAGTATCCGGAAAACGTGCGGCACAGGCGGGCGTCTGATCGCGGGAGCACTAGTATCCTGTGGCATCCAGTGCCCGTCCACATCCTGTTGCAAACAGGATGTTTTTCATAAGCGCATGTGCACAAACACAAAACTGAAAGCAGTGTTGTGCCACGGAACTGTGCATGCGCGCAAACGCAAAACGCTTGTGTGATCGCACCACGCCGCTTCTTTGCCATGCTGCAGCATTGCCGTGTGATTGCCAGCTAACAGCCTAAGCACAGAGACTTGGGGGAAGATGTGATCAAGCTACCGTGGTTTATTTTGCTCTGGGGCGAACAGCCATGCCTCCCCCCCCTCGTTATCTGGCCCGTGTGACCGGGGCCGAAGTATGGTTCCCTTGTTCAAGTAGTGTGTCCTTCCAAAGAAGCAGAAAAAATGTGGCAGTTATATAGGAGCTCATGACCCAGCAGTGGGATCTAAAGCCTATTTGAGGGTCCCAACCAATGATGGGTTGAAAACCTCTGGTATAGGCAGTATTGTTAAATGGTATGATTTGAGTATGAAACAACCAGAGATGTGATGACGTATGTCACAGAAAGAAGCAAGGTTTACTCATACATTCTAAAAAGCTTATTTTTAATTAAGTGCCCTTAAAATAAAATGTAATGTTTCCCAGTGACAGGAATATTAAGAAAGTTATGACATTCTTCTTCCTACCTCCAATTGCTTATAACTCTTCTTTGGGGATATTTTAAATGCACACATTGGATCTACTCAAGCAAGCCCATCTAATTCTCCTTTTTACTACAGCCTCAGTCCCACCTGGCTTTTGTCCATGCAGGTCCCACAATCCTTTGCATGGTCTCTTTGTGCTTAAAGGGGACCCCTCATCTCTTTTTTAGCAGTAGAAAATCTGGTAGAGTCCAACCCATTATTTCCTGGCCTTTTAAAAATTGTTAATACATCAGATCCATCAATCTTTCCCCCTAAGTTATTAATAGCAGTAATAGATGCCAATGGCCCAATATGAGTGCAGAGCTACTGGAACTTTAGAAATAACATACTATTGCTCAAAAACTCAGCCCAGAGATCACATAACAAAGTTAGCACTGTGTTCAGGTTACAGTTATTCTCTTTGCAGAAGTATCAGTGTATATTTGATCCTGTAAATATCCAATTTCATTTTAAAGAGTATGCCATGCCAGGAGAAGTACAATTTCATTTCCTCCTGTATAAACCAAGGAAGACTAAGGATTACTATTTCAATCTCATTTAAAGCGAGATAGCAGCTCAGCCCATGCACACAGCTCAGAATGATCTGCAATTTGGATCGTAAATTTACAAATGTCAGTTCTATGAATTAGACTTGAAAGGAAATGTTGAACAGGGAGTTTGGAACCTGCATGTAAAACACACAAGACAATTTGTACAGGGAAGTGGCTGATTGCTTCTGTAATATTGTTTAAAAAAAGCCTTAGAGATGGTTAAATCTAAAATGGATTAAAAGACTCCAGTGCTCTTTTTACCCATTAATTCCTAGACTTACTGATCCATGATAATTTATTGCAACCCTCACATGAGCAACGGATCAGTCCTTCCAGGATAGCATGTAACTGCTAAAATCTTGTCTCTAAAGTGCATGATATCAAAGTCGATACTTTAATTGAAAATGAAAAACTAATTCTCTGATTCTATAGAATAATGTTTCCTGTCTACATCTGATACAAAAGGAGCACTTTCCATATCCATAAGCATTAATGTTTTTCGGAGTTCTGAGTTCCAGGTTCATGCTGATCATTTATTTCCGCCTCGTAAAACATGCATCCTCCTGCCAATTAAGTTGCAGTTGCCAACAGATGGCCTACACTAGCTTTGCAGTGCACAATGTGAGAGTTCAGAAGCCTCTGTTACTTCATGTAGGATGTAATGCCGGTACATTTTTTGGCCCTGAGTTGGCCCAGTTTCAGCCTCCATCTTAGTACAAAATAGATTTCAGGCTCTGTCTCTCTGTCATTTGCCATGAGAAACGGTGACTTTTGCTGAGATTGCAGCAATACAGCGCTGTGTGATCATTTTGTATTCTATGAGGAACCTCTAACTACAAGTAGCTGTAAACACTTGAAACTTTTGTTCATGGGTCCAGCTAATTTAAACCTTTTCCAAATGGATTTTTAAAACAGGAGAGTCCTCCTGCCAAATGACACCAACTGACCTACATGATATTATGGAGTGAGGAGAATTTATTTATTTATTTGGTTCAATTTGTATCCCACCCTTCCCACGGACAGGTTCAGGGCAGGTTACAACATTAATATAAAACAATAAAATCAATATTAAAATGATAAACTTAACCCTTAAATGATGGCGATCAAAGTACATCACAACTATTACAATGGTGCCCTGCTGTTAGACAACTAAAGGCAGAAAGGGCTAGATCCCATAATAGATTCCAGATTATAAGTACCCTACCATGGATAAGCCAAAGCGGTTATCATTCTGTGTAACAGAAAGGTAACAGGAGGGCCAGATGATATTTGACGTCCACTATCTCACCCAAAGGCCCGATAGAAGAGCTCAGTTTTACAGGCCTTGTGAAACTGTAAAAAGTCCCTCAGAGCCCTGATCTCTAACAGGAGTTCATTCCACCAGGTTGGGGCCGGAAGCATGGACTGCAAGATTTTTGATATTATTTTGTGTGATTGTTTCAATGTCTTGGGATAATCTGTGGATTTCATGGGGGCTGGTGCTGAACAATACCAAGCAGCTGGTCCTCAGCAGTAACAGGTCACCCAGTGATTGTTGATGGGCTTGACCTGATCAGATCTCCCTCAAAGGCCAAATCAAGTCTGATAAGATCCCTGCCCCCTCCCCTTGTTCAACCAAGGCTTGAACACTGGCAATTCTTTCCTAAAAGTTGGGCCATCTTCTCCATTCACCAGTCCAATCTCCAGATTTAAGTATCCTCAGATTTACCCAGATTGAGAATTATACTATAGAAGTGGAGGCCCATGACATTTGAGGGGGGGGATCCCATCCTTGTGATCCACTGAGAATTTCTTAACCCTGCTACAAGGAGTACTCTGTTTAAAGGAAGAATGAAGTACTGACAAACTCAGACAAATCATCAGAAAATGGGGGCCCTTTATGGTCTCTTGGTGTATTCTATGGTTAATCCAGTTCTTCTAATGAAAACAGTCCCAAGCAATGCAATAAGGGTTTTGTTTTAATGGGAGAGAATGACTCATCAGAATACCTGGGTGTCCTCATTTTAGCAGCTAAATTCAAGTGATGGCCAAGTTCCATGTTTTATAGTTCATCAAAATAATACAGGTACAGATATAAACCTTCCGGTGGGTTTATGCAGCTGGCTCTGAGTGCCAGCATTGAGACTTTGATTTACAAACATAATACCTTTCACTCAAAAGAGGAAGGCATAAAAGAGCCTCTGTATATATTTAATCTGCTTACCGCTATCAAATGCATGATGGTACCAGTCAGAGAGAAAAGGCACATCTTTTTTAAATAAAGAAGACTGGTACCATTTCATGAAAAGGTTGCTTTCCTTTTCTCCACAGATAGTTCTCTTTTGTGATCTAGTCTGCTCCTGAAAAAGTGTTGCTAGGGATTTGTACACTGACAGCAAGGTAAAATACCATAAACACCACATAATCTATAACCTGCCAAATCCTGGGGAAAAAAACATTTAGACATATTCTTTAAAAAAAAATCATTTCAGAAATTTTCAGCAGTACTGCAAGACATTTGTCAATCTTTGTCAGATAAGAATTCTAAAGCAACTTTCTCATATGAGAAAGCTTGAGGCTATCTCCTAAAAATGTTCTTATCTTTTGAGCCAAGTCGCCTAACAAAAGTCTATGGGATAAGTATTATCATGATTTCTGTCCATTGTCAACATGAGCTGACAGGCTTCCAATGAATTATTTGCTTGACTTTTTAGAATGGTGATAGGGAAAACTCATGAATTGCATTTTGTCAGCATTTTCCTAAACCAATTAAATAGCATATCTGGACATCAGTCGAATGATACTCTCTCCAAACTGATTGAAATGTCTAGTTGAAATTAAAAAAAAATATTCACACACCAATTGCAAGCTCCATCAGTTTAATATTATGACCAACTCAGCTGCTTATTTGACAATCAAAAAACCAAAACTATTTATGGATGACAAGAGACAATCATACTGGAAATATAAATATAGTGAGTTGAGAAGTTGGGCCATGTATTTATTCCATAAAACAAACAGGAACCTTGTGAATTATATACCTGTACAGAATTTCATCTTGAGAGTCTAATGACAGCATAAAACATTCGTGCCCTTTTCCTAACGGTCCATGATGTCAGTCAAATACCTAGGTAGGCTTTGAACCATAGCAGAATTTGAAATTCACATAATAATAACAATAATAACAATAACAATAATAATGATAATGATAATGATAATAATATACTTTATTGTCATTGTACATAGTACATAGTACAACGAAATTAAAGGTGCAATCATTCGGTGATCTACAACCATACTCATACACTCACACAACCGTTCACAACCTATTAGGTATGTAAAGAAAATACTCAGGTTCACAACAGGAATGTAATGGTAATTCTCAGATTCTTCAGTTTGATTTGACAATGCTGCTTCACTTGAGTTCTTTTACATGAATATCTTCAACTTCCAATGAAGTTCAAGAAGTTTTTTCTCTATTTTAATATATAAATCCAGACATTTGTTTGTTTTATCCTGTGCCCTGAAATGAAGACACCAGATAAAATATATGTGTTCAAATAGGGTTTGTTTATAACAACATGAAATGCACATGTCCCATATTCTGTGGGCTTCCTAAGAAGCTGTCCATTGGGTTTGCCAGGATTGGGGCAACCTACCCCAACTCCAGGCTTCACATGGCCATAGGTCATGCCTGCTTTTTTTTAACCTGTGCCAGAATCAACCACATTCCATAAGAACATAAGAGAAGCCAATCAGGCCAATAGCCCATCCAGTCCAACACTCTGTCACACAGTGGCCAAAAATACCAGGTGCCATCAGGAGGTCCAGCAGTGGGGCCGTGACACTAGAAGCCCTCCCATTGTTGCCCCCTTCCCAAGCACCAAGAATACAGTGCATCACTTGCCTCAGACTGAGAGTTCCTATCTGTACCTTGTGGCTAATAGCCACTGCTGGACCTCTGCTCCATATATTTATCCAATTCCGTCTTGAAGCCATCCATGCTTGTAGCTGCCACCACCTCCTATGGCAGTGAATTCCATGTTTTTCTTTGGGTGAAGAAGTACTTCCTTTTAGCCATTCTAACCTGACTGCTCTGCAATTTCATTGAGTGCCCACGAGTTCTTGTGTGAGAAAGGGAGAAAAGTACTTCTTTCTCTACCTGCTCTGTCCCATACATAATCTTGTCAACCTTGATCATGTCACCCCTCAGTCATCATTTCTCCAAGTTAAGAGCCCCAAGCGCTTTAACTTTTCTTCATAAGGAAAGTATTCCAACCCTTTTATAATTCTAGTTGCCTTTTTCTGCACTTTTCTAATGCTATAATATCCTTTTTGAGGTATGGTGACCAGAACTGTACACAGTATTCCAAATGAGGTTGCATGATGATACTAGCTGATTTGTTTTGCATTCCCTTCCTAATAATCCCCAGCATAGAGTCAGCCTTTTTTATTAAAGTCGCACACTGTTTCAACATTTTCAGTGAGTTATCTACTACAACTCCAAGATCTCTCTCTTGGTCAGTCTCTGCCAGTTTTGACCCCATCAATGTATGTTTATACTTAGGATTTTTGGCCCCAATGTGCATCATTTTGCATGTGGATACATTGAACCCGATTTGCCATGTTGACGCCCACTCGCCATCCTCGACAGATCCCTTTGCAATGTAAAGATTCAAACATTGAAGTGCAGCAGCAATAGATTGACCCCACCAATCCTCTGGGTCCATGCAACCATCAATGGCTGGTTTGGGAGTCTCCTCCCACCTCCATTGCTGTATGCTCAGGATGTTTGCCAGTCTAGTTAGCCAACAAGCACCTCCCCTGCACAAATCCTGCAAACCCCATAAAGGCCTGACCAACTTATCAGGATCAGGACTATTTGCCCAACCCCATGACAAAAGATGTGAAATGGGTAAAAAAAGGTCCCTTATCTCAGCCAATCAGATAGATACCCAAAAACTTCCTACTTGGCCCCAGAGTGACCAGTTAATCCCACATGGGATGGAAAGATGGGGAGGTCTGCAGCAAAAATCAGACCAGACAATGAAGGAACAGCTTGGAGCAGCCTTCTTTCGAGAGCCAGTTTGGTGTAGTGGTTGAGTGTGCGGACTCTAATCTGGGAGGACCAGGTTTGATTCCCCACTCCTCCACTTGCACCTGGCTGATGACCTTGAGCAAGCCGTAGCTCTGATAAGAGCTGTCCTTGAAAAAGAGCAGTTTCTTTCAAGAGCTCTCTCGGCCCCACCTACCTCACAGGGTGTCTGTTGTGGGGAGGGGGAGGGAAAGGAGTTTGTAAGCAGCTCTGAGACACCTTTGGGAAGTGAAGGGCGGGGTATAAATCCAATCTCCTCCTCCTCCTCCTCCTCCTCCTCCTCCTCCTCTTCTGTTCTCAGCCCTTTCATTGGCTGCATACCTACCCTCAGCATCTGGTGCCTTCAAGTCTTTGGGAGAAAAACTGCCCTTGCCACTATTGGAGTAGAAATGTCTTTTCTCTTTTCTATATGTTTTTAAAAGAAACAAGCCCTTCATTTACTTTCTTTCGTAACTTGAATGGTGGTCCTCTGCTGGGTAAGAACATAAGAACATAAGAGATGCCAATGTTTGATCAGGCCAAAGGCCCATCCAGTCCAACACTCTGTGTCACACAGTGGCCAGAAATACCAGTGCCATCAGGAGGTCCACCAGTGGGGCCAGGACATTAGAAGCCCTCCCACTGTTGACCCCCCCCCCAAGCACCAAGAAGACAGAGCATCACTTGCCCCAGAGCCCCTAGCTATACCTTGTGGCTAATAGCCACTGATGGACCTCTGCTCCATATGCTTATCTAATTCCCTTTTGAAGCCGTCCATGCTTGTAGCACCCACCACTTCCTGTGGCAGTGAATTCCATGTGTTAATCACTCTTTGGGTGAAGAAAGGTCGCACCATTGATTTATATAGGGGCATTATGATATTGGCTGATCTGTTTTCAATACCCTTCCTAATAATCCACAGCATAGCATTGGCCTTCTTTATTGTAGTCACACACTGTCTTGACATTTTCAGTGAGTTATCTACTACAACTCCAAGATCTCTCTCTTGCTCAGTCTCTGCCAGTTCAGACCCCATCAACGTGTATTTATATTTAGGATTTTTGGCTCCAATGTGCATCACCTTGCACTTGGCCACACTGAACCCCATTTGCCATGTTGACACCCACTTGCCCATCTTTGACAGATCCCTTTGGAGTGCCTCACAATCCTCACTGGTTTTCACCACCCTGAACAACGTTGTATCATCCGTAAATTTAGCCACTTCACTGCTTACTCCCAACTCCTAATCATTAATGAACAAGTTAAAAAGCAGTGGACCTAGTACTGATCCCTGTGGTACCCCTCTGCTTACCCCCCTCCACTGAGAGAGCTGTCCATTTATACTCACTGTTTTCTATTAATTAGCCAGTTTTTGATCCATAAAAGGACTTATCCTTTTATCCCATGATTTTTGAGCTTACTTAGGAGTCTTTCATGAGGAACTTTATCAAAAGCTTTCTGGAAGTCAAGGTAAACAATATCTATTGGATCCCCCTTGTCCACATGTTTGTTCACCCCCTCAAAGAACATTAACAGGTTAGTGAGACAAGATCTTCCCTTACAGAACCCAAGCTGAGTCTAGGTTTGTTCATCTATGTGCCTACTAATTCTTTCCTTAATAATGGTTTCCACCAATTTACCCAGTATCGATGTCAGACTGACTGGCCTGTAATTTCCCGGATCTCCTCTGGAACCCTTTTTAAAGATGGGAGTGACATTTGCTACCTTCCAGTCCTCAGGAATGGAGACTGATTTTAAGGAAAGATTACATATTTTTGTCAGGAGATCCACAAGTTCACATTTGAGTTCTTTCAGAACTCTCGGATGTATGCCATCTAGGCCTGGTGATTTATCAGTTTTTGAGTTGTCTATTAGTTTTAGGACCTCCTCTCTCATCACCTCAATCTGATTCAGGTCTTTCAACACCCCTCCCGAATGCAGCGGTTCTGGAGTGGGCAAGCACTCCAATTGGGTGTGATTCTTTAATAGTTTCATATCACTGTGATCTGTAATAGCACTGCTGCAAGTGTCAATTGGCCATGACTTTGTTATTGGCTACAAATGGTTGACTTTGATATATATATTTTGTGAATTGTTGTTTTATATGTATTAATTGTTCAGAGATAGCTCTACCCTGGTTCTGTTAAGTATCCATAGGAGCTTGGAGAGGGTTACCCTCCAAGCTAAAGGGAGAGAGAGCAAGTCCAAATCTGTATGGGTTAAGAAAAGGTAGTTCTAAAGCTGTTTTAAACTACATGTTCCATTCTATTTCATCTGGACTTTTAAAATGTAGGCAGTGGTTTTACAAAGCACTTTTGCTAGTCAGAGGCAATCCACAATGTCTGCAATTGCTAGTTTAAACAAATAATGCCAAGTCACATTGATAAATTTAAAACCTGCTTGGGAAATAAAAATCACCCTAAGAACTGAAAAGTTGTAAATGGAATTGGGTTGAATTCGGCAAAGGAACTATTTGATTTCTTTTTTAAAAAAAATAATAGAAACATTCATTCTGGATGGAAAGGGGAGACATTTTGTTTAAAAGCAGAGTAGTTAAAATCTGCATAACTAGAAGGAAAAAAAATCTAGATTGTCCCCTATGGATGATAATGCCAGCCCAGTCATCATGCTAGCAGAAAGAGTCACCCAAATTAAGATTTTTGGAGAAAGAATTCAGGGAAGGATCAAGCAAGGCTCCAGAACCATTAAAGAACTCTGGAAGAACCCAACTGTATAGGTCCATGTAGTTCTAAGGGCCTAACAATGTGACATTTTCCATGTGTACACTTAATTGCAATTGTACACTTAACAACTAGAAAGAACCTTTCAGAGTCCAAGATCCACAACATATGGATACTCTGTGAAAACTGTTGCATTGCCTGGCAGGACTTCCTTTCAAGCAGTTTTGGCAAAATGTCATTCTGCCACTGGATCCCCCTTGGTGTCCTTAGCATGGGCTAAGTGCCAAAGGAAGGAAGAATTCCCCAGTGGAGGACCTCCACCACAGGTTTACATCCAGACTTATTCAAATTTATTGTTTCTACTAATTTGATATTGTATCAACAAACATACCTTTCCCACCATGTTCATTGTGTATTTGTTGTGGCTGTACATTGTTTTAGAAGACGTTTCCTTTCATCCAAGGTGTTGTACCCAGCAGGAAGGGGCAATTGTTTAAAGACAGATGTCATTGAATTTGGTGAGGACAAATAGAACACTCTCCATGTTATCCCATCATCTGTTAGAAGTCTTCTGAGCTTTTAATTGGGTATTAAAATGGCTCCATCCATTTGTTACATTTCAGTTCAAGAGACACTTAATGAGGATTTGGTGTCCTTTCATCATCTATCTCTAATCATCTTTCTTCCGTTCTACAGTTATCCCGTGCTTAATCTCCAGGCAGGAACTACAGCTGGCAAATGGCGGATGGTGTCTGAATTTAAGCAGATTTAGAGAGGACTTGGGTGGATGTTTATAGTGCTTAAGCTAATTGGAAATAAGATTTACAATGCTTCTTTTAACCAACACTATTCTAGATTTGGGAAATTACAGAGACCTTGCTAAAACTGTAATCTAATTGTGTCCACAAATATAACTTCCTGAGGTACACACAGAATTGTCACTGCTAATCTAGGTAAAAGACCACATTTGATCCTTTGACTTTAGCTCAATGTAGTCAGTAATGCACAAAGAGAGCCTGTCTTATAACCAGACCAAATTATAGCAATATATCAAGGTCATTTTTGAGCTTCTCCGGATATTGAAATCCATACACAGATTATTATTTTGGTATAATGACATTGTCCTGGACTTTACTTGGAAAAAATGATTTCCAGCTACGTATTTCCTAAGGAAATCTAAAGTTTAAAGGCCTCAGTAATAATTCTTACTTTTGCTATCAGTAGCCACTTAGTAAGGATTTTTTATAGGCAAAGTGGCAGGTTTATTGAGAATTTAATTATTTGCTCCCAGTAATGTAAATCATTGAAGTCAATAACTCTGTGTATTTGTGTAAAGGCTTCAGGAGGCAGACATAAGCTCCACATAATGTTCTTAGAGCAAAACGTCCTGTTTACATGTGATCCAAAAGTGCCACCCTCTTAACAAGTTCTCCTCCTCTCCCCCATACCATGTAGGACCACATACCATGCTGTGATGTTATCACATTGTACATTTTCCCACCCCACCAATTATTTATTTATTATATTTTCATCCTACCTTTCCCTCAAGGATGGCAGGGCACACATCATTTTCCTCCCCCGCCTCCCAACTTTATCCTCACAGTAACTTTGTGAGGTAGGCTAAGCTGTAACTTTGTGAGGTAGGTTAGGTTGCCTGGTTTAAGATTACTTGGTGAGTGTTACAACAGAGTAGGCATTTAAATGCTTAGTTCCCATTCCTACTCTCATGGTCAAACCACAATACCATACTTGAAGCCAGCAATATGCATCGGGGCAGGAAGTCCAACATTATGACATCACTACCATGTAGCAGAAGATCCCACACATCATGGGACATGCCTATGTTGCACAAAATTTGTCATTTCACATTTAAAGGATCCAACAGGAGACCTGTTATAGGACATATTAAGCAGGCCACCTGGTGCACAGGTTGTGAATGAGTGGTTCAATTTATTGTTATCTTGCTCTAGAGAACACTAACAGAGTGATCCTATGCAGAGTTGCTCCAGTTTAAGCCCAAACCCATAGTGTTGTGCTTCCCACACTGTTTGACAACTTTAAACAAACTCTAGTCCTGGCAACAGAACAGGTCTGAAATGTGTCTCAGAAGGCAAGCATTTGCAGAAGAAGAGGCAGAATGTGAAGAGGAGAGAGTTTGACTGATGGCTTGAGAACAGGAGAATCTGCTGCACACCTAATGAGTGATACTGGTAGATTAGATTCAGGAAGAAAATGGGAATGGGAAATCTATTTGAAGGGACATGATAACAAAGGATGAGAATGGAGGGGAGCAGAGAGAGCTAAACAGTAGCAAAAATTAAAGGAAAAGGGAACAGGCCAGAAATACACATGGTATTGACCCAGTGCTGCAGGAAAAGAGTTATCACCCACCCCTAAACACAAAAACAAGTTAGAACGTCACCAGTGGCATGCCAGTTAATGATGTGCCATCAGAAGAGGAAAATATATGACATACTGATGTCCAGACAAGAGGTAAGTGATATGGAACTTAATACAATGGCCTTGGGGTGGGAAGCCCAGTGTCAAATGTAGTTTCACCTGCAGATAGGGAAGAGGAAAGAAGAGCTTGAAAGATAAATCCTAGAAGCTTGAAGAGAAAAGCAATGGGGAAGCTTGGTGTAGTAGTTAAGTGTGTGGACTCTAATCTGGAAGAACCAGGTTTGATTCCTCGCTTCTCCACTTTCAGCTGCTGGTGTGACTTTGGGTCAGTCACAAGTTCTCTCAGAGCTATTCTCTCATGAGCAGTCTTCGAAAGAGCTCTCTCAGCCCCGCCTACCTCACCAGGTGTCTGTTGTGGGGAGGGAAAGGAAATTGTAAGCCACTCTGAGACTCCTTTGGGTAGTGAAGAGCGGGCTATAAATCCAATCTCTTCTTCTTCTTCCACATAGAATTAGAACTGTGGGTGCTTCATAAGAATAGGAAGTGCAGATCGTTCAGAATGTGGACATGCAGCAGCAGAGAAAACTATTAAGGAGCTGGCATGATAGATCCTTATCCTATAACATGGTGTTTGACCAGGGTGTTAATAGCCTAAAAGGTATAATGTCACAGGCTTACTATATTATTTTCATTCATTCTGATTCATTTTTTTCTGTAGACTGATTGGTTTCTTTTTTCCCTCCCAACTTAGGTAGCAAAGCATTTCTCCTCTTAATAGCATCTGGTACTTTTCCCCTAAAAACTCAGCTGGTCAGCCGAAATCCATCCAAGCGAAATCGAAAGGTGTGTCACTACATTTGGCTTCTTTCCATTGCCTTTGCAATTTCAAATGGGTATTGATCCATGACTAGGAAGACAAAGTGACATGAATAGATGAAAAGTAACAGGCGGTAATTTTATTAATATTAAAGGCAGGAGCTGACACCATCCCCAAACAATCAGGCATTGATTAGCTTCTAGGCTTGGCTTTCAGGCCAAAACTTAAGAAAAGCTCTTCTTTGCTGGAGTTCAATAGTGACAGCCCCACTGCCCCATCCCAAAAGGACAGCAAGGGCACAGCAAGGGTGGTGGAGAAGTGGCAACCTTGGTTTACATGCACTGAATCTAGAAAAGGAAAAAAGTAGAATTCCCGAATAGAACATCCTGGTTAGTTTTGGAAAGGGTAAAAACTAAGAATATAAGAACTGCCCTGTTGGAACTAGCCAACGGTTCAGACAGCAAGGGACACTGGGAGGCAGTTGTGATGGAATGCACATTTTAAGAGGCTTATAAGTGCTGTACCAACAACTAAAGGACTGTGGGGGGTTAATTCTTCACAGAGCCAGAGAGTCTTGAGTGACAGACTGCTGTAAGCAATCTGATTGGTCCGCATCAGCTGAGAAAAAAAAAGTCTTGAGAGAGCTGGATGCTGAGGAGATTCAGTTTGATTCCTGCCTTAACTGAGAAGAGATACATACGGAGACTGAGAATAGCATTGACAGGAAAAGGGTTTCGAACTGATAGAGTCAGACTTCAGGCTTGACTGGATGCAGCCTAAATTCAGCATTGGCTGAGAGCAGTTTGAACACAGACAGAGGACTGGAGAAAGTTTGGCAAGGAAGTTTGGGTAGTAGAGAAAACTCCCATGCAGGCTAAAGGAAAGGGGATAGAACTTCTAGGGAGAGGATTCCCTATCCGGTCAAACAGGGAGAGAGATCTCTGAGAAGTAGAGATTTCCCTGGTCTGGTGTGAATAGAAACTGCCTGTAGAGACCTTAAAAGTCAGTGAACAACTCAAGAAGAGTACTGGTGTTCCAAGAGAAGGAGTTTGAGTACTGGGAGCCTTCTGGGCACCAAAAGTGTCAGTGATTATGCAAGTAAAATCTACTTGGGAAAACACTGGAACAAAAGCCTCTCAATATAAAGATCTAAGTAACTGTGAATAAATTAAGAACTTCTCATTAGCCTGATATATATGAACAAAAGTCTGTGCATGTACTAGTTTTACCTCAGTAGTTTCAACCCCTGATTTCACCTGTCCTTTCCCCTTGATGTTAAATAAAATCTGTTGTTATTTTTTAATTTTAAAAGTGTCTTAAGTACCCTTTTCAAGGGTTTAAGTTAAGGAACGATCCTATCCCTTCCCTCAGGTTCCTGGGCTGAGCAAATTGCCAAAATATATTTTACTGACAGGGTGGGGTGGCCAAAGTTTCTTCAAGGGAGAAGAAAACATGTTACCATCTGCTCAGCTAGTTAAGGGAAACAGAAATGGAGGGAAAATCTTGCCTCAGACAGAGGAAGCAGTGTTTTAGAGTATCATAACTGGCCCATGAATATCTGGCTTCACATCCCAGCTCTGCCACAAAGATCACTAGGTATCCATTTATTCTCTCTCAGCTTGATCTACCTTGTAGGCCTCTGATGGGGATAAAATAAGGGAGGGGGAAATCTGTTTTCAGCAGCTGGTGAAGTTGTCATGCTTACAATTTTGGATTAAGATCTGGGAGACTCATGCTCAAATCTCTACTCTGCCATACAGCTTGATGAGCAATCTTGCTGGGCAACCCTGGCCAGTCTCATACCCTTAGCCTCACTGACTTCACGGGGCAGTTGTAAGGATAAAATGGAGCAGGGGGATGTTGTAAGCTACTTTGTGTCCCCATTTGGGAGAACAGTTGGATATAAATGAAGTAAATAAATACATAAATAAACATTGCACAGGGTTCTTTGTCAGGTAAGAGAAAATCTTTTTGTTTTCACCCGGTCAGTTGCTCGCTGGTCTGGTGTGCTCGTCTTATGCCCAGAATGGTACCCCAGCAGTGGGGACCTATCAGGACAGGGGGGAGCCTCAATCCTTTGGTCTTGGCCTTGGGAGAGGCACCCCCAGTGCCCCAGGCTGATAGCCCCCTTCAAGGGCTGCAGGGGGAGTCTAGAGCCAACCAGACTCCCTCCCTGCCTTCGGGTCTCGAGCCACTCTCTCCGGAGCTTCGGAGTAGCGCCCGCTATCAACACGCTGAAACCGGAAGTCAACATTTCACAGGGTTCTTGTGATGATAAAATGGGGAAGGGAGAAACATGTATGGTGCCCTGAGCTCCTTGAAGGAAGGGCAGGATAAAAATGTACTTAATAGATAGAAAGTACATAGCCGCAATCAGACAGATATCTGTGAGAAACTCATGAATAAGACATAGAGGTTCTGTCTTCTCTCTTTTAACCCATCCACTGATGCCTCTGAACATGGAGCTTCCATCATGGCCAATAGTCATGGATATAGCCATCCTATATGAATTTATCAAAATATTATTTAAAGCAATCTAAGGTAATGGCTCTTACCACACACTGAGGCAGTGAATTCCAGAAGTTTAGCACTTTCCTTGTGCCAATAGTGCCAGTTGGCTTTCTTTGTTGCTTACTGTTATTATTATGAAAGGGGCAAAAATGTTCTCTTTCTGCTTTACCTTTAATACTTTGTATAAACCTGTACATGTCCACCCACCAGAATGGCCAACTGTCTTTTTTCCTATAATAAAACATCATATTTAGTTATTATGTTTTCATCCTAGGTATGACATGCCAGCCCTATTGAAACTGTGAAGCAATAAATTTGCTGTGGAAAAAAATGAATAATTCTGAGAACAAACTTCTCTGCTTTGTTGCTATGGCAATCAGCATGGGCATAGAGAATATCTGCTAGCCAACTAGTGAAGTTCCAAAGGGCATAATAGTATATTCACATATTAAAGTACCATAAACCAGTGGTCTCAAACTGTGGATCTGCACCTCAAAGTGGCTTACAGTGCTCTTGCAAATGGTCATGAGACCAAGAAGAAGGAGAAGGAACAGGAAGAACTGAGACAGGATATTCTGAGAGTTTAGTGGCAAATCTGGGTTTGTCTCTCCATAACAGGTTGGACCTAGATGGAACATTTTCCATTGACATAAGCACTTCTGCCCCAGAGTGCAATTCATTTCCTCCTACCACTGATGGCAGTATAAGGGGACCCCAGGAATCTGTTGGGGGGGATTTGGACTTGCCAGGGAAGGGGGATAATGGGAAAATTGCCCTCTGTGGAAATGTCAGTCTGGATCTAAACCAGTGTGTGAAATGGCCACGAAACATAGATTGTTGTTCAGTAATGATACGCATTTATGCATGTGTAAACTTGTTCAGTGGTAATTACATGAGATTCCTGAATTTTATGATAGAGGGAAAACAGTTATTTCTGTGGTAGTTCCAAAGAGTACAATATGTTCAGAGCTATGTTTCTGTTTAAAAAGTTTGAGATCCTGAAACAAACTAAAGATACAATATGCCTAAAATGTGTTTTTGGAGTGCCAGGGTCATTAAACATATTGAGTTAAGAGCCTAGAGCATAACCCACATGGAGTCGTTTAATTACAAAGCTGGGTAAGCATGCCTTGGCGATAATGGTTCTACTGCAGCCACAAATAAGAATTTCTAACCTTGGGAGTTTATATTAATTACATCTTTAAGTAGCTAAGAAGGTCCAGTGGGGCGTTCTGTGAAATCTTTATTGTTAAATGATTTGATTTCCTCCCCCCCACCCCCCTTCAATCAATTGAAGTCTCAGCCTATCGCTTAATTGTCTTTCATCATTCTTGGCATTTAAGAAGGGATGGGCAGAAATGAAGTTTAATTTATCTCTTGGCCTGATCTTCCAATGCAATGTTGGTTAGTTTAGGTAGACATTGCTAGCCTAGTTCCATGATCAAAGGAGGTAAATGAGTTCAAGGCAACAATCGTAAGCATACATACATCAAAATAAGTTGCCCTGCCTCCAAGTAGTCTTGATTAGGATTACTATGCAAGGTAATAAGAGAAATGGCAAATGTTCTTTGGGCAGTGGATTCTGAATCTGATTACTTAGTTAACCTCCAAATTTTCATCTAGGAGGTACAAAAAAGTTCCTCCATAAGAAAAACTTTGAAATTGCCTCCTTGAAGAACTTCACATTATATGTGTCCATCTATCATGATGATGTCTTTTTCTGATTCATACACATCAAATGAGACAGAATAGGCCAGAGCTCAAGTGGTACAGAATATGCAGGGATGCAAAAGGACCCAGGTTCAATTCTTGCCATCTTCAATTAAAAAAAAAAGATTAAGAAGATAATAGGTGATAGAAAACAACTCTCCTGGAGGTGTCCTCGGTCAGAGGGGCCAATGGCCTGAACTGATGGGAGACAGGTGAGACAGAATAGGCCAAGTGGTACAGAATATGCAGGGATGCAAAAGGACCCGGGTTCAATTCTTGCCATCTTCAATTTAAAAAAAAGATTAAGAAGATAATAAGTGATAGAAAACAACTCTCCTGGAGGTGTCAGAGGGGCCAATGGCCTGAACTGATAGGAGACAGCTTTCTATGTTCACATAAGGTGCTAGAGTTACACAAGTGGACCTGGATACAAACACTGACTGAGACCATGGCGTAAGGACAGAGGCTTTGGACCCTTTCTATTTTTTCCCCTGGCTTTAATTGCCCACCCCTCTCCTACAGAGCTTCTATTAGCCATCAGAAGGAAACAGAGGGGGATCAAAAATGCAACCCGGCCATGGCAGCAGAGGCAAGTGGCATGAAAGCAGGCAGGAATGGCATACACATGCTCCATCCCCGCAACTCTCATTGATGCTACCATCCTCCATTCCTCCTCTTTACCCTTTGTCACATGTGCACATAAGCATGGACAGCATGGATATTATGCTGCCTCCACCATGGCCCAGCAAGCCTCCCTTCCCCTCCCATTCCCAATTAGTATTGCCAATCTTGAGGTGGGAGCTGGAGATCTCCTGGGATTACCTGGAGAAAATAGCCTCTTTAAAGAGCTAAGGTGCATGGAGGAAATGCAGAACTTAATGCCACTATTGTGAAGGCAGAGCTTATCTCTGCCTTCCTCCCTATATTGGCTGCAGGTGGAGTGTGCACATGGAATAACTAGGAGCTGGCAACCTTATTCCCAATTGAGCTGTACTGTAAAGCATGTCAATGCAGGGAGAAAGGAACCTTTAAAGAGCTAAGGGGCATGGAGGAAATGCAGAACTTAATGCCACTATTGTGAAGGCAGAGCTTATTGGCTGCAGGTGGAGTGTGCACATGGATGTTCTGCCTGCAACCACTCTGCAGTTTCTCCTTTGAACTGGATGAAAGCCTTTCCCAGTGTTGCTTCCTGGAACTGGTACACCAAGATCTACTGCCTCCAAATATGGAAGCTAGAAGCCACTAATGGGCATCAGTCGTACAATGCAAAAGGCTTCTATCGTATGTGTGGAGGAGAGCAAAGCAGTGCTGAAGGTTCACAGTTCCAGTTCACAGAAATTCTTCCTCTCTTTCAAGTGTGGCACAAGCATGTCATGAATCACATTCACCTACTTCACTCCTGGAAAGACTAGATGTGGAGTCTGATGTGGGATATCAGTAAATGTAAAGGGCATACTAATATAGCATATCAGTAAATTTGTCTCCTATAGATTTACCCAGACTTCAAGCAGCCTTGGGTGGGGTGAGGGGTGGAATCCAGATTGGGGCCAGAATAGACAAGAGAGTAACACTTTCCTCATTATTGTCCCAACTCCAATTACTCATCACTCATGGTGGGATTTATTTGTTTGTTGGCTTTCTTATATACATCTTTGTCTCCCCAATGTAGAGATAAATTTGGTTGTAACACCATTATTCATTCCTCCATTTTATCCCCATAACCACAGCTGCCTGATGTAGGTTAGGCTGAGAGCGTATGACTGGTCCAAGGTCCCCCAGAAAGCTTTCATGGCAGAGTGAGAAATCAAACCTAGATCTTTCGGATCTCAGACCAACACTGTAACCACCACACCATACAACTCAAATCATGTGTCAATTTTTGATAGACAGAAGTGTGGCACTCCTGTCTCTCTGTTCCTGTCTGCCCAGTGGGATGATACACAGATAGAGGACATTGGTGTATGCCTCATCCCTTTGGCTACACACATTACAATGACAAAAATCTGCTCGGATGTTTTATCAAGGAGGAGCACAGCATGAGGAGGGGATAACAATAACCCTTCCCTCCTCCGCCATTTTCTTGTTGGCTTCTCTCCCCATGAGCTGGTTTTACCCCCACCATCTCCACTCCCTCAAATAAGAAAGATATAAATTATTTTCTTCCTTGGTAGTAAAATTTGCAAGTTGGGGTGGGGAGGCGTTAAATAAACATGGAAGAAATCAGACCATCTAGTTGAGCTCTTAGCAGAAAGGTTTATAAGCCACAATGGCCTGTAGTTGGGAGAAGTTCACACACATTTCTTATTTCCTTAGCTACACAAATGTCCTGTCACCTCACATCAAAATAAATAATGACTTGGTATAGGTTTTAAATTCGCTCAGGCCATTATTAGAATTATTTCTCAATAGCTTTTTATATTCATTTTTTCATTTCATTTAGCACAAGGAGAGAACTTGTGGCAGTTTAGCAATTACCAGTGTTTTCATACCTCATTTACAATTCAAAGCTTAGCTTGCAATCAGTCTTTCACATAGAGGAGAAGCTTGTATGAGCAATCAGATTTTTGGGGGGGTTGTTTTTTAAAACGTCCTAAGTTAAGCCTCTAATAATAGAAAATAACCATTCTGGTCTGGTGTAATATTTCACTTCTGCTGGGAAAACATCTTGACAATGCATTTAGTTCTCATTAAAGACAAAAACGTGTATGAAATGATTTACTGTTTTAATAAAATGGGGGGGGGGGACATTGACCAGTACTGTGTGTATCTGCATATCCCCTTAATGCAATTGTCTGGCTTACAATCATATGATAACATCTACTTAACGTGCTCAATTCTTGCTCATGATGAAACTGAGGAGTGAATAACATTTTCAAACAGAAGACCTCACCACATTTATGAAAGTTTCAAATGATGGCTTTGCATTACTGCTTCTGATGTACTAAATATACTACATGGGGTTTTCCTTAAAATTACTTTCTATTGAACCAATGTGTTTTGGATCATATGAAAGATACAAGGGGTATCTGCCTCAGCCATCAATGTACTTTCTTCTGACTAAAAAAAAAAAAAGGAACCATATGTATTCTGTACCCTTCAAATGACTTAAAGAACACATGAATTTGATCAAAGGTTGAATTCAAGAAGCATTTTCCTCTTTGTTTATTAACACAACATGGAAAAAAAGATACAATAGTGATGCTATCAAGTTGCAGGTGACTTATAGCAACCCCATAGGGATTTCAAGGCAAGAGACATTCATATATGGTTTGCCATTGCCTGCCTCCAAAATACAGGGAAAAGTGGGTTCAAAGTACAGGAAAAAAGTGGGTTGACGAAACTCCCCGGAGTTGATTTTCATTTCATTCATAACTTCATCTGAACATACTGAAAAACCATGGTGGTCTCTCTTGAAAATCTACTATTCATAGTGTCTTCACATGCTATTCCATAAGACCTTGTACCTGTGGAAATGCCAGCAAGGATCCCAGCCAGGAACAGAGGCCATGGCTCTCCTCCCCCTTCCATGCCAGGTATTTAGGAATTTGAAGAAATTAACAGGAATTATATGTAACCTTAATTAGAATCACCAAAGGTTTTACAAAATCATTACATCCCCCTCCCAAAAATCACTTGGCCAAAAACTGAGATTGAAAGACTCCTGAGAGAGCTATTTTTAAAAAAAGAAAGAAAGAAAATATCATGCTATAGATCGGGGGGACACACACTTGCACTTTGGATAAATATAGGACGATCCCCAGTCTAACCTTAGTAAAGGAAGCATAAGAATCCCCATTCCTATATCTTTTCCAGAAACACAACTTGTTTCATCACTTGTCATTCGTATTTTAAAGCCAGTATGTTGAATTCTTCACAAATATTGCAGAGGGCAACGCCAGTGTCTTGAACAAACTACACTAGCTAATTAGCACCTTCAGCTTTTGTTATACAAGGCAGTGTGACAAGGTTTAATTAAGTCTAATTATTTTTGAAAAAATATTGACGTATATTAATTTCATGATGAAGCTAACTGTTTCCTAACAGGGAATTAGACAAAGTGGTATTAATTTAACTTGGTGCAGTCACTCATGACACTTGATTTCCCCTGCCCATTTTATAATCACAAGCTTTGAGCACCAATTTATGAATGGCAATGGGGGGGGGAATGATCCAAAGGAGTAATTGCAAAGTTTAGAGTGACAGAATAGCTGAGAAGAAGAAGAGGAGGAGGAGGAGGAAGAAGAAGAAGAATGTGCTGTCAAGTTGAAACTGACTCATGGCAACCCCATTGTTCCCTGGGGTCTCCCTGGCAAGAGATGAGCAGAGGTGGTTTGCCATTGCCTTCCTCTACATAACAACCCCATTGTTCCCTGGTGGTCTCCCATCCAAGTACTGATTGTGGATGATCCAAGCCAACAATCTTGTGTAATAGTTTTTGGGGAGTGGGAGGACCTTAAAACATGATCCTTGTTTGAGAATAGGAGTGTAACATGTGTGCCCCCATGTGAAATGTTGAAGGTTGCAGAATGTCTGGTTTCTAAATCTTACAGCAGTAATTGGGGGGAAAGCCACAATAACAACTCCCATGGCCCCATTTTAGCATACAAAAGGCCCAAGGGATCAAAGACCACAGACCAAATTTTCATGTCACTTCAGACATGATACTTTTTATTCTGTTCACACATCCACCTGGAAGACTGACATGTATAAGATAGACATGCATGTCCAAGTAAAATTAAAGAAGATCCCCAAATATCTTGACACTGGCCCTAATAGCGCTAGCAAGTATTTGTGAAGCAGAAAAAAGGCTCCCTAAACTCCTTACTATAGCAGTGCTCCCCCCCCCACTTCACCCCATCACAAAGAGAATAAAGCCTTGGTTTTAATAAAAGCCAACTCTCCTAACGGACCCCAATTGTCAGGAAATTACTCCAACTTATTTGTGTCACTTAGCAGAGTATATCAGGCTGTGAGCACAGCAGAGGTTAGCTGAGGCTGCATGTATGTGGGAGTATGAAAACAAAAGATACATGGAAACTTCCTCAGATTCAAACTAATAAGGAGCTTTCTTATAAGACCTCAATTCTCTAGAAAATGACGATGAGAGAGGATATATCTATATATCTAATACTGAACTGGCCCCCTCTGTGCGGATCCTTAGATCCGGACATCGGGGGCACTTGGGGGGAAGGGAGAGGTTTGTGCACATGTGGGGCGGTCCCCACGTGTGCACAAAAATGCTAAATGTTGAAAAAACCTTCGGGGGGATGTTTAAATCCCCCCAAAAGTGCCAGAGCATTCCGTGCGCATGCGCACAGAACGCTCTGCAACCTACCTGGCTTCTGAGCGCGGGAAAGGAACCGAACGGCCGGAGAGGCCCAGCAGCGGCGGCGGTGAGATACAGGTGAGGAGGGGGAAGAAAGTCGGGGAGGGGAAGAGAGACTGCCGAGGCCCGGCGGATGTAAGCCGCACGGGCCTCGGTTCATGGGGGAAAAAGAGAAAGAGAGAGAGAGGGAAAGTCGGGGGGAGGGGGAATGGTGAAGGGGGACATCCCGGCGAGGCCCGGCGGATGTTAGCCGCACGGGCCACGCTGCGACGGGGACCGACTGAAGCAAGGAGGATCCTGAAAGTGTGGGGGGTGAGAAGAAAACTGGCAGGATCGTTCTGCCCCTCCCTGTAGTCATGCGCAGTGGAGCCCCCTACATGCGACTTGGGGAATGGGCGCTGGGGGGGGAATGGGCACTGGGGGGGAAGAGAGAGAAGGGGGAGAGAGAGAGAGACTGGGGGGGAAGAGAGAGACTGCCCCCCCGGGAGTACCGCGGGTCCCCCCCTTGTCTAATCTAATCTCATTGATGTCCAGAGATGCAAGATGTGTGTTCTGCTCTCATGATGCCAAGATGGAGAGTTTGGCAATGTGTGTGAGAGAGAGGTGTCAACTTTCCCTAAGAGCAGCAATGTATACTTCAAAGGGAAAGCAGTAGAGAAGAAAGGAAGGATGGTCTGTGTCCTATTTCCATCTGTTACCTCTGACTCATTGGTAGCCCCCTCTGAAGACTGAGGCTAAGAGACAGCACAAAGGCCTCCAGTTCCAACACCAATGTCATTCCTCTGCAAGCGAAGTCTCTTTTTCTCTATCATACTACCTTCTCTCAGCTCCAGAAAAATACTCCTCTTGGCCTTTCCTTTATGGGTAGCAAAGCTCTCAGTTGGTATGCCAAGCTCCCCAACAGCCCTTTAGCTGAACTAGAACGTACCTGAAGAGTATTTTCAAAGCTGTGAGCATGCATTCCTGGCGGTAACAGTAGCCTTAGAGCTTTCCACTGGCTGATTATCTTGGATCTCCGAGTGGACCGTTGGATGAGTTGACCCTGGGAAGGGAATGTGCTTTCTTTCTTTATGGGCTGTGCTCTCAGCTGTGCATACGAATGCTGCCCAAGAACCATTTCAGTGAGCCACACGCGCGGCCTAATCTAAAGTAGCCAGGGGCACCTTCAGCCAGACAGTTGGGCTTGGGGGATGTGACAATGACACAGCAGCGGTATTTGATTCATTAGTCTGCCAGCTTGTTAGTGTTACAGAGATAATGAGAAGCAGAGAAAGATAATTATGGTACATAAAAGCATAATCTAAATTCATCTCCTGTGTGTAACCTTTAATTTAGAGAGATTGCACAGATCCCCTTTATGCCTCAGACACCCAAGTTCTTCCTCTTGGCTCAGAAGAGAGAGGCAGGATTCCGGCTCCCACTCTGACCAGGATATCACAGTTTAGGGCAGTAAATAGGCAGGTATACATTTGTACTTCAGGTTCTAGGCAATTTCCCTCAGGCTGTGGTTCTCCTTTTGGAATATCGTGTTTACCCAGCACTGGGTGTTCTGTTTTTTTTTTTGGGGGGGGGGTAATACCCAGGAAAATATAGTGATTCTTCAAGTGCAAGGTATCCATTGCTATTGAAGTGTTGTGGCAGACATAATGATGTGAGAGTCATGGAGCTTCTGGCAATTTAGTGGTAGAGTGAGACAACACACACACACAATTCCTGCCATTTTGCAAGGAACTCAGGCAGCTCTCCCTGTCTTCATTTCATCCTCACAACCACCCTGTCAAATAAGTTAGGCTGAGAGGGGATGACTGGCCCAAGATTACACAGGGAATGGATTTGAATCCAGGTATCCCTGCTCCTGGCACAACCCTCTTATGATTATATGACACTTGCTCTCCCTGCCATTTCTAATTTTCTGGTGTTTGTGTGTGTGTTTTTAAAAATCATCACCTCGTTGGCTGAGTGCCCCCTTAGCATGCTGCCACACAAGTGAAGAATTCATCAAGCACTTGGCGAAAAAGCAAATATATATGCATTGATCTCTTATCCCTGATCTGGATAGCTCTGGAGAGCCTGATCTTGTCAGATCTTGGAAGCTAAGCAGGGTTGGCCTTGGTTAGTATTTGGATGGGAGTCCAGGGCCGTGACATAGAGCCTCTGGCCCAGCCCCAGCCCCCCCCGGGAAATTGGAAAGTCTACACCGTTGAGTCCAGGGCCGTGACATAGAGGCAGGCAATGGCAAACCACCTCTGAATGTCCTTTGCCTTGAAAACCCCATGGGGTAGCCATAATTCAGCTGTGACGTGATGGCATTTTCCCCTTCCCAGTGAGAAAGCAAGAGCCTTATATGACTTCCCTAGTGGCTTGCCATTTTAGAAACTTTTAATCAGGGCTATTTTGGGGCAGGAACACACAGGAACGGAGTTCCGGCTGGCTCCTGAGTTGGCCACGCCCAGCAGGAACTCATTAGCATAATAGGACACAACCAACAGCAGAAACTCATTAGGATTGGCTACATTAGAGGTGTGTGGCCTAACATGCAAATAAGTTCCTGCTACAAAAAAAGCCCAAGGTTTTGACAACAAAATAAATAGAATAAGAAGCAAAAGGTGGGTGTGACTGGATGACCACACTTCTGGTAACATGGGGGTGTGTGGCCTAATATGCCAATGAGCTGTGCTATCAGGGGTGTGGCCTAATATGCTAATGAGTTTCTGCTGTTGGGTGTGGCCTATTATGCTAATGAGTTCCTGCTGGGCTTTTTCTACAAAAAAGCCCTGCTTTTAATGATATTTTTAAATCAGACTTCCTTGCTGGTTGTGTACTCTCCTGCTGTGTAAAGTTGATGCTCATACAACCCTCGTTGAGCCCCTCCGAATCAAGGAAAGTAAGGACTGCAGCATCTCCTGTAAGGTCGTGCAGTTAGACCTCAGCAAGGAAAACTTTGATTCTCCCATGAATTTTCAGTGGGTGGACTCAACAGATGACTATCTCTTACCCTAATTTGCCTTCCAGGGGTATTGTGAGAGTAAGATGAGAACTCCACATATGCTATGACATCCTTAGGGAAGACATGAAGGCTATTTCTCCTCCCAGTGGGAGCCACACCACTTGTGTCATCAGGGTTAATGTGGTATGGAATCAATGAATCTGATTCCCATTGTTTTTAATGAAAAGGGATTAACAAGGCGAAATAGCATCCAAACTCTTTTAGCATCTGGAAAGGCCCCTTATTCACATCTGAAGACCAAAAAGGCAGGTAGAGCTCAACCTCACGCCTAGGCTAGGGGAGAATTTGCCAATTTTTGTGGTGTTTTACTGAGTGTCTCTCTCAGAGGTGATAGTGACAGCAACTCCTCCAGTTTCAAAGGGTCTTCCTCGGAGTTCTAGCCCACAATTTCACTCAGATTGTTTCTCCAAACTACAGCTCTGTGAACCTTGGTCCGCACTTTCCCTCTTGAGAACCTTACCCTGCTTTTTATGCTGTGGACTTCTCCAGGGGTCATTTCATAGAAAAAGAGCTAGGGGAACTCATTAGCATAACTCATTAGCATATGCCACACCCCCTGACATCAGGGGCCCGGCGGTGGACCTGCAAGGCCGGCGGAAGTGCAAGGAAGCCCCACCAAGGCCCTCCATGGCCCCAGGCAGGCAGGGGTGGGGAGAGGCAGGGAGGAAGCAACTTACCCTCCCTCTTCTCCTGCCTCCTCCTGGCTGAATGAGGACTGGAAGCGGGGCGGCCAGAAGCAGGGGGCGTGGCTTCATCATGTGCCTCGCCCCCCTGCACCTCACCCAGGGCAACTGCGTTCCCCCGCGTTCCCCCCCAAAATGACCTCTGGACTTCTCCCTTCAGACATCTTCAGTGTCTTTTCCTATCCACACTGTTATGATGACTACACGGTATTTCACGATGATCCTTCTTTTCATCACAACACTCATTACCAAGTCAGGACAGAATTTCAACTAGGGTGTCTCTCTCGTGCTCTCTCTTCTTAAACTCAAAAGGAAAGCCTCTCAAATCTTTTCCTACATCTCATTAACGAAACATCCTGATCTGAAACGCATTTTCTTGCAAGTCCCACAGATTTTCTGGGAAATGTATCCCCTCAATTACTGCAAATTAAAGCACAAAGAACTGAATTATCGAACAGCATCTGAAATATTCTACAGTAATGTCCTTTTGGAAAATTCAGTAAAATATGCTGTCTGCATTGACAGAATGAAGTGGCTGAGACTGTTCTTTCCCTTTCCCTTTTTTTGATTCTTGAAGAATCCTTTTCATGCTCTTCTGTGTCAAATATGCATTCTCAGTGGTCCCTTTGAGCCTCATTCAGCCTAAAGAACTTGAAGAATCTTGAAAGCTACAGTTGTCAAAGTGCACGAATCACGTACTCACAAAGGCACATACACTCATGTGATCATTTTTTTTTCAAAATTCAGTATACTGTCAACTGTCATCCTGCCCCCTTCTATAGCAAAACTACTGGATAGGGATGAGGAAATGTTTATTCTTTTATTCCTTCAGTATTCTTGGATTTCTCCCCCCCAAAATTATTCCGCTGGCCGAACAGGGATTCTCCAAATGGATGCTGTATATTCAACATTCATTCGGGAAATCCCTTTGCTGGAGAGGCACAGCTCACCTCCCTACCAAAGGGTAGATGTTTAAACTTAAAACACTTTCCCTTGTTTTTTTGGGGGGGAGCAATTTCACATTCTTTTTGTGAGAAGTGTTGCTGATGCAAAGTTATGTGCAATGGTAAAGCACCATAAAAACCAAACTGGACACAGCCATACATCAGTCAAGTCAAGACCTTTTTTTTTGTATTGTGAACCTATGCACAGTTGTGTAACAAAAATACAGAAAGAGAAGGGAAGACACAAATGAACCCCCAAGCTGTTGCAAACTGTGCATGAAAAGTGCTTTTCACAAGAATATAAAATAGTAGAGAATTGCTGTCCAGGGAAATTGCACCTGAAATGTGGACGTTTCTATGATCCAGAAGTTACTCCTTCTGTATCAACCTGACAATAAGAGGATCCCAAAACTGGGGGAAATGTCATTTTAGATATGCGTTTCATTGCTATTTCCTTACATGTCTTGCTTAAAACAGTTTTCCCTCTTATTGTGAGACCATGATACGATATTGCATTTCTGTTTTCATTAATATTTTATTGCTAAGGTTTTAGTAAGTATGATTGTTTTAATGTACATTGTTCTTAAGAGAAGTGGAATGTAAATGGTGCAATAAATAACAAAACCAGGATGTAGACTTATAAGCGTCTGTTCCAGCCAGGTGCTTAACATTCTAGCACTTGTTTGGTATTCCATGTAGGGTTGCCAGCCTCCAGGTGGAAGATGGAGATTCCCCAGAATTTGAACGAATGTGTAGGTTACAGAGATTGGTTTTTCTGGAGAAAACGGCTGCTGGAGGAAATAGCTGCTTTGGAAGGTGGTCTCTATGGCATTACAAAGCTAAGGTTCCTCCCCTCCCCTCCCCAATCCCCCCCCTCCCTAGGCTCCACCCCCAAAATATCCAGGAATTTTCCAACATAGAGCTGGCAACCTTATTCCTCATGGTTAGGGTTGGGGCTCTGACATAACTGATTTATTGAGCCAAGAAGGGCTACAGGTCATAGCTAGAAGACGGGAGGGCTCAGCTGCAACTTTTGGGGAGAAGGCGCATGAAAACCTGTCACACAAAGACAGACTGAAAAGTCCTTATGCATAAGCAGAAGTCTTTCTGGCACTAAAGAGGAGAGCGGAACAGGAGAATGAATTGTCCTGTTATTCAAGACTGTCTCCATTCTGTCACACGATTCTCAAAGTTTGTACATGAAAACAAGGGCAGCAATATCTAGAGCAACTGAGGAGAAACCAGTCTGAAGCCATTTCAGCACTATGACCTGCTGTGTGTTATTTCACTTGACCTGCTGCAGTATGTAGCAATTTTCCCAGCAGTGCCGTCTCTCAGCGCTTTGCCTGGTTCTTTAATCTGTATTTTTCCTCCTTTTCCCTCTCCATGGCTCTCCTGGGAAGTTATTGCCTGAGTTAGGTGACAGCACAGATTCTGTCATCATTTCACAGAGCAGAACTTGAAATGATCTATTTTGTTTCCACTCATGATATTTCTGCAGTTAACAGGAGAAACCATTAGCATTTAAATGGAGATGTTGTTAAATTCTGTCACACCAAAAATAATGAGGACTATTAGAGGAGAAATATGCAAAATTTGTATTTTATCAAGAAACAGCAAACTAAATCTTGGAAATGGAAGACACAGTTCAACCAAATAGATTCTTGTATGTCTACTGCATGGGGGGTGGGAGAGAGTGTTCTTTTTTGAGAATTTTATTGAATGTTTTAAATTTGCAGGGTTTAAAAAAATATTTAAGGACTGTTTTTCTACAGCTTCACTTCTCTTGTTTCCCACCCATTTCTTCCCTGATATATAAGCCAATAAGAGCTGATAGCTGAATTGAGACCCATGTTCCTGATTCTGTCTTGGTCATAAATCAAGTCTGCACTATTGCATACTTACCAAGCCAATCATAGCCTACCGGCATGTATACGGAGGCCCACCAGGTGCTGAATCAACACTTTTTTTTTTCTTTCGCAATCTGAAGCAGGCAGTAAAATTGAAAGATTTGTCAAGCCACTGTGGACCATGACATGATGACCCTGGTTCAAGATTTGTCAGACTGACATTGGCTTGACTATGGAGATCCTGGCCTCCCGGTGAAGCTGCTGGAGGTCCGGGGGCTGTTTTGCCATCCCAGAGGAAGCCAGGGCAGCAACAGAGCCATGACGCTGTACATCATGACGTAGGCAGGGGGGTGGAGCCAGCTGACTTAAACAGCCAGGCTCCACTCCCAACCAAAGCAGTCGTAGACTCGTGCTCACCCACCCACCCGCCCTGTTCTTAGTGTAGGCTTTTGCTGGTCGCCTACTGGGGCCAGGTAGGAAATTTTTGCCTCTACCCAGGATTGGCAGATTGGGTGGAGGTGTTTTTGCCTACCTTGCACTGACAGCAGTGGATTGAAGTATTGGATGTGGTGGTCGGATGTTAAGTAGGTTGGTCACTTGGCAGGTTGGTGCAGGCAAGAAACCGGAACCGGTGAGCACCTGACGGCAATTTCCCCATTAGGGAACAGGGGGTCATCAGGAACTGCCTTCGGATTTTTAAGGTCCAGGGTGGGGAACGGTGATCACCTCCTCTGGGAACCGCTTAGGGTATGCTCCTCTCTGCAAGTTGGAAGGCTTTAATGTGTAAATAACATTGTGATAGGAGCACATGTGATCAAACAAATTTTCCTTTGGAACTACTTTACTTCCAAACTGTTGTCGGTCTCGTTATTCCAACTGGGGGGGGGGCAATAGTAATTCAGAAACTCTTTAATAAGATATAATTGAATGTTTTTGAAAGCAATTCTAAGCAGATCTACTCAGGATCTTACTCAGGTCTATTTCATGGTGCTTACTTCAAGAAAAGTGCTCTTAGGAATTCATTGTTTCTCTCTCTCTCTCTCTCTCCCCCTCTCCCTCTCCCTCTCCCTCTCTCCAGTTTAGGACAAACCCACACTATTTTTACCACACTGGACCTTCCTGCACTCTCCTTTTAATCCATGTTCACCGCGGTGTCCTCCAAGTAATTCCACACTAAAATTGAAATCATCCTTCTTTTTAATCCATGGTTCCCCCCCTCCATTCTGCACTAAAATCGAGTTTAACCTTCTTAACCTTACATTACCTCCCTTTAGTGGTCAGCCCAGTTTCAGCCTGCTGTTGCCCTGGGTTATTTGGATGCTGTTTTGCTGTGCACTTAGGCTGCAATCACACGTGCCTTTAGATCTGACATAGGTGTGAATGTCCGATGGATCTAAAGGGTGCGATCAGACAGCAACATCTGGGAAGCACCCCACAGTCGTTGGCAACCCGTGCTGCTCCGCCACAGAAGCGGAGTAAAAACACACCAAGGATAGTCTGGCTCAAATGGGTTCCAATGGGCCATGGACAGACTTTCTCCTGTCTAATTGCTCAAGCGTGCTCTCAAGCTGTCAGGATGGTCTGATCACGCCATCCCAGCTCGGTGCCACCCCCCCACACACAGTATGCACATCATCGCATACTCCATAGGGGCCCTCAGTGCAGAGGTGAAATTCCTCATTTATGCGCATGGGAAACAAACGGCCAAAAAAACCACGACTCACCCACAGTTGCATCTGATCACACAGTAACAGGCTGCACCCACAGCTACAAAGGGAGGTGTGATCTCACAACTGTGTATCAAATTGCTCCGGAGGGAATAGCCTCGCTTTCCCTCTGGTTCAACTGGCATGTGTGACCGCAGCCTCAGATTGCCTCAACTCAAACGCTGAGAAAATCCGGAGTGGCAGGCAACTGTGGAAAGGACCACTGAAGCGGAAGAGAGGAAGAGATTGGATTTATACCCCGCCCTTCACTACCCAAAGGTGTCTCAGAGCAGTTTACAAACTCCTTTCCCATCCCCTCCCCACAACAGACACCCTGTGAGGGAGGTGGGGCTGAGAGAGCTCTGACAGAAACCGCTCTGTTTTCAAGAACAGCTGTGCCAGAACTATGGCTTGCCCAACGTCATGCAGCAGCTGCAAGTGGAGGAGTGGGGTATCAAACCCAGTTCTCCCTGATTAGAGTCTGCGCACTTAACCACTACACCAAACTGGCTCTTATTATGGTATTGTGGGGATGTTATATTCAGCCACATGCTGACTACAATTACTTGCCTTACGTCATTACTTTTTAATTTCTCCCTGTCACTATGATCCAAACAGCATTTTATGCAAAAGGACAAGAGAGAATACTAGACCTTTGGGAGGGGCTGTAGCCCAGTGCTTGAGCATCATCTACTTTGCATTTAGAAGGTCCCAGGTTAATTATTTGGCTTCTCACAATGTGGTTCCTAAAAAATTGGTTCATATGAACTTGCTTAAAATCTGACATTTGAAAGGTTGTATGATATGTTGGGCAGTTGGTTGATTTAAAATTTGGTGTTATGAGCCATGTCTCTAATGCAACGTAACAGAGAAGTATTTTTGTATGATGTTCTATGCATCTTATATGTTCAATATTTTACTTATCACAAGTTTGTATGATACTGATGTGTTCTTGTTTTGTATATATGATGTAATACACTGAATAAAGTTTTTTTTAAAATTCTCCAGCATCTACAGATTTTTAATATATATATTAATATATATATATATTAAATATATATATATATATAAATTGAGTATTAGGTGATGTAAAAAGGCTTCTACCTGAAGTCCCAGAGAGCTGTTGGCACCAGAGTAGGCAATACTAAAATGATAGCCTAATGGTGCCACAAAATATCAGGTAACTTCTTGTGTTCATGATCATACGAATTCAGGCTATAAACATGAGAGGCATATTTCTCCATATTAGATCTTCCTGTCAAGTAACAATACAGCAGATCAGTGAGGGGCACACTAAAGCGCTTTCTCGATGTTCTATTTTAACACATACTATCTGGGGCTGAGTTCAGACCGGCAGTATGCCCCGAGATAGGCATGTGCCAGAAACGTTTCACAAACAGATTAAAGGGCCGGTTCACACAGGCACATCTGTCAGACATTCCCCATCCGTACTCAGCCCATCTTGTAGCGCTTGCCTCCCAAGTTTAAAAAGTACCTGGTGAAAATGGTAGCAAACCCTGGAGAGCGCGCTCATCCCGCAACAACAAAGTGTGAACGCCGAAAGCCGCAAAAGAAAGCCGCTCCTTACAGCTGTGCCTCTGCCAGGGGTGGGCCAACAGTGTGAACACTCCCTTGCGCCTCCTCCCTGGTATGCTCCCGCATCAGTTGGTGCAGTGTGACTGGGAAAACCTGGAACAGTTTGTGCCGGATCTTTTTGCCACGACTCCCTCGTACTTCAAACTGCCAGTTGGACCTCAGCCTGGGTTTGTACCAGAAAAAAGTGATGTCTACCTTTAATCCAAAGTGGCAGAGCTCAGAATACTGTCACTCTAGAATACTAACTCATACCATATAAAGGGTAGATCTGCTCCTAGCTTATATGCTCACACAACAAAAATTGTGCATTTTTGTATAACATCTAGTACGCTACTAATGTTAAACCCTCATTAAATCATAGAAGCATTGTGGTAGACTGCACACAAGCAAAATTTTGAAATATTAAGCACTGAACAAAACTTTGCAGAAGCTACAAACAGCCACAGAAGAGACCTGAAACAAATTTCTATTAATGGCATTTCTTTCTTTTTTTCCTGCTGCAGAAGAGGAAATGAAAACTTTTGTTGTCTAGATCAAGTTGTGCTCTGCTGCTGTCTCCCGAGAAGACCTTTTTAATGTGTTTTCCATGTTTCCTTCTTGAAGTTGACATTCAATATTCAGCATTTTCCCCTTGCTCCCTGTAGAGCTGGACCCCACTTTCTTCACTGCTTGCAGCAGTACATAAAACTGAAAGCAATATACATGTTTGACACTGGTTTTCTGTGCAAAACCAAAGCCATGTTGCGTTAGTCGAAACCATGATAAATTATTTCGTTCCTTTTAAAATGCAAAAAAAAGAAGAAGCAGGTTTGAATTGTCACCAAGGGAATGGAATTTGCCTTCCAGAATGTACATGGAGGATCTCTGCCACTGAGTACCCCCCAAGAAAATCTCCAGAGTCAAGTAGATCAAAGAGGTTTTTTTGCTTCAATTATGTAATGTGCCAAATAAAAGGCAAAGACAAGTCTGAAATATGAATCAGAGTCCACCCAAAAGAGAGCAGGAACTCACAGGTCTCTGGGATGTTTCAACATTTCAGAAACTGGTAGATTAGATATTCATTTATGGCATTTTGCCAAAAAGAGAAACTCATATGCTTATGCAGACAGTGCTGAAATTAAGAAAACAGCAGAACAAAGTCCACTCATTCTTAAAAGAAACCTTCTTGCACTGACAGAGAGATGGAGCACAAAACATCCCAGTATGGCGACTTTTATTCTTAGCCCAAGTTTAGAGGAAAGGGGTCAGATCTTAAGCATCAGATCTTAGAGACAAAAGCAGTACTATGGAATGCTGTTTACACTGATCAAGATGGGATATCCATGAACATTTCAATCCATGTTTTATCATTGTGTTTCCCTTGACAAAAGGGGAAGTGTTGTGGTGTGTAGGGCTGTGAATACAGGCTAGTAACCATCTCTGTGCTTTGTCTGAAGGTCTTTACAACTCAAGGGTAGTTACCAAGACTCTCCATTCCAAAAAAAACAAACACCCTTTCTATGCATGGCTCCTTTGCCAGTTGTTCCATGGACCAGTTGTTCATCAATACCGTGTATCCCTGCCATCTGCTGAACTTGGGATTTCAGCTTCTTCCATTATTAAAAGTTTGTCTAGGTGACAGTGCCAATGAGAAACAGATTTCCAGCTGCAACTATTTTGCCTCCCAACCAACTGGGATGAAATTCTCAGAGCTGAAGCCCTCACTCAAGGGATCCTCCCTACCAGTGTTCAGGAAGGCAGGAGAAAGCCTTCTCATTCTAAATGCAATTCAGAGAGCAATCCTTAGCAGGTCGACTCAAGATACTACTTAGGTCTAGTCAAAGGGGCTTACTCCCAGGAAAGCATTCTTAGGATTACACTGCAAAATTGTTGCTTGTAGAGTTGGCTGGGGAAGGGGAAAAATGCTGTTTACAGCCATACGTGCAGAGAGGTAACAAGCTTCATCTCTTTCCCATTAAGTGCTGAAAGGCTCTCACCAGGTTCAAAAGATGCCACTCAGCACCCAGGGTGCTCTAGGGTTGCTAGCTCTCTGTTGGAAAGCATGTGGAGACTTTGGGGGTGGATCCAGGAGAGGGCGAGGTTTGGGGACAGGAGGGACCTCAGCATGGTACAATGCCACATAGAGCCCACCCTTCAAAGCAACCATTCTCTCCAGGGGAGCTGATCTCTGTTAGCTGGAGATCTCCAGACCCCACCTGGAAGCTGGCAACCATAGAGTGCTCCTGCACAGCACACTCAGCCACAAGGCATGTGATGGCCTGTTCCATGCCACACACCCCATCATACCAGATGTCTCAAGGTGCTTACCGATGGACCCTACCTATCTTGAGCAACCCACTCTATGTTTGCCAAACTAGTTGTGGCCTAACCAGTTTTACAACCAGGCCTATTTAACTGAGAACACTCTGACCATCAAGACAGCATGGAGCAGACTTCATGCTTAGCCAATCTGGTGACCACCACCACCACCACCCATTAACTAGCTAATCCTGTGCAGCCTATAGGGACAGTGAGTGAGACAGCAAAAATGCTGAAGGTGGAAGGGAGCAGCTGGGTAAAGCAGCCTAAATGGCTGACTAGATTTCTGTGACCAGTTACATCCTTCACCTCATTTGAAGTTAAAAGGGCTAGGGCAAATTGATCCACAGCATGATCTGCTGTGAATGTTTCATACAGAATAAGAGCTACCCCAAAGCCGGTGAGCCAGCAAAGTGATTGGGGGGAAACGCTGGATGCAAAAATGCCAGTCAGGGACAACAGTAAGTGGTATGAAGATTGACTAACTGTTGGTTGGGCAGCATATGTGCCAGATACAAGCCTGCTGAGTCTTTACCTGCTCACCGCCCCTTCCATACCTCTAACTGCCCTGAGGAAACAGAAGCTTGAAGATGGCTTGTGGAAATGGGAGATGAAAGCAAAGTGCCACCAGAAATATTGTGGTACCTACCGAAAGAAGAAGAAAAAACAGCCAGAAGTGACCTTTCCAGATAGAAATTCCTTTGTAAATTAAAAGTTTAATAAATAAGGCAAGGTCAGCTTGAATTTCGTTAGCGGCTTTTCAAAAGTACACATGCTTTGCCGTTCCCATGAACAAATTCAAGTAGTGTCACCTTTTCAACAATGGCGATGTCACCACATTGTTAGGAGGAGGAAAAGCAGTGTGTGGGGGGGGGAGAAATCTTGTTTCAGATTCAGGACACTATACAATAATCAGAGTGGTGCTGTTGGAGATGGTCTTTGCAGATATCCATTACCTCATCACCCGCATAAATCAGGATAGCAGTCTTGCTCTTTGGCAATTCTCACCTACTTGCCACAGATTCTCTTACAGTTCAAGAAAAAGCTGCGGAACAAAACTTCTTTAGTAGACCAGGTAAGCTTTTTATTACTATTATTGATGACCACACCACTGTATTCTGCCTTCAAAAGCTTTGGCCTCAACTGCTTCGTGTCGAGAGAGCAGCCGGACAAAAAGGCAGCCAGTCTGAGTTTTTGCATCAGCCTTTCTTTCTGCTCTGAATCCCATGGCTTAATCCGCTGTTCTAAATCAATCATCAGGATTCATTCCATAATGTTTTCACCACTTGCCCACTTGGTTAATGGCTTCTTTGTGCACTTACTGTAACATAAGATGTTCTGTAGAAAGACAGAGATTGCTTACAGTTGCTGGGGGAGAAATTACATACATACATGTTTTAGCCATCTTGGTGTTAAGAATTAAGCTTGCTGTGAATTTATAAGAAAATCTAAGTCTATAAAGCAGAGGGCGGGTTTAGATATACAGAACATTTTGAAACATTTGAAGCACGAGGAAGCTCATAAAATATGTGACAAAACACCAATATAATTGAGTCCCCCCCCCCAAATATAGTATTTCGCAAAAGCCATTTAAACAGTGCTAAAACTGTAAAAAGGAGCACACTTAAATATAAAGTGATTTCCCCATATCTTCAGATAAAGAATCCAGAAATCTTTCCATGTGTATACAGAGGTCCTTTTGCAGGTTATGGCAGTGTTCCATACATGGAATGCTTTACTCTGGCCCCAGTCACATGGAGGATTTGCCGCGTTAAAGGCACGAATGTCAAGCGGATTTTCGGGGCGCGATCACACTGTAACATCTGGGAAGCATAGCGCACCTGTGGCCAACCTGTGGTGTCCCGCCAAAGATGCACAGTAAAGAAGTACCTTGGAAAGTGCACTAGTATCCAGCAAACGCGGGGCAGGGGTGGGCATCTGATCGCGGGAGCACTAGTATCCCGGTGCATCGCAAACGGGATGTTTTTCGTAAGCTCATGCGCACAAACATGTAACTGAAAGCAGTGCTGCTCCACGGAACTGTGCATGCACGCAAATGCAAAACGCTTGCCACGCCGCTTCTTTGCCACGCTCCAGCATCGCCGTGTAATCGCCAGCTAACAGCCTAAGTGCAAAGACTCGGGGGACCATGTGATCGGGCTACCACGCTTTATTTTGACCTGGGGCAAACAGCCACACTTCCCCTGGTGTTATCTGGCCCATGTGACCGGGGCCTCTTTCATAGGGGTTATAGTGCAGCCCCTAACTTTTCTATTACTGGTAATATACATCATATACCTTTGACCAAAGAATAATACTCTCCTATCTGTTTTTTGTACTATATATCTATAGGACCCTTTTGCACATTGATTAGTCTGCTGATAAATTCAGTGGAAGTCTTGCATACTGCAAAGGATTTCTGGGGCACAAGAGCTCTCAGTTAATGCAGGGCACCAGTAACCAGGCCCACTGGCCCTTGCCATTGTCTTTTGAGAATGGAGAGCATTACAGAATATACTCACACTCACTCACTGTTCTACACGAAGGGAAAGATGAGTAATAGTGGACTAATTTCCTTTCAATTACAATTTTTTTCCTGCCATTAGTGCTCTCTTTGCCAGTGTACCCTTCAATAAGTTTCAGAGAAATCCAAGCTTTCGGTGAAAATGGATGGAAAGCACGAAGGTGGATTCGGGAGTAATTTCCATTGATGGAAAAGCTTTCCATCAATGAAAATGGATTTTCTTACTTCCACCATCCTGCTGCAGCCCAAAATGCTACTCGTGGAGGCTAGGAGACCCTAAGGAATTATGTGAGGGGCATTGTGGATCTGCAATTGAAGGGGGAATTCATGAAAAACATGCCCCCCTCTTTCATTATTGGTAATCAACAGCTGTATCCAAAGCATTATATAGATATTCTCACACCAGTTCTAGATTTCTAAATTTATACAGGTGGCTACTGCCCTAAACTCAGACAAAATGTTTTAGGTGTGTGATTATTTACAGATGTGCCACAACAGTGCAATATCCATGTACGACAGAAGCCTCATAAAAAATGTATGCCTTTAAATATATGTCTGCTTCAGTGAAATAGGCCTTCTGCCTATATGACAGATCCAGATAGGGAAAGCTCCTTGCACTCACCTTGTTCCCGCCTCTTAAGCTGCTGCCGGTCTCCGGCTATAAATATAAACCTGCTCTTCAACAGCCCATTCAAGCAGTTGGTATCTTATTTGCTACATGATCGAGCATAGAGTCGTTATGATCACAAAGCTACCATTATTGAATATATGTACAATAATATTGAGGAATGGATGATCCTTCATTCTACGCAACGAATGCTGAAAAAGGGAACAATTTATTATAGTTTTCAACAAGTCAGTGCCCAATACTCGAGTCTCCTTCCTTAGGCATTCATGGGACATGCATTATAATATCTGCCTAAAATACCGCAATAATGTTACGTTACTGCTAGGCATCACTGACAGAGAAACTGATGTGTATGACATTCCCCCGGCCAGCCCTGAAGCCTGTTCTTCAACTGTCAGGTGGGCATCAGACCCTGAGCTCCTCAGGTCTCAGAAGGCGGGGAGGAGAGTGTTGCACCACCTGGTTCCTCTCTCTTCCCTGGATACCTGCTCTCACAAGCCAGGAGAAGGATCCATTGCTTACTTCCCAGCCTATCATGGGAACGGCCTTATGTACGTTGGGTTTGGCCCTGCCTCTTCCCCAGATTCCCTTAGTCCCTGGCCCTCTAGACGATCTAGCCTGTCACAGCAGGGCTGAGCTTGTTCCTTCCTCCCTGGTCTCTTTGTGATAGGTCCCTCCTGGAGTTGCCCCAGTTGGCTGACCCAGGAGCTCTGCCCAAAGAGGAAGTTCTCACCAGCTGGGCCAGGCTGGCTTCCCATGGACCTGCCCCATCTCAGTGACTGCCCATGCAGCTTGTGCTCCCCCCCCCCGCCCCACTGGCCTCCTGCTTCTCTTTATGACACAATGCTGCCACACCGACTACTAATTCTTCTGCAGCCTTTCTCTTCTTCTGCAGCCTCTATCAGTTGCCTGCTCCTGAGGCTGGGGGTGGGCCAGCAATGAGTCTGGGGAGACTGCCGATCCCTGGATCCTGTGTTTCATTTTAGTAATTGCTTGCTGGTCTAGCAATTTTTAAATTAGCCCATTGGCCAAGTAGGTTGCGTCAATCCTTCTTGGGAGCACTTTGCACATCATGCATATGTACTGCATTTTTCACAAATATGTATGTTTGCTCTTGGTCAGTATATAGATCGGATAACATTTTTGAAAATTCCACTCAAGAAGGGCATTTTTATACAGAAAACCCAGGATGCATATTTATTTATTTATTTGCAATACTCACATTGTGTTCATGTATCAGAACTATTACAGGTCACAATGGGGTACTTGCTGTGGACTCCTGAGGGAACGCACCCAGTGAGGAACCATGACTATGCAAGTCACGAAAGAAAGAAATTACAGGGAAGGGTTGTGAAAAAACAGAAACAAAAAAAGAGGAAAACAGATGGCATAAAAACAAATAATAGAAATATGCTGGAAATATATTTTCACTCTTTTACTGGGGAGGGGGGTTAAACGTGTGCAACAGTGGCTATTCTATCCTGTAGCAGAAATTAATTCATACTGGAACTGAATGATGAATATGAGAATTCCTCTTACATCACTCATTTCTTTCTTCTTTGTGGTGAAAACAATTTCACTGTTCTCTGGCTCCTCTGTTTTATCATGGTTAGGCTTGGAAAAGGTCACACATTTTCTGTCAGTTCTTGGAGGATCATTGTAACAGATATTTGCCCCAAGGACATAATACAGTGCAATTGTGTTTAACCCTCATCACCTAGCTTCTTAATCTTTATTTTTGAATTACAATAAAGACAAAATGGCTCTGTGGCTTGGGGGAATGCAGAACATCTGGGGATATGCAATTATCAGTGCCATTGTAAGCAGAGGTAAACACCTTTCTAAGTTAATTGTAGCCAGTAGGATTGGAAGTAGGGCTGCCAGCCTCCAGGTGGGGCCTGGGGATCTCCCACTTTTACAGCTGATCTCCAGCTGACAGAGATCAGTTTCTCTGGAGAAAATGGCTGCTTTTAAAGGTGGACTCAGTGGCATTATACCATGCTGAGGCCCCTCCCCAAACCCTGCCCTCTCCTGGATCCACCCCCAAAGTATCCAGGTATTTTCCAACTCAGACCTGGCAACCCTCATTGGAAGGGTATAACTGCGCTCAGGATGGCACTCTTGGATGTAGCTTATCTTGGCCAATATTCAGTGTGCTACAATATGAACTGGCTGGTGGGAGGACTTAAAAGGAGCAGGAAGGAGGCCCAGGCTACATTGCTGGTGATGCGGTTGCCTCAGTACTTAGTTCTTGTGACCCTTTCTTACATGCCCAGGGAAATGCTGATTGCCAGTTTGGGGTCAGGAAGCACTTTTTTCCCAGGCCAATTTGGCCAGAGATCCTGGAGGTTTTTTTTGTCATTTTCTGGGCATGGAACAGTGGTCACTGTGGGTGTGGAGAGGAAGGTATTTTTGAATTTCCTGCATTGTGGAGGGGATTGTACTAGATGACCCTGGAGGTCCCTTCCAACTCTGTGATTCTATAGGGAGTCATTTTGCCTTCCTCTCTCCTCCCAATGCCTGCCCTACTATGCCAAACTTTATTTTGCAGGCTGCAATCACCTGCCTGTTACTGTCCAAACATTATCCCCCATCCAAGCAAATTTACCTCATGGCCTACCTGCTGCTGCCTGCCTGTCTAGATGTCTTACGCTCCTTGTGCCATCAAACATCTTTGCCTTGTCAGTCTGCCTCTTACTTGTGCTACTGTTCTTCAAACTACGTAAGTGGATGCAGTGCTGTCTGTGTTACTGCTTGGAGTCTCCCGCCCATAGACTTTAACATTAAATACTGGTGACTTTCATTGCCTCAAAATAGGGATGCCAGCCTCTAGATGGGACCTGGAGATCCCCCAGAATTACAACTCATCACCAGACTACAGAGATCAGTTCCCCTGAAGAAAATGGATGCTTTTTTGGGGGGAGTGGACTACATAACATTATGCCCCACTGAAGTCCACATCCTCCTCAGGCACCATCCTCAAATATCCAGGAGTTTCCTAACCTGACCCCCTTCCTCAAAAAGGAAAACGGACCTGACAACCCTTCCTCAAAAAGGAAGCCCCTTAATCTGTCTGCAATTTGGCAATGTGGGTGTTCTTGGGAATGCTATAATTTGCCTGAGTGTTGTCCAATTCATATGGAAAACTATTAAGGGACAGACCCGAGAAAAGGAGGGCTGTCATTAATTGAAACCACTGGGAAATAATAATAAAACGGGTGTATGAAAACAAAACAATGAAACAAAGCCATATGAAACAATGCAATAATGAAGCAGTCCCTTTTGGAATTAATAACAAATAGAAAGAAATGAAACAAATCTACTGTGTGTGCAAATCACTGTCCAACTATAGACCCCCCCCTTGCAGGCAGATTCTGTTTCAGTCCCATGCTTGCAAAAGACGAAAAGCTCTTTGATATATAATAAGGAACTACCCAACCAAAGATAACTTGATATTTCAATTGCCTCTAAAATTGGCATGTGGCAAGAATGCTATCGAGATCTGATATAAACCCAGGCTTTACACTGTGCCGGGTCTGGCAAATTTGCTTCGTTAACACAGAATGTGTTGGTTTATGCTACACACTTAACATTTTTACTACATCATATAGTCTTCTCAGAAGTTTAGTCTCAATGGAGAGCACAGGAGGCAATTCACATAGTTTTTAGTGGCATCATATTTCTTGATTAGGTGGAAATATTTAGTGACATCTCAGGCTATATATATATCCATACACTTTCACTTGAAGTTCAGCTTTACTGCCGGAATGTCAATATAGATTCATCTTCCAGCATGCACATTATAGTATATAATATTATACCATTAACACTTAGCATCAAATGCCTGGCAATTGAAGACATTGATTTTGCCAGCTGTACAGCTTGCTATTCCAGAAGCCACTAACATGAAGAAAGTTAAAATCTCACAGTGGCATTTTTTGCTATACATAATTTCTCCATTCCATATGACTCGCTGAATGCTCTTGAGCAAAATCCTAACTTTGAGATTTGTAGCCAATAAAATCTCACCAATCTATTTCTGGGATACCAGTATTAGGAAGTATAAGAATGTAAGTCACAAAAGACAGCTTAATGGCTCTTGCCATTGTTTGGAATGCCAGCTTAATTGTGAAGTCATTGCAGGTAACGATCTAGGCAGGTGCTACGGAGGGGCCAGCAAGTTTTGAAAAAAGGATGCCACAACTTTCTCAGTGAACCCATGTGGCAGTTGAACATACTCGGTTCAACACTCATGATGAGACTGTGAGCCAATCAAAGATATGTTTGGCTTACCGTGAGCCACTTGAATAGCTTCCAAACAAGTTTGCAGTTGCCTGTTGATCAGATTAGGGATCAGCCGGGAGCCTGATTCCAACCTCCCAAACTTTCTCTTTCCTACCCTTGCTGTGCTGAGGCTGGTCCTATCATGGGGAGTGTCAAGAGGGTCATTTGGCCCAGGGCTAACATTCAAGGTAATGCTCAAAAGCCAGTCAAATCCAACTCTAGGGGGCGGTGCTCATCTCCATTTCCAAGCCAAAGAGTCAGCGCTGTCCAAGATGTTTCCATGGCCATGTGGCCGGCATGACTTATCACCGAGGTGCATGGAACACTGTTACCTTCCTACTGAAGCAATACCTATTTATCCACTTGCAATTTCTTGCTTTTGAACTGCTAGGTTGGCAGGAGCTAGGGCCAGAGACGGGAGCTCACTCTGTCCAACGGCACTAGGGTCTCGAACTGCCAAACTGCAGACCTTCCAAACTGCAGCTAGTGTCTTAACCTCTGAGTCACCATTCAAAGAGGGCCTCAAATTTTGACTTTTGTCATTATCTGCAAATCAGGTTATACATACAGTCGTAGAGATACACTGACAGGACTGAAAGACGAAGACTTTCATACAACTTTAAACTTATGTAAACTTTTAAAGTATACCACAGTTTTCTTCTGTGGTATTTGCAAGGTGGTTGCTTGAAAAGAATTGAGTTGGAAGGGGTTTTAATGCTTCTCAGAGGCTGTGATCACACGTGCCTTTAGATCCGACGTAGGTGCGAATGCCTGATGGATCTAAAGGGAGCGATCAGACAGCAACATCTGGGAAGCGTCCCGCAGTCGTTGGCAACCTGTGCTGCTCCGCCGCACAAGCCGAGTTAAAAAACACCGGGGGAAGTCTGGCTCTAATGGGTTCTGACAGGCCATGGATGGACTTTCCCCTGTCATGATCATGGATGGACTTTCCCCTGTCTGATCCTGCCATCCCAGCTCAGTGCCTTTGCAGTATGAGCATCATCGCATATTCCTTAGAGAGCCCTCAGTGTGGAGATGTGATTCCTTGTTTATGTGCATGGGAAACAAGCAGCCAAAAAAAAAAAGACTCAGCCACAGTTGCGTCTGATCACACAGTGACGGGCTGAGCCCACAGCTACAAAGGGAGGTGTAATCTCACAACTGTGTATCAAATTCCTCCGGAGGAAATAGCGTCACTTCCCCTCTGCTTCAACAGGCATGTGTGACCACAGCCTATAGGTGGCAACTGAGAAAGTGGATGTGATTTTGAACTGTGGACCAAGTTCAGAGGATGGGTCAGGCAAGTCTGGGACATGTGACCTCTGAAGAAAAAAAAATGGTAGTATTGATGCGGGTGGCGATCAGATTTCTAAAATGGTCATGTATTGCAGCTCTCTGGCTGGAAACCACCTTCCTTTTGTGAATAGATGGGATAAAATGCAATGTAAATGTAAAAAATTAAAATAGCAGTGACTAACCCCGTTACTTGACATTTGTGTCTAAGTAGCATACATAAGGATATGTTTTTAGGGGGTTGGATTCTAAGGTAGTATCCCTTCCGACTCTGATTCTATGATTCTGTGAAGGGAGCTAGGATCTTACTATTCCATAAGGCATTAGGGTTGTTCACTGCTGCTCTTTATACATTTTTCTTAGGTTTGACTGGTTGTTTTGATTTGTTTTAATTTTTAATATTCTTTAAGTGTTTTTTTTAATTATTTCTGGTGGTTTTATTGTTGAAAAGCACTTTTAAAGATGATGTGGTAGAAAGGTGGTCACAAATGGGAATCATAAATAAGTACAGTGAACCCTTACTGACCAACAAGTTTTTCGGGTCATAAGCTTTTGAAAGTCAAAGCTCCCTTCGTCAGATACCAGAGCTGAATGTTAATGCTGGCATTCTAATGAAAGTACAGGAACTAATTGGGCTTTAGCGTAACTGTGGAGTTTTATAATAAAACATGGCACAGCCTTTCTTCACATAATGAAGCTTTTTTAGAGGTGTAATATCTCTAGCCAAACTCTTCCATGGTGGCTATTTTAAAACAACATTTCCCTATAAGGTGTTTTACTGAAAGAGGTGGTATATCCATCATCTAGTTAAGGCTGTGTCACATCTCATAGTATCCCAAGTTGAGGTGTGAAGCAGGAGAGCCTGGGATTAGCACCTTAGCTACCAGAAGAAAGAAGAGGCAAGACTGGACCCTGAGGGGAAACAAAGGGAAAGCAGGGACCAAGTCTCCCCCTAAGAAGTGATGGTTGCCTTATGACTAGAGACCTCCTTGGGAGTAAACTAGGGTTTCCAATGATGCCTAGGCAAATTCCAGGAGATTGGGGGGTTGCCTAAGGAGGGTCGAGTTTGGAGAGGATATGATATCACTTCTGGATAATGCTCTAGAAATTCCCCCTAATCTCTATGATAAAGATCATATGGAGGCCATTTTTTTCCTCCCACTCCTCTGTTTCTCAAAGGCAGGCAATTTGAGCTAGGGGTGAGGAATTCCCTGTAAGGCCCAGGCAACTGGGAAGCCTAGGGTAAAATCCTACTCAAGTATAGACCAAAAGAAGCAGGAAGTGGGTTTAAGAGGAGGAAAGGAAAGTCAAGAGCAAGAGGAAGGGAAGGAGGAGAGACAGCAGGCTTACAAGGGCTTACAAGGGCCCCGAATATGGGGCTTCACAGAGTGTCAGACAATTTGCATACTTTGGTTCATCAGAAGGCTATCAGAAGTGGAGCCATGGAGACTTGTGGGGCAGGAGAAATCCCTCCACTACTGAACTCCACTTCTTACTCTGTGCCCCAGAAAAGTTGTTTTCAGTTCGCTGGGCAATATATAATGGTACTGAGATCTCACAAGATAGTCTCATGACATCTCAGTTGGCTCTCTTGGTTTCCTAGGCATTGGCAATCCAAAATAGTGGCTGTGATTTCATGAAATAGTGTTACAAGATCCTGGGATTTAAAATCTGTTTATTTTAATTAATCCCGTTTTTAACAGTCATATTTTTCTGCAGTAACCTATTCCTTTGACCTATGTGCCTTTCAGATTTTTTGATCAGCATGGGAGAGCCTCTTCACTTTTCGATATGTGATGTAAACCTTTCCGGTTCAGGGATCCCTCATTTCGGTGCATATAGATGGGATCCCTCATGTAGGTGCTTATCTATGTGCATATATGACTTTTGCATTGATACTATTTGCCACAAATCCTGAATTATGCATCATCTGTACAAATGGCTTAATTGTGCACTATTCCCCATTCATAAGTACAGACTCATCATCCTTCTTTCCAAAATATAGGGTTTTAGCTGCATAGACTTTTGCACAGATGTTTGGCATATTGTTCCTCAATCAACAGTACAGATCAAAGCAATCCCAAGGCAAACTGCCACCAAATGAAGCAGTTGCCAACTCGAATTACTGTTACATAGTTGGTTAACTAGCAACTAGGGCTGTGTGTTTGGCTAAATCTTTTTGAAGCTTGGGAAGGGGGGGTTTGGGTGGGTTTGTGTTTTTTTTTTTAGGAGAGGCACCAGCAGCTATGCTGCAAATTTGGTGCCTCTACCTCAAAAAACAGCCATCCCAGAGCCCCAGATTGATTCTGCATTATACCCTATAGGGACAATTGACTATAACGGACCCCATAGGGTATAATGGAGCTTTTAAAAAAAATGGGTTTCCCAAGTATTTCATGAATCTAAATACCAAAGTGGTACTGGGATTTGGGAATATCAGAAAATACCAATATTTTTCCAGTTCACTATACCCGAACCCGGAAAATACTTTATGTGGGTGGGTTTTTTTCACACACCTATACTCACAACAGGAGGTGTCTATTCAGATATTCAAAAGACAAACTTAGAATACCTCATTCATTATTGTCATTATTATAACTAACCTGAACAGAAAAATCAATGATAGCTGGTAATATTGATTTTTTTAAAAATGAAAATGTACCAAAACAAGAAATGAAAATATTTTGTGCACATCCCTACCGGAAATATCTTGGAAAGATTGTGGATTATTAGTAGACTTTGCTTGGCTTGCAGAAGGTCCCAGGTTCAGTCCCTGACATCTCTAGTTAAAAGATCTCAGGTAGCACATGCTAGGTTATCCTGCCTGCCAGACTAGACAATATAGAGCCAGATGTACCAACAATCTGACTTGGTCTAAGTCATCTTCATGTATTCATTCTGGTCATCAGATTTCATATCCTCCCAGTCTGTCAACACACAGTTACTCACGTGGTTGGGACACAATGTGCTGCAGTAAATATTTGATTTTTGTAGTTTGGGACTATAAAATCACATGTATTTTTAGCACTGCTAATTGATTATTATTAAATTACCACTTACCAGCATATCAATATAGTGCCTTTTCTCAGGGTATTTCAATTGTACAGTTGTCAACAATAACCCCAGTTTTACTAAATACATCTTCATAGGGAACTGAATCCAGAGAAATGCAAACTTAAGAAATAGAATAATGTATCCTATGACCCTCAAAAGTCTGAATCAATGTCAGTATAAACAATCTTTTCTCTATGATGTATGAGATCATACCTCTTCTTACAAATGGAGATATTGTAATCTCTTGTACATGAGCTCTGATTGTAATCAAGCCCTATTATTCCTTTGTGTCTGATAATCTTCATTAATGTTTCACAACTCAAAAAGCAACACTTTGCTTGTGGGAATAAATGAATAGATTAAACTGGAAGCCTGTCAGTTCAAGGAGCAATACAAATTGCAAACTACACATTAGGCGCTTTCAAAATAGAAAACTAAATTGCAAAAGAACAATCCACTCACAGTTATAACTTTTACTTAAACTTCGAAAAACTTAGAGGATTTGTGGGAAGTTCCTATATGAATGCTTGAAATCAATGGGGACATTTATCTAAACTCTTTGACTCGTTGTCTTGTTTTATTAATCATCATGGACAAGTGTGAGGGAGGTAATTAACAGTGCCAACCTAAGCAGAGATACACACTTCTATTTCAGTGTAACTCTGCTGAGAATGGCACTATAAATCTTACTTACTAACGTTAGGAGTAATTCACACATGAAATTGGATAAACTGCGAACTTGGTTAAGTGGGGAAGCTTAACCTCTTCAGACCAGTTCTGGATACTTCCTTGCTGACCACAGAGATCCTCCCTTGGGTTGAGATTCTATTGAACTTCTGGCTTCTCTTCTGGGTTTCTCAGGCTGTACTATCTACTTTATACTTTGTATTGACTTGTAACACAAACAGCCACAGCACATTAAAAATACCCCTACATCTGATATACCAATAATGAAGTATGCAAAACCACCAGAAGACACAGCCTCAGAACCTAGCCTTCCACTCAACAACTTTTCAAATATATATAAGTGACCCTCCACACTATGCTAAACACATGAAGGTCACCCATAACACTGGAAATAATACACCATAGAATTCCACGCACATCTATCTATCTATCTATCTATCTATCTATCTATCTATCTATCTATCTATCTCCATCCATCCATCCATCCATATCTATCATCTATCTATCATGGATGGATGGATGGATGGATGGATGGATGGATGGATGGATGGAGATAGATAGATAGATAGATAGATAGATAGCCCAGCAGATAGATTGATAGATAGATAGATAGATGATAGATAGATGATAGATAGATATCAGCACTTCCATCTTCTACACATGAAGCCTTATATAAGACTTTATATAATGGGATAGTAGTGACCGCATTTGAAGCACTACCTTGTCTGAATAAACTAAGTTAAACCATCCTAACGAACGAAATCCAAAGCACTGATCTTCACTGACATCTCTTTGCCATTTTCATTCACATTCATAGCGTATTAATCCAGTCAAGAGTCATAGGGAAAGCAAATCATGTTTTCTTCTCCTTTTGACACATATTCCCCACCTAACTTGTAAAAAAAATCTTTAGAACTCCCCTCATATAAAAGCTTTTAATACAAAAGATGTTCTTTATTTCTGATATCTCTCCTTGCAGTTAAAATATTATTACGCCACATTTTAACCCTCTGTTCACATCTTTCAAAACTGAAGACACAATCCCATTTAAAAAATTCCATTTATTTTGGTAGATAAACCTCAAACACATGCTTAGGTCTCATGCTGAAATAAAAATCAGTAGCGAAGGGACCTAAATGTGCTTTATATTCAAAAAAAACTTCAAGTGTTAATTTTGATGTAACTAATATTTGATCAACCAAGGAACGTTTCTTCTCATTGTCTTTTTTTGAGATTTCATCATTGACTAACGTAAAGGGAAACCTAAACAAATTAACAGCGCCATCCTAAGTACACTATCCTGGGAGTAAGGCTCATTAAAGAGACAGATAGGATTCAGAACAAACTTGCTTATGACTGCTCTTTAATTCCCTTAAAGATAAATCCTCTGTTTCCAGTTCTTTACAAAGAGACGGGTATTTTGCACCTATTAAGCTCTGACAGACTAATGGATTTCTCGGCAGTAGAGAGGATTAAAATGTAAAAGGAAATATTGTTTGGAAATGGGTGTCTGGAGAGCATGTGTGAAGTGTTTTCAATATGCAGATGACGGTTAGCTCTTTCTCCTTTTTAGCTGATTCAAGTGAGGCAATGGAGTTTCAGGGTAGGTGTTTGAATGAGGTAATGGGCTGGATACAGCCTCATAAGCTTGCATTTCCCTTGAAAATGAAAGGAATACTGTTGGAGGTGATGCCAGAGATTTGTAATCAGATAATAATTAATGAAAATCTGGCATGAATTGCACTCATTGTCTAATACAGTTAATATAACTATTCCAACAGCAATTCTTTCGAACATTCAGCAACTAATGGAAATATTCAGATCTGGCTGTTTTTGTTTTCTGTTTTTCTGGTACCTCACTGTGTGGTTTCTGTTCTGCCAGGCAGACAAAGAGAAAGTGTTCAATATGGATTATAATTATGCAGCTCATATCATCCTGCACTAGGTTTTGGGAGAGTCTCACACCTCTTGTTAGTGAACTGAGTGAATTCTTTGGATTGGATCTTGTTTTGAACTCTTTGTAACACGGTTTTATTTGTTTATTATACAAAATTTCTACCACACCTTTCTGTGGCAGCACAATCTCAACAGGACTAATGTCACACCACAGAATCACAACAGAACAAATCATAGGAGGGGGGATTTTGCAAGCCCAGCAGAACAAATGGCAACATACAGAATGCCTAGCAGAACTGAGCATCACTGTGGCAATGTAAGCTCAACAGGACTGATATTAAACCACAGAATCACAACAGAGCAAATCCAAACAAGGAGGGGGGTTGCAAACCCAGCAGAACCAATTGCAATGTACAGAATGACCAGCAGAACCCAGTGCCATTGTGGCACTGTAAGCTCAACAGAATCAAAGTGAAACCACAGCAGAAGAACAAATTGGGGGTGGAGTGGGTTTGCAAGCACTGTGCAGAAAACCATGAAGGGTACACAAAGCAAGGCCCACAAAGAAGGGGGGAAACCTCTTGAAACTGACAAACACATTTGACTTTGACAAAAGCAGCCTGGGAAGCCCTTACAATGCCCCCTGAGAAAAAGAAACAAAGGGAGGGAGAAATGGAAAAATGAAACCAGTCCCCAGGAGCCTGCGAATGCTGACTCTTGATCTTCCCAGTAAATCCTGAACATTTCCAGGATTCTTCGGGGCCATTTTTGCAATTTCCCTGAAAAAATCCGAGATACATTTGGGATGCTGAATATACCCCCCCCCAAAAAAAAAAAACCCAACCCTGATATACCTGCTTTTCCAGGTATATGTTTGGCTTTGGTGTATCCAAATGTACATGCCTAGTAGAGACTCATGCTTTGCTCCCCTTCTGGTGATAGGCAGTATGCCTGCTTTGTTGGATATAACAGAAGCAAATACTTTGATAGTACTCACTGGAAGGCAGGTAAAGATGCACAGAATAGGCACAATAGAGAAAGAGACCAGATACACACAAAATAAGCAGCGTTCTTGCTTTGCAGACTGGAGAGATACTGGTAAAGGATCAGACTGCGGGGGGGAGGTAAAGGCCCCTGTGTTAGGCAGCTAATCTGCATTGCAGAGTGGGTAGATGCTGGAAATTGAAACTAAGGCTGTGGTCAGATGGGAGGTTAGAACCAGCTTCATTGCTGTTGCCCTGCAGAGTTAAAATGCAGGTTCAGAGAGTAACATCTGCCTCCCATCCCCCAGCCGTTAACACCCCGTATTCACCTGTCTTGGAGCTGGAGTATTTAGCCACCAGGGAAAGTCTGGCCGTAATGGATGTTAGCATTGTCACCCTGTACTTCCAGATGGTTGACCATGCCATTCTGCAGTCCAGCTGGTTGAGACATGAGGCTTCCAGTTTCTGGCCACCATTTTTCTTCTTCTATGAAGTGATGTGCACTTAACTGCATATTGACTCCTGGCAATTGAGTGGTTCTGCACATGTGCATGAAGACCTTCGCAGATGACAAAGCTGCCCGACCCCTACCTCCAGCAACCGCACAGCTGATGTCGGATCAGTTGACCATGCAGTGAGTTCAGGGTGAGGTTGGGGTGTCTAGTGAATATTCTCCTGAATAAACAGTCCTAGAGAACTTAGAGGTACCGTTAGACTGCACCAAGCCTGTAGTCTGACCACATCCTAAGTCTTCCTCCTCTGTAAATCATCATTGTTACTGCCAATGGCCTGCCTTGTCATTTGGAGAAATTAGCTATGTGTCAGGGGAGACCAGAGGGGTACAAGGACCGTGCATCAATTGTAGACCATGGTCCAGTACAGTAGGAAGATTCCAGATTTGAAGAGTAAATTAAATAGATTTTATTAAAGAATTTCCCTTACAAACACACTAAGCATTCATAAGAACATAAGAACATAAGAGATGCCAATGTTGGATCAGGCCAAAGGCCCATCCAGTCCAACACTCTGTATCCCACAGTGGCCAGAAATACCAGTGCCATCAGGAGGTCCACCAGTGGGGCCAGGACATTAGAAGCCATCCCACTGTTGACCCCCCCCAAGCACCAAGATGACAGAGCATCACTTGCCCCAGAGTCCCTATCTATACCTTGTGGCTAATAGCCACTGATGGACCTCTGCTCCATATGCTTATCTAATTCCCTTTTGAAGCTGTCCATGCTTGTAGCCGCCACCACTTCCTGTGGCAGTGAATTCCAAGTGTTAATCACTCTTTGGGTGAAGAAGTACTTCCTTTTATCCGTTCTAACCCGACCGCTCAGCAATTTCATGGAGTGCCCACGAGTTCTTGTATTGTGAGAAAGGGAGAAAAGTACCTCTTTCTCTACCTGCTCTTAACAACATCATTCAAAAAGTGCAAGCAATACAGAACTAAGAAAGGTGATTAATATTGAATAGAGGGGTCAGTCACAGGGTGATACAACCTGTCCAAATGTTCAAAGGTCCATGGAGATGGGATTGTGACCCAAACAAAAAGTTTGGGGGTGGACTGCCAGTTAGCATCAGGGCAGAGGCACACACTCTGAGACCATGTGCATGCATGGATATAGACATTAGAAAACAATGCTGACCCATGGGAGGTCTTGAGGGGCTTGCCTCAGGTGAAGACAAAAGATTACCTGGGCCAATGAGGAGTTCCAGGAGGTGCGGCATAAGGAAAAGCCAGACCTAGGTGTGACCAATGTGGTTTCAAAGGGGCAGAGTCTAGGTTAACACTAGCTGGATTCACAGTAGCTCTGATAGGATTAGCCAGGTGTGGGGTGACTGTACAAAAGCTGATTGAATGGATTTGATGGTCACTAATGGTTCAGCCAAGGTAGATTGAATAAACTCCCAAATTTACACAAAAGGTGCGAGATGGGTTCCTGATTAGCGTCAGGAAGGATCATTAAACATTTGAATGTATGATTGGTTTATCTCGGTATCCTGAGGGAAGGAGCAGGAAGGACAGTTGCTTGGAAACAAAAAAAGGTTTTTCACATAGGTATAAAAAGGGATTATTGGGAGATTTGGAGACAAAAGGGCTTTTTGCCAGATGACAACTGAATAGCTATAGAAATGCAGATACTACACATGGAGGAACTTGCTGTAGTTTTCTCCTTTGGGAGGAGGGGGAGATTTGAGATGGCCTTGGAGGTCTGCCTTGTGTGAAACCTGAGTATGAAATCCCTTTTTGCAGAGTGCTTGCAGGCTGACTCTGTGGCTCAAGCTGAGAGTGCCCTCTATTACTTGACTTTTGGGGAACTTTGGTTCACGTTAAGAGTGGGGAACCCTCGCTGTTCTTTTGCAAATAGAAAAAGAAGAAGAAGAAGAAGAAGAGATTGGATTTATACCCCACCCTTCACTACCCAAAGGTGTCTCAGAGCGGCTTACAAACTCCTTTCCCTTCCCCGCTCCACAACAGGCACCCTGTGAGGTAGGTGAGGCTGAGAGAGCTCTGACAGAAACCACTCTTTTTCAAGAACAAGTCTTATCAGAACTACAGCTTGCTCAAGGTCATTCAGCCAGGTGCAAGTGGAGGAGTGGGGAATCAAACCCGGTTCTCCCAGATTAGAGTCTCAGCACTTAACCACTACACCAAACTGGCACCTCTGGGCTACATCATCCTTGAATGTCAAATCAAATGATAAGAAATCAGTGATGAGGAGGAGGGTTTGATCTCTCTGTGGGCTGATTTTGAATCTGAGATCTCTTGACATCTTTAGTATTTAAAAACAATCTAGTGGTGTTAGGAAAAATAGGCATTTTTTAAAAACCAGTCTGAAAGTACACAATGAGTCCAATCATTCACATGTAAAACAAGAGTGGGTTTTTGTTTTTTTAAACAAGTGGAGCTAAGTCCTGACTCTTCCCACTCTGAAGGGATTTTTCTCCCAGATAGACTCCATAAACAGAAGTCATCATGTCATGGAAAGGCAAAGGCAAAGGGTAATATCCTGGATAGTCTATTTGTTTAATTTTTTTAGTTAATTTGTAATGTAAAACTCCATTAGTTCCCTCCTAAAATAAAAAAAAGTTAAAAGTTTGAGGGTCGGCATATAGAATGGAAAAACCAAACATGAATTTCAAAGCCAATATTCATATTGTACCAACATCTTTCTATTTTTCAAAGAGATAAACAAATACAATAATTTCTATGTCTGTTGTTTGGATGCTTGCATTTTTATTTATTCATTGTTATAAAAGGACTGTGGAGGCATATATTGAAACTCTTTATTTAAAAGAACCTAAAAGACCGACATAAATTTTCACAGTAGGCTGTAAAGACCATTTATTTTATAAAGGTTCTTAGTGAATTAAAATAATGATACCCTTTACATAATTTTATATTTGTATTTTTACTGTGCACCTGAATACAATACTAATTATATAATCACATATTTCTCAATTTACTATTCTATTCTATTAATCGTTCTGAGCATCCTGGATTTTATAGAACAATGGTGGTTCATTAAAAAAATTCTATTGATATAAGTTGATATGGCTACACTGTAAATATATATTTATGTTTATCTGTGGTCTCTCAGAATCAGGTAATTGCTTGGCAGGTTAATCAGGCTAAAATACCTTTCTTATCTTCACAGCCATGTACTTCATGTAGTTTAATGACAGTAATTTCTTCACTTTTCTTCCTTTTGTCACATTGTGAGAAATCAGTACATTGGTATATTCCAATCTATTCATTTAGGATGTTGTAAAGAAAAATGGTTCCTTGCTTTGCTCTGGAGAAATAAAATCTTTGCTCTGGAGAAATAAAATCTTTGGTTCAGGCTATAGAAAGGCCTACAGAAATCTTCCCAGAGACAGTTAGAGATAGTTGCCAACTAAATTCTTTGCAGTTGAAGTGCTAAACAATACCATCTTCCCCTGGTCCTTCCAATTAGCACATTACAGGCAACTGAAGTTATGGGCAAGACCTAGCTGCAGTATGGTTTTGTTTCTCTCTCCCTCTAGGTTTGGAGAGCAGCAAGCATGGGAATGCAGACTGCAAGGTAGGGTTGCCAAGTCGTTCTGACTCACCGGCGGGGGAGCGTTGCCTCGGTCTGGGAGCTGCCACAGGACGTGCGCACGCGTGCCGCCAGAACATCACAGGAAGCAATGCACGACGTAGAGCATGTTGGGGGCGTGGCCCAGATCATCGGGGGGACCATATGGTTTCCCCCCGATGATCTGGGCCACGGCCCAACGTGCTCTAGGCTTTGTCACCTCTGGTGACGCAGCTTCGGGGGGGGGGCGGAGTCCCCCCCGGGGCCGGATTCTGCCACGGCAGAAATCAGGCCTCCAAAGCGGGGGTTTCCCCGCCCCCCGCCCCCACTTGGCAGCCCTACTGCAAGGGGAAATTTAGTAGAGCAGGACAGGCACTGGAAAGAGAGGAGAAGGCAAAGTCACACCCCATATCCTTCAAGGTTGGAATACTTCTAACTTCTGTGTAAGCCTAGTGGCTACAGCTTACAGTAAATCAAGAGCAACTCTCTCCCCCCGCCCCTTCAAGAACACAGCTCAATCCCTGTTAGGAAAATGCTGGCTGCCTTGTAAAAGAGAAACCAATAGAGTCAAATAGAGGTGAGACTGCAATAATGAAAGAGAGAACAGAAAACAAAAGAGAATCATAGTTCTTTTCATTCTAGACTGTTCAGATGGAGAATTAGTTTCATTTTCACATTAAGTACGATAACTACACGCACTCAATTTTTGTTATTATGGAGTAGAGAGGAGGAAGAGTTTAAGCCATGCCGCACTGGCCCAAAGCTGACCCGTGATAAGGAGCTACTACTTCTCTGCCTCCCCCACTCCCTCCCCTGATCCATTAATGAAATTTAATCTAAATTTAAATATAAATGTAATTTAATTAGCACCCCCAAGTGCCACCCCCCCCCCCGGTGGAAAAAATTCCTTGCTACAGGGCTGTCTAGAATAAGCAACATATGTATCTGTCAGATTATACACTGGTTTCCTTTTCTCAGCTGTAAGCATCTGCCTTCAAAGAAAACGTATGTCTTTTTGAGTCTCACTGCCCTAGCATAATTTAAACAGGAGGTAACCACTGCTATAGTATACTGCTGGATAAAAGAACACCAGGCTTTCTGAACGATATGTTTTTCACTAGACAGGAAGCCAGCCACTGACAACTGTGAGTAGGTGATCTGATGACATTATTGAATGGAACTGAGTCAGAGTACCTATTCAGGCATGAAAAAGAGAAGTGTGTTTTAACTTACCTGTTCTGTCACAGGACTATCAAAGAAAATATGAGACTGTTGACAATGTGTGCTACTTTAAAGCTACTTTAATGAAAGTCTGAGCTCCTTTATACTGTTTTCATATAAAGTGTGTGTGGAACAGACAATGAGGAGGACTCGTAAAGGACAGCTGGCTACACAACAAGTTTCTACATGAGCACAGAATTATATTTTTTTCTAAGACTAGCATCTACTCCTCAGCACTGGACCAGGATCTGTACTAAAAAAATTACTTCTAAGAAGATATTTTACTTAAAATACTCAGGAATCCTTTTCCCCCTATCAACTGACTTATGGCAACCCCTCATGGAGATTGCATCAGTGGGGTAGAGTGCCGTACAGTCGACCCTTGAAAGCCTCCATTTTTCTCCAAGGGTTGTGGTAGCTGTATTCTGGAACTGAGCTGTAATTCTGGTGAATTCCCAAGGTCCCATCTGGAGGCTGGCATCTCTACGAGGGACCTTGATGAGATCTAATGCCATAAAGTCCACCTTGAAAAACAGACAGGTTGTCCTGGGGAGCTGATCTCTGCACCCTTTGAGAACAGTTCTATTTTGAGAGATCTCCAGTGTCCTGTGGAGGTTTGTAGGGCTGCTGACAGAAGGCAGGACTGGGGGAACAAAAAATCGAGGGGGCAAGTCAACCACAAGGCCAATGAAGCTGGGCCACACAGTTTACATGGAACACATTTTAAAAAAACAAAACTATGCCGTTCTGCCAATGGTCATTAGGGGTACAGGGAAGACACTTGGAATGCCAGGCTCCACATGGGGCCTGGAGTTCTCACATTAACCATGCGGATGCATGTTGGACTTCCACAGGGAACTAATATTCTCCTTGGGTGAGTGGCCAGATAGCAGCAGGGGATGATGGGTGGTTGCCAAATCGGGACTGGGTCACTTATGGAGATTTGCAGATGGAGTCTGGGCAGTACTGGGACCTCAGTGAGGTATAATGCCAGATAATTAACCTTCTAAAGCAACCATTTTCTCCATGGATACTGATCTATGATGTCTAGAGTTCCTTTGTAATCCCAGAAAATCTCCAGCCACCACCTGGCATTCCTTTGTTGTTGTTCAGTCGCACAGTCGAGACTGACCCTTCGCGACCCCATGGACCAGATCACGCCAGGCCTTCCGGTTTTCCGCTGTCCTCTGAAGTTTGCCCAATTTCATGTTCGTTGCATATAGGACACTGTCTAACCATCTCATCCTTTGCCGTCCCCGTCTTCTTTGACCTTCAATCTTTCCCAGCATCAGGGTTTCTGGCATTCCTAGTTTCTCCTTAATTTTGTCTATTTTCTGTTTTGCCTGTTAGTTGTACTTTTCCTTTTTGTTTTCTGAGTTGGCCTATTAGAGTAAGAGTGAAAAGATTTATTCTTCTGCAGATCTGTCCGCCCAATGAAGTAGTGATAATGAAGAAGGAGCAGATGAAACACAGGTAGAACATTTCCCAGAAGGTATGCAGGATGCAGGGGGGAGGTGTGAGGTTGGATGGAACTTTTAAAGTTTAAAGGTGCACTTTGACCTTTTATAAAAGGAACAAGAGGGAGGGTGAGGATCCAGTTTTCTTCACAAATTTGAACTTTACACTTTCCTTTGAGGAGAACTTCATGGTGGCTTCTGCATGGAGAATTTATTGTCTTTTGGTGTGTATTTATTGCCATTTGGTGTATATTTTGGAAGCGAGGGAGAAGCGAGGGAGAAGTTCATGAAAGGGTTGCCTAGCAGAAATTCTTTGTGTGGTGGCTCGTCTTGATGAACTTTCCAAAACCTTATACACATCCACTTCTTGCAAGGGGGGGGGGGGTTACAAGTACTTTTTCAAACTGTGAGGGGTTCAACTGCATTTCCATCGTGACACTTGATGCACTAATGGTTCTCATGAAATTGTTGGCTGTTGTTATGACTCAAGGTATAGATAGGAACTCTCAGGCTGGGGCAAGTGATGCTCTGTATTCTTGGTGCTTGGGGGAGGCAACAGTGGGAGGGCGTCTAGTGTCCTGGCCCCACTGCTGGACCTCCTGATGGCACCTGGTATTTTTGGACACTGTGTGACAGAGTGTTGGACTAGATGGGCCATTGGCATGATCCAACATTGGCTTCTCTTATGTTCTTATACACTCAGACGGGGATTGCAATGTATTTTGCAACCAACTCAATTCTCATTTCAGGGACAAGTTCACCAGGGACAGAGGAATTTGAAATAAATGCCTGCACCCCATCATAGAATTCTGAAGAAGGCAACTCAAAACTATTGCTGTTTTACTCAGTTTGAGAGAAGGGATGTTATTGGATAGGAATCTGAAAGATTCCATGTTAACCAGATTCCTTTCAACTCGCATTGTGTCAGGTCCTGGAGTAACCACTCTGTACACAATAGTCCTTGATCAGGTTTATTGGTAAAGTATAGCTTCTGGTCAGGTGAACACCTTTGCCAGAACTAACGATCAATAGCCCAGGGGTGGATAGCGGGGAACAGGTTCCGCCCATCAGATGTACATCACAAGCATTCAGGCTACTACAGGTCATGAGAGAATATACAACCCAACTACTGCATCTCAAGACTCTTGTCTCCCAAAGTCACAGCTGGATCTGTGAACCATGTGGGGGTAGCTTCAGGAAAATTACAAGCAGCGCCTCTACTCAACACCATACATTCGTTCTCACACTCAAACCCCCCCCCCCGTTAGGAATGTCAGAGAGGACCGATAAGGTAATAAGCAGAGCCAGCAGATGTGCAAAGTGAGCGGGGGTTACAAAGGTAAAAGTGGGCATTAACAGCGCAGGGCAGCAAGATACAGTTATTGATCAGACATTCAATCCCCAGGTCAAGGGTCCGAACCTGACACATTGCAATGGCAAAAGATGCTTCAGAGACAGATGTTGTCCAGCTTTTGCCAATGCGAGAAGCAAGAGGAGACGTGTAGCAGGATTGTACAATGTAGCTGCAAGGGATGACCTAACACTGACAGTACCCACCTACCTCCACCAGGGCAAACCACTGCTCAATCAACGTTTTATGTTGGGAGCAAAGTTTCTTCCTGGAGAAACCTTTGTGTGCCTGTTTTCTGCACACAAGACTATTCATAGTTGAGATTCTGAGTTGCCTGTTGTGCATTCTTTTTTTGGGAGAAGTAATGCACAATCTGAGGCTGCTTTCAAAAAGAAGGATTCCAGCTTCCAGAGCAAAATAAGAGCAGGCCTGCGATCAGCCGTGCTTGTTGCTGTGGTGTAGTGCTGTAGTGAGCAGTGTACCTGATGTGATACAGGTTAAGGAATTCCAAATGTTGGGGGGAACAAATCAGAGGGACTGCTCAAATGCAAGAAAATAGGGAACCGGTAAGGAATGAGACATATACACCAAGTAGGACCCTCAGGTGTAGTATAATGCACTGTGACTGGACTGGACTTCGATGGGGACTGAGCTACCTCCCTGAGCCTGCTGGAGCGCTGCAAAAAAGTGGAGGGGGGAGCAAATCCATCCTAATGTGAATGAGAACAGACAGATTTGTGATGTGGAAAAAGCAGAAAAAAGTGTGTGAACTTATCACACCGATGCCACAATCATTGCAACCACACAACACCCATGAAAACCCGAAAGGCAGCTGCAGTCTGGGAAATGCCTAAGTCTGAGATAGAAAGAGAGCAGCATTAGGTCAAAAACTGTTCTAGACAAACAATGTTATTTAGTGCAATAAATTCCCAGATTGCTCAGGCAAATATGGTGTGACCCAATCTACAAGGTATGATTTATTTATTTATTTTAAAAAACATGGTCTCATCAAATAATTTGACCTTCTCATCATTTCATGCAACAGTTAAGTTAGAATTTTCTTTACTGCGTAGGTTCTTAACATAGTCCATAGAGGGTGTTTTTTTTCTAAATGCATCCAGACTCATCCCCAGCAGAGGATTTTCCCAATATTTTAAGACATAAAGAAGAAACCTGGAGATTTTTTTTTTAAGTGAGCAAGGATTCCCCCCCCAAAAGAGAGTGAATGAGAAAATGGAAGATCCTGACCACAGAGCTTTGTGTCTCCATGTTTCCACACTCTTCTTTGTACAGTGTGGATCTCCCATGTGGTATCCTTTCCTCTTTGAGGCATCTGATGGGGCTTTCAACATTTGGTCTTATAGGAGCTACCAGGGGTCATTTCCTGCAGGAGCACACAGGAGCGGAGCTCCGACAGTAAAGAGCCCAGGGAGCGGGCACATGCAACAAGCCCCACCCCCTGCTCCCAGCAGCCCTCAGTCAGAGCAAGAAGAGCAGCCCAGTACCGTGGCGGCCCCCCCCCCCCGGCCCCAAACAGTCCAGTGGCACCTTTAAGACCAAGTTTTATTCAGGTACAAGCTCTCCCTCCTCTGCGAGGACAGATCTGCACATCCCCCCCAATAGCTAGCAATCCAAAACAGTCCAGTGGAGCTTGAGCAGTGGGTGTTGCCTTCTGACAGACTTCCGGTGATATCAGGGGGTGTGGTATATGCAAATAAATTATGCTAAGGAGTTATGCTAATGAGCTCCTGCACCTCTTCTTCTACGAAATGACCCCTGGGAGCTACAATGTGTCCACTTAGTCCAATAGTAAATAAGAGAAGGAAGACAGAGAAGGAAGAATAAGGTTTCACTTTCTGTGCAATGGTACAAGCTATGATCTTCTGTACTGCAGCTTCAGCCACTTTGTAGAACTGGTGTAAAATACAACAAAATGTTTCCCCTTCATATTGCCGCATGGATTTGCACTTCATCAAAATTCACAAACATAAGGAGATGACAGCATATTCACTTTCCCAACAGCTCAAGGGACATTCAGAATACTTGGATAGTTCAGTGTTTTAGAGTACCTTCTTTAGGTAGCTATAGTTTTTTAAAAAAAACACACATTGCACTAGGCAAATGAGTGTCCCACAGAGTGCAAGTAAGTTAATGAACTACTTCTGGGGATGTTAGTAGCTTTTAATAATGCCTTCTGAATGTCTGAAACACTGGCTTCAAAGGATCTATAACATCCTTGAGTGTTGTATGGGATTTTTAAATAGATACTTATGTACTATAAAGCATCTGTCAATCTATAGCTCCTGGGAATAATGTTGATCCTGGCAGCAGAGTCTATTTGGTTGAATGCACAGCTTTGAAATGTTGCTACTTTTAAGTATAAAATCAGAATGAGGAAATAGTAAAGGATAACACTGTCAGATGTACGGAACTACAATTAAAAAGTTATGATGCTAGGTGGGATTTATAATGAATTAATGTAACCTAGAGTTTTAGGTAACTGAAGGCCAATTTGCATGGTATCTTATCCCCAAGGTATTATGCAGTAGTTTGATAATCTGGTATGTGATTAACAGCTTTGCCACCACTATATGTTTTCCATGAATGCCACATTCATTTCCAATCTGAAAAACTGCAGAGAGGTAAATTAGGGTTGCCAGCCACAACTGGCACCCTGGCAGGAGAATGTGAAGGGTGGGGACAAGTTCTTCAGCATTGCATTGATGTGGTAAATCACTTCTGGTGTGAAACCAGAATTGATGTCATTGCATTGGGGAAACATTGTAGAATTCACCCCAAGACTCTAGTTTGAGTCTTAGAGCATTGCCCTGACGTGTCACTTTCTGTTTTGTGTCAGATGCAATGTAGCACATCACCATGATGCTGAATGCCACCCCCCATTTCCCCCCACTGGCCTGTCCAGCAGCAGTGGGGAAGAGGGCCCAGGTCAGGAGGACTCCTGCTGGAGCGGGAGACCTTGTCCCAATGTAAACACAGCTTCCTAGCAGGCCCTTACAACATGTTCAACACATTCATCAGTTACTCGGTCGATGGAATAAGTTATTGTGAATCACGTGGTGGCATGCTTTATAGGTTATATTGTAATATGATTTTTGTTAGCAATTCTTTTGTAAAGCTTCATTCCTTTTCTACAAGTTTACTTTGAAATGGATTGATAATTATTTTATTTGTAGCTTTATCTATACCTATCCATAGGTTCAGAGGCGGGGACATAGAGGCATCTCAGGAAAACCCGATCTTGGTAAAGTACCAGAATCATGGAACCAGGCAGCTATAACATTAATACCAAAAACAGAGACGGAGAAGAACCAGATAAAAAACTACAGACCAATATAACTTTTAAATATAGATTACAAAATCTTCGCAACAATCTTAGCTACCAGATTGAAAAGAGTCCTGACACAAACGATCCACCATGACCAAGCAGGGTTTCTACCTAAAAGATCAATGAAAAGTAACATAAGAATGGTCATTAATGTGTTAGAGTATTATGAACTTCAGCCAGGGAAACAACTAGCATTAATGTGTCTTGACGCAGAAAAGGCCTTTGATAACTTATCCTGGTCCTTTCTCTTGCAAAAACTAGAGATAACAGAATGTGGCGACAAATTTAGAAAGATGATTAAAGCAATATATGAAAGACAACACGCCCAGATAATAATAAATGGGGATTTAACGCGAAATATTGAAATCCAAAAAGGCTCAAGGCAAGGCTGTCTTTTATCTCCTTTATTGTTTATTTTTGTGTTAGAGACACTTAATGACTTAATAAGACAAAATGAAAATATTCAGGGCCTGAAATTAAAAGGCCAGGAATATAAACTGCTGACTTTTGCAGACGATCTATTGTTCATACTAGAAAACCCAAAGGACTCTAGCTGTGAACTTCTAAAAGTCCTCCAAGATTATGGGAAGGTGGCTGGCTTGAAAATAAATTACAAAAAAACTAAATTATTAACAAAGAATTGTGACACAGCTACCAAACAACAACTACATGAGATAACCTCGATGGAGATAGTTAAGAAGATAAAATACCTAGGCATAACAATGACAAACAGAAATAGTACGCTAATTGAGGAAAACTACTCCAAACTGTTAGAGGAAATAAGGGAAGACTTGAACAAGTGGAAGGAACTCCACCTTTCAATATCAGGAAAAGTGGCAACGATCAAAATGAACATTCTACCGAGATTCCTATTTTTGGCCCGGAACATCCTGGTTTTGAGAAGAAACCAGTTCTTGGAGGAACTAGAGAGGATAACAAAAAAAATTATCTGGAGTGCTAAAAGACCAAGAATTAGAGCAAAATTACTACAAGAAGGAAAGGACAGAGGAGGCTTCGCCCTACCAAATTGGAAAATTTACCACCAAGCGGCCTGTCTTGACTGGATAAGGGAATGGATCAAGTTGGAGGACGTGAGGGGCCTAACTTTAGAAGGATCAGATTTAGTAATGGGCTGGCACGCGTACATTTGGTATGGGAAGGATAAAACCCACCTCCACTTTAAGAACCATATTCTAAGGGCGGCTCTGTTAAAGGTTTGGAATGAAATCAAAACCAAATTTTATACTAAAATACCAAAATGGGTGTCTCCCTTGGAAGCCTTCATAAGACCAGCCTTCCTTACTATGTATAACAAAGAAACGTATGAAAAATTACTAGATGAGACAAACCACCTCAAAACAGAGGAGAATTTACTGTCACAATGTAATTTGAAGTTATCGGGGTGGGAAAAGCTCCAGTTAAAATCAAGATTCCAGATAGATTTGAAAGTGGGTTTCTATCAAGAGAAAAATGAGCTAGATAAAATCTGGCTCTCTTCAAATGATAAAATGATCCAGAAAATGTACAAACTATTGCTAGAGACTATTTATCAGAAGAAACCCAAACCCATAACTTAGTGGTCTGGAAAAAAGACCTAGGTCATGAGCTATCTAAGGAATCTTGGCTAAAGATTTGGAAATCTGTAAAATATATGAGAGCAACAAGCTATAGAGAAAATGTCTTTAAAATGTACCATAGATGGTACTGGTCCCCAGAAAGGTTAGCCAAATGTTACCCAAATTGTTCAAATGTTTGTTGGAAGTGTAAATTAAATGTTGGCACTTTTTACCAAATGTGGTGGCGCTGTAAATAAATTCAAACCTATTGGAAAACCATACAAAAACTTATAGATGAAATCTTGAATATAAAATTGGAAATGGTACCCAACATATTTCTACGAAATGTTATGCCAGATAAGTTATCTTTTAATGAGAAATATGTATTTGCTTATGTGATAACGGCAGCTAGAATACTTTGGGCTAAACATTGGAAACTAGACTGTGTACCCAGACTAGATGAAGTATTGAGCAAACTTTTGGAAGTAGCGGAAATAGATAAACTGAACATGTATTTACAAGGGAAAAATGATGAAGATTTTCTAGAGAGATGGGTAGGATTGTATAAATGGTTGGAGAAAAAGAGTGGACTCTGAAAATATATGTAATACTGTACAATGAACAGTTGTATGTTAAACTTTAAATAAAATCTTTTTTTAAAAAAGGGAAAACCCGAAACTGACATAGAATATAGTAAAACCAGAATTATATTATATAATCTCCAGGTTTACCTATGGCTCCCCACATCCCCACCCCTGAGCCTCCCAGCAGTTGCCAGACATGGCCTGGAAAGCCTATAGTAAAACCATAGAGTTAAACTTTCCGGCAATTCCTGGAGGTATCCATTGTCACTTCCTGCTTTTCTCCAGAAGTGATGTAGAGATGCACTATTTTGCTTTGTTTTTCTTCCTGCCACCATTTGGAGCAAGGCAAGTATGGTAATGTGGGAGTGAGCTTCAGTTTCTAATTAGCAAAGAACTCTTTATTATATGTGGAAAAGAGGTCTAGAAAGCCATATGTTACAAGGATGGCATGGGTGCGAGGGGACAACTTTGCTCAACATGCAGTGCTTTACTGTTGCCGAAGGCCAGTTTTGAAGCTGGATTTGCTTGACAGACTGGATTTATTTATATATTTACTTATGTGTTTATTTATTTGGAAAATGTACATGCTGCTGCTCCAGAGACCAGCTCAAAGTAGCTTACGATTAAAGCAATACAAAAAGCCCCAAGCCATTAATATCAAGCTTAGGGAGTAAAAACAGCATTAAACCAACAATGAAGAGCCCTAAAAAGGATAGTTGCTAGGCTAGAAACAGACCATAAAAACAGCTTTTAAAAAGTGAAAGCCTTCAGTTAAAAGACTGGGTTAAAAGAAATGATCTGGCTTGATGCTAAAAGAATGGTAAATTAGGTACCAGGAGAGCCTCAAATGGAGTATATAAATAAAAGCCGAATGGTGGTGGCACTTCTCTAGAACATTCCACACGCTCCAAAATCAGTTCGCTCTCTGATCTGTCATTCAGAGGGTCTCCCTATCCACTGGCTGCTTTGCCTGAGTCCTGCCTCCAACATTCTAAACAGTTTGCTCTTCCTCTCCCCACCAGAGCCAGTCAGAACACAGAGGTTATTTGTATATGCAGCCTCATTGGCCTTTGCCTCAGAACACAGATTGGCTTTTGCCTCTAACATTCTAAACAGTTTGATGTTCTAAGGTAAAATGTGTCCAATCTCCAGGTGAGGGCTGGAGATCACTAAGAATTACAACTGCTTTCCAGATGGCAGAGATCAGTTCCCTTGGAGAAAATGGTGAGCTCTGTATCCTTATATGCTGCTGAGGTGGCCCCGATATGACAGCCAATGTGACATAGCGGTCAGGGCTTCAGAGCACGGGAGAGGCTGCAGGTGTGTGGGGGGTGGAAAGCTGAAGAGTAAGGGGGACATAAAGGTAGGTTGATGATTGGCTGGGAAGGAGATTTGGTTGCCAACTCCAGGTGGGGAATTCCTGGAGATGTGAGGGATGGAGCCTGGAGACGGTGAGGTTTCAGGAGGCATGGGACCTCAGACAGGTACAAAGCCATAGACTCCACCCTCCAAACCAACTATTTCCTTCTGGGGAACCATTGTTGCCAATCTTCAGGTGAGGGCTGGAGATCACTCAAAATTACAACTGTTCTTTAGGTAGCAGAGATCAGTTCCTCTGGAGAAAATGGTGGACTCAGTGTCATTATACCCTGCTGAGGTCGCCACAGCAAATTGACACTGAGTGTCCAAGGCCAGGCCACCCGCCCAGAGCCTCTTTCTAGAGGTCGTATTTATTTCCACATCGGGCCTTTTTCCTAGTGGAGTATATTCCAAAGGTGAGGTGCCAGTATCTTTCAAGAAATCCCTGAACACTACTAAGGAAGTACAAGAAGGTCCATTATTTAAGATTTGCTTTCCCACCAATGGACAGCAGGGGCTTCACTGAGAAGTCAGTGAAAACTGTAAAATGTATTATTCCTACGTATTCAGGCTAACCATTCACATACCTAGATCAACCATGTAACTTTGATCCTTGTAGTTTGTCTTGTAGATTTACAATAGCAATCAGGGAAGTCTACTTCCCGTGTTTATCTAATAACAAAAATGAGCTGAAATTAAGTTGGGGGGGGTAATTTTGCCCCCCACCCCACTCTGAAATGGTTCTGCAAAACATGGTCTCCCATTTTCATGACCACTGGAGGAGCTTTAGAACAGAGCAAAAATTTAAACCAAGGTCAAGAAGCATTGTTCTCGTTCTGATTTAGATTGGCAGTCTTAGCAAACAGCCAAATTTGACTGATTATGTATCAGAATGATGGTATCATGCTGGTTACACAAGCACCCTCTTTAAAAATAAAATAGCATCAAAGCAACTACTGAGAGGAACAGCAAACAGCTAAAAATGGAAGAAAAACCCTCTTTTCCATATTCAAAATGTTCACCTAAGGTCATATTCAAAATGTTCACCTAAGAATAATTCAGTTTGAACTTCATGGAACTTAAGTATTGGATTGATCTAATGAAGAAACATTGGTATTGCTGCAGATATTTATTTATCTTCCTGTTATCCTGTTTGCTAGTGCTGAACTATGGATATTATACTGTACAGGATTTATTTAATTTCCTTCAATTTCTATACATACCACTTCTTAATCATAAGAGTATTGTTTATAAAGGGGAATTTGCAAAAGGTATGTTGCAACTTGCTGCTCATGCATGAATGAATTAATGAATGCATTATTTGTTCTCCAGAGAGGGATGCATTCTTTTCTTTAGAATTTTTTAAAAGAAAAAACATTGAATAATCATTCTGTGGTTCTCATCTGTAACATTATTGATTTCCAGTATGGGTGTTTTCTGTTCTCTACTTTGCCACCTCAACTTCTGTTTCTGCCATTACCTGCTGATTGCTTTATCTATAATTAAAGTCAGTAAAAATCTCCTTAATGTACTGAGCTGTTGTGTATCATTAAGTCGTAGCTGTAGTTGTAAAATTGCTTCAGTAAGTTGAAAACCTTCAGATGTGCAAACTCTGCCCTCAAAATATTCACTTCAAGACTTCATAAACGTAACAAACAGTATTTGAAATACATAAAGCGTGAAATATTAACACAATTTCATTTTCCGATCATGATGACTCTATTCCATTGAACACTCCATTTACACTACTCCATTAAATCAATATCATATGCAGTTGTTTTCAAATGCTAGTGACAAAATGAAGGATGAGGTGCTGAATCAGTGTGTGTGGTCCTCAGCTGGAACAAACTCGGCAATCTTTAAAACATTCTTCTTAATTGCCTTTCACCCAGGGCCCAGTTTATACCTGTGAATGGTGCAACCAAACCTCCAAGAGTGTATATGGCTGTGAGGAATTCATACAGACACCATAATCTGTGTGATCAACAGCAGTTCTATAGACAAATTTCACATTTTTTACCCTACAGGAAAGTGCTAAGATAACTTTTCACATAGGGCTGCTGGGATGGAGGTCCTGGAGATCAAAATCCAGGGAATCTTGGTCACCCTACAGGCTAATGGAGCTGGACAGTCATGTGATTCATTTTCGTAAGATTTTGGGAATGGGTCTGAGTGATATGAAGGAAAACCTAGAGGAGAACTGTATTGGGGGAAGGGCTTTTAGCAAGTGTAGCTTCACATAAACAGAAACTAGCTATGAATTCAGCATACCCCCATCGTGTCCTGAGAGGCTTGTATGTGAGCTAACACAAACGTAAAACCCTGGGATAAAAAACTCACTTCCATTGCCTTTGTGTTGGCAAAATGCATACAGAAATAGCTCAACAACTTTGACCTTTTCAGACATTGTTATCGCCTGCACATTATAAACAAGATCCCCAAAGCATAGTCACCATTTAGAGATTTCTTTCTGTAAACAGAGAAGCACTGGGGACATAAGACAACCCCTCCAAAATCTACAACTTTTGATACTGGGGTGCTTTTTTGCCCCACTTAGTAAAATATACTATGTTAAAGAGGTCTCATTAGTATTTTCAGGGGAAAACTGATATAGGCAAGCACTGAAGTCCCAAAACAAATGCTTTTCTTCTTTAAAGGTAGATTGTATTAAATTTAATGCATAGATAACTATGCTGAGCTTGTCATATAAGCGGTTAGATTGGCAAACATACATTAGACTTGCTCGCATCTTTGCAACCTTTTGTTCAAAGTGTATTTAGATAGCCTAGTGGTTTACAGTTCATCTCTCTACTGCCTAGTGTGTCTTCTACTGGGGACTGGTTTAGAATTGTGCTGTGGACTCACGTTTTATTTGCTTGTGCTTATACACTTCCCGTTTATGTATCCCATATTATTTGCAATAGCCACATATATCTTTCTGATGATTTTGTATCCATGCTTTCTCATATATCATGCATTACATATGCATCTGACTCAGTTTGCAGTTTGCCATCTGCTGTTGTAGTATATTGTGCAATTGTATCTTCTAATAAACTACTTAATTTGTACTAGTGATGTTTGGAGGCTGTGTCTTCCTACTGACTGTCATGTACCCCCAAGGATGTTAGGAAGCCATAGGAACAGAGGCCTCCTGCTTACGGGGATCAAATTAACAACTTTGATTACTGTAGTTTGGCTGTTACATAGCACAGCCAGGGATGATTTTGAATATCTCATCATTTTGTTTTAACTGAAATATCCCCCTGTTGATTTTACTTTTCCCTTGTGTGACTAATCAGACCATCTTCTGGTTCCTTGCACCATTTTTTCCCATAAAATTTATGCATTTTCAATATTATTGCTGAATCAGTAAGTTAGCATTCCACATATAAATGTTGTATATTGTGTGTACTGCAAATAAAGGCAAACAACTTGTACTTTTAATACAAACATACAAAAGTAAAATAGTAGAAAACCAAAATAATTGGCAAGGTATAAATAAATATAAAAAGAAATTAAACTTATCCATAGCAGAATTTTAAAAACAGTAAGATTATGTTACTGTGTCTGATTTTATGTCCATAACAATAGGGATTGTTCATCAACACAGGTAAAAAAATAGAGGTATATGGAACTGAATACAATGCAAAAATACTGGCTCCTTTTCTTCTTTATTCAGTGTATGCATGTGTCACAGTGAAATTTCCCCCGATAATTATGTCCATAGGATTTAAGTAATAAGAAAGACAGTGAATTTATGTTTTTCTATTAGAGGGCTTGATACTGTAAAATGCATATTATGACAACAAAAGTATGAACAAAACAGCCTAAAATTCTTGTAACAGAGAATGGTGATTAGTGGTCTTCTGAGACCACTTCTTAATCTCTACTCAAGTGCTATTTCAGTTACTCTATGCCAAAATCATGGAGTACCAATTTTTATTTTTGTTTCACTTTTGTCAGGGTCCTGTGTCTTCAACAGTGAGCAAACAAAGCAATCTATCTCTATTCTATTCTTTTCTCAGGAGGGTGTTCCCTATTTTATCCTCACAACAACTCTGTGAGATAGGCTGGTCTGTGAGTGACTGGCTCAAAGTCAACCAGTAAGCTTCTTAGCCCTGACTCTCTGTTATAAGTAAATATCACATGGTATATGTGGGGGGAGGCACCTATGGTTGTAAACCTAAGAACCCTTTCTTGAACGTAAGCCCACTGAATTAAATAGGACATTTCTCAGTAGACCAGTTTAGGATTGCTCTCTTTACCACAAGAGATTTTCTGATAAAGTAATAGAACAAGAAAACAGAGAGAGAGAATGTTCAAGGAACAGTATTCTAGAGATGTTCCACCTATTTCATTTCCATTTCATTTCTCCCTTGAGCTATCAAACTTGTGTTCATTTTTACATCATTTTCTGTTTCCCTGGTACCAGTTTTCCTCATACACTGTGAATATTTGTTTACCTGTCAATACATTATCATTGTGTTAAATCTCTAAAAGATATATGTTGTAGGTATAAATACCATATACATTACATATAAAATTAGGCATCATACATAGACAGTACAAACAAATCTGTAAAGCCAACACTGAAAAGCAGCGAACTGAAAGGACTGCGAAAATATAACTAGACAATTAAAAAGTCAGGAAATCGGCATCATTTGCTGTCTATCACCCCACAATCAGCCTCGGGAATATGGGCATATATTTAATATGTTCTTCCACATTGCCAACATTTGAGTAAACATTTGAGTAAAGGAAGATCCTTCCTTGATCCTATACTGTTTTCTAGGGGTGTACGCTTGGTATATACCAAGCTAAATAAATACCCCAAAAATACCTTATAGGTATTTTTCAGTTATTTATACAGCCAAATCAGATTTTCTAATCTGATTCAGCTACTGATCAAGATGAGCCCAAATAAAAACCAATTTTAGGCTGCGGTCACACGCAATATTAGCCATGCAAGAGATACGGAAGACAAGCGGAGTTTCCGGTCGCGATCTCACCAGCACATCTGGGAAGCGTAGCGCTTCCGTGGCACAACTGAGGCTTCCTGCCGAAAAAGCGCAGCAAAAAACTAGTACCTTGGAGGTACTAGTTTCCAGAAACTGCGGGGCAAGGGCGGGCGTCTGATCGCGTTTCCGGTGGCATCCGGCGCCCGCCCATGTCCCCTTGCGGAAAAGGGGTTTTTTTTTCCCACGTCTCCGTGGATGCGCACACGCACCCAACGGAGCATGCGCATTCGTAGTGTACACAAAAAAAGAAAACCAGTTCGCCGCGCCGCGCGCTTCTTCATTGCGCGCAGGCGTGTGTTGTGATCGGCACCTCTCCCTTGCCATGGAACCTCCACAGTACCTCCACAGAACCTCCACAGTAGGTCTGATCGCTTTACTGCATGTTAGTTTGCCCCGGGGCAAACAGCCACACTTCTCCTCTGCAGTTTCCTGCCCGTGTGACAGGGGCCTTAGTTGCTTTTATTAGGGCTCAGCTTCTCTTGCTGAAGCGGTGCAAGTTCACCCACCTTCCTCACGCCAGGCTTGACTTTGCAAAAGCCATTTAAAGGGAATGGCAGCAGCACATGGCAGCAAGTGAAGGGAAAGCATTTAAAGCATTCTCTTCCCTCACTAAGGCATGTCAGCAATGCTGTACGACTCAGGGAGGCATTTAAAGTTTAAATATCTTCCCTTCCTGAGTTGTGTCCCAGTGGCGGCACACCTCAGCAAGGGGAGGGAAGATGTTTAAAGAGACTATCTTTAAATGCCTTCCCTTCCCTCGCTGAGGCATGCCACTGCTGTGGTGCAACTTGGGGAAGGAAGGGAAGGTATGGAGCCAAATAAATTCAGCAATACCAATTACTTCCCACATCCCAATATCACATACCTAAACCTGAAAATATACCATTTTTTTGTGCACACCTCAGTGTTTTCCTCAGTTAATTTCTCATCAAAAGGATTACTAAAGGATGTCAGGGGAATGGTAGAGAAGTTGAAGGCATTTTTTTGCCTCTGTCTTCACTGTGGAAGATGAGAAGTGCTTGCCCACTCCAGAACCGCCAATTTTAGGAGGGGTATCGAAAGGCCTGAGTTGGATTGAGGTGAGGAGAGAGGAGATCCTAAGTCTGATGGACAAATTAAAAACTGACAGATCACCCGGTCCAGATGGCTTATATCCAAGAGTTCTGAAAAAAACCTCAAACGTGAATTTCTGGATCTCCTTACTAAAATATGCAATCTATTACTAAAATCCAGGCCTCTCATCCTGCTGGAGCTCACTGGTACGTCGCTCCGGCAGAGAGGCAGGGGGCGGTCAGTCACATGGTGAAGCCCCACCCCGTTCTTCAAGCTTCATTCTGTTCCAGAACAAGGAAGAAGCAGGAAGGTAAGTCGGCTTCCTCTCCCCCCCCGCCTAGCATAGGCTGCTGGAGCAGCCTCTGCTAGGCCCCCAGGGCCCATCCCCGGCCTTTCCCACCCCCCTCCCCGCCCACGCGGTAGCACAGGGGCCTCCTGAGCCTTCCCCAGCCTTTCTCACCCCTCATCCACCTCCCTTGAGGCCCCCGTGGTAGTGCAGGGGCCTCCTGAGCTTCCCCGGCCTTTCCCACCCCCCTCTCTGGAGGCCCACGCGGTAGCACAGGGGCCTCCTGAGCCTTCCCCAGCCTTTCTCACCCCCTCCCTTGAGCCCCCAGTGGTAGTGCAGGGGCCTCCTGAGCTTCCCCGGCCTTTCCCACCCCCCTCCAAGGTGGCCAGAACGAGGGGGTTAACAATCATGTGGACAAGGGTGACCCATTAGATGTTCTTTAGATGTTCTTTACATAGACTTCCAGAAAGCTTTTGATAAAGTTCCTCATCAAAGGCTCCTAAGTAAACTCAGCAGTCATGAGATAAGAGGACAAGTCCTCTTTTGGATTAAAAACTGGTTAATTAACAGAAAATAAAGAATGACTATAAATGGGCATTCACAGTGGAAGGTGATAAGCAGTGGGGTACTACTTATCTCGGTACTAGGTCCAGTGCTTTTTAACTTGTTCATTAATGATTTGGAGTTGGGAGTAAGCCATGAAGTGGCTGACTTTGTGGATGACACTAAGTAGTTTAGGGCACTGAGAACTAGGGAGGACTGTGAGGAGCTCCAGAGGGATCTTTTGAGGCTGGGCAAATGGGCATCAATGTGGCAAATGAGGTTCAACATGGGCAAGTAAGTGCAAAGTAATGCACATTGGAGCTAAAAATCCTAACTATAAATATATGTTGATGGGGTCTGAACTGGCAGTAATTGACCAGGAGAGAGATCTTGGAGTCATCGTAAACAACTCACTGAAGATGTCGACTCAGTGTAATCAAATCAGTGTAATCAAAAAGGCAAATGCTGTGCTGGGGATTATTAGGAAGGGGTTTGAAAACAGATCAGCCCATATCATAATGCCCCCATATAAATCTATGGTGTAGCCTCATTTGGAATACTGCGTACTATTCTGGTCACCGTACCTCAAAAAGGATATTATAGCATTGGAAAAGTTGCAGAAAAGGGCTACTAAAATGATTAAGGGGATGGAACACCTTCCCTATGAAGAAAGGTTTAAGAGGCTATGGCTTTTTAGCTTCAAGAAACAACGACTGAGGGGTGACATGATAAAGGTAAAAGGTAACGGTTTCCCTTGCTCGAAAGCCAGTCGAATCTGACTCTAAGGGCCGGTGCTCATCTCCGTTTCCAAGCTAAAGAGCCAGCGTTGTCTAAAGACGTTTCTGTGGTTATGTAGCTGGCATGAGTAAATGCCGAGGGAACACTGTTACCTTCCCAAAGCGGTATCTATTTATCTACTTGCAATTTCTTGCTTTCGAACTGCTAGGTTGGCAGGCTTAGAACAGATAAAAGGAAATACTTCTTCACAAAAAGAGTAATTAGTACATGGAATTCACTGCTGCAGGAAGTGGTGGCAACTACAAGCATAGACAGTTTCAAGAGAGGATTGGATAAACGTTTGGAGCAGAGGTCCATCAGTGACTATAAGTCACAATGGACAGATGGAGTACTATATCTGGGGCAGTTATGCTCTGTATTCTTGGTGCTTGGGGGGTATCAGTGGGAGGGTTTCTGGAGTTCTGGCCCGAATGGTGGACCTCCTGATGGCACCTGGGTTTTTTGCCACTGTGTGACACAGAGTATTGGACTAGATGGCCCATTGGCCTGATCCAACATGGCTTCTCTTGTGTTCTTACGTTCATACTACCAAACAATTATATCACCTCTTTCTTGACAAAAGGTTTAGGTGACAAAACATGACCATACATGTGAACCTACTGTATTAATTCAACTACCAGCCAACCTCTAGCCAAATCCTGTGGCCAACAGCAGTTCCAGTACTGTGTGGAGGTTCTTTTAAGAAAAATACCCATGACTGAACCTAACGTCTATGTATAAAGCATGGGCTGAAACACTGAGCTATGGCCCTTCCTCCTTTCCATTCATACGTGTGTATTACCCATTTAGTGCCAACATATCTTCACATATCCTTGAGGCTACACCTTCATTGTGATCCTGTTGTGCATGTTCCAATTTGCAATGAGAAGAGCAAACCTTAGCATACGAAACAGCAGACAGCTTGTGAGCCAAAGCCCTCGAGCTTTGAGGTGCTTGTTTGCCTGAAGGGTGAATACAGTTCACGGCAGCTCAGCAAAAGTTCCATTGTGTTAATAAATGTACAGCATGTAGCTGACAAAATGAAAAATGGATACTTGGTTATAATACCCTAAAGGATCTCGTGGACATGTTTGACTGGTGGGACTCCAATTTGTATCTTTAATAGGACATTAAACTGGTTGAACATCAAACTAGTTTCAGAGTTGCAGAATGCAGAGGCAATCTTGAGGTCAGGGTAGACTTTGAAATGCAGTTATAATGAAAGTGCAATTTTTTGCTTTATCAGTTTGTTCTTTCTGTTTTTATGAATGTGATATTCCAAAAATACATAAAAGCCCTCCAAGTATATTGTCAGAGAACATTAAATGAATCACTGTCATGTGGCAACCATCATAAAGCTTCCTTCAGTTATTGTGCTTTTAATTATCTTACCTTAGGACTACGGTTACCTTATTTGGGAATACACATGGCATTATCTACCTTTCTTGATTCATTCCTTCCCCACATCTGTGTTCAGTTAGGGCTGTTGTCATTTTTACTACAACATACATAATTGGAATTACAATATCTACATGATATAGTAAGGAAAGAAATAACAAAGCCAGAGTGAAACCAAGGGATAACCTACTACAAGACAGGTCCAAACTGAACAACAACAACACAGCACTGGTGGTCACACACAGCTCTCAGCTTGAACTAGTTCAACAAATAATTAACAACCTACAGCCTGTGCTGGATAATGATACACTGTTCTCACAGGCACTGGGAGGCAAGCCTTTTCTGGGTCAAAGACAGCCTCCTAACCTTATACAACTTCTCACCCACAGCTTACCCTTCCTAACATGGACACAGACTCTGAGACCAGGGCCTGCAACAAACCAAGATGCCAGCTCTGTCCCCATATGCAGTTTGACAACATAATAGGCGGACCTAACAACACCAGCCACACCATCTCAGGTCCGTTCACTTGTTCATCTCCCTGCTTTATGTGTGCCATCAAATGTCAGCAATGCCCTTCCACTCTCTGCATCAGACAAACAGGTCAGTCCCTACACAAAAGAGTAAAAGGTAAAGGTTCCCTTGCTAGAAAGCCAGTCGAATCCGACACTAGAGTTGCGGTGCTCATCTCCGTTTCAAAGCCGAAGAGCCAGCGCTGTCCGAAGACATTTCCGTGGTCATGTGGCCGGCATGACTAAACACCAAGGCGCACGGAACGCTGTTACCTTCCCACCGAAGTGGTACCTATTTATCTACTTGCAATTTCTTGCTTTCGAACTGCTAGGTTGGCAGGAGCTGGAGCCAGAGACGGGAGCTCACTCCGTCATGCGGCAACCCGGGTCTTGAACTGCTGAACTACTTACCGTCTACAGAATAAATGGACATAAATCCAAGATTAAAAACTGCACACTCAAAAAGAACAATGAAAGAACATTTTACTCTTCCAGGTCATTCCACTGATGACCTATGAGTGGGAGTCCTCAAACAGTGAAATTTCAATGGGAAATCAGAACATGAGACTGCTGAACTTGAATTCATTCACAAGTTCAGACAATGAACCCCCCCCCCCCCGGCTGAATAGGGACACAGGATTCTTATCTCACTACAGATGCTAATATTCTGCCCCCTGACATTTCCCCTCTGCTCTAATCAAGCTGATTACAATATGCATTGCACTTTTGCATCCTTGACCAGCATTCTTTACAACATCGCTCCCACCTTCTAACTGGGATATAAAGATTCATATCTTCATTCCTACTCATGTCCGATGAAGGGAGCTTTGACTCTTCAAAGCTTATACCCTGACAATCTTGTTGGTCTCCAAGGTGGTACTGGACTCAAATCTGTCATTTTTACAGGCATAATGATGGTTTTTCAAGCACAGGATAAACCTTCTTGTGATGGAAACTCCCATGGCACCCCAATTTTAAAAGGGTATTAGAGATGTTCAGTCAGAACTTTCGTAACCAAAGCCTGCCCATCCTTTATTATCATAAACATTCAAAACCAAATTTGTACCTCACATTCACGAACTGTCAGGAAATACTGAGTTTAAAGAAATAACTTGGTAATTTTGTGTCCTCTAAATTAATAATACTCAGTGGCTCAGGAGCCCCATATGGCTCCTTGACATGCAACTGTGGCTCTTCTGCAAACTGTTCCCCCATGCAACACATGCACCATGTTTTCAGGAAAGTGGGCAAGGCCCTTGTCTGGCAGGGCTTGTGGCTGGCAGATAGCTCCCACCATGAAAACCTCCTGCCAGAAGAATGGATAAGCTGAGAGTACTGTTGCCCGCCCCCTCATCAGTGCGGGAGATCCCACCCCAGCTCACCTTTCCCACCACTGCTCAGAGAGATGGCAGGAGAAAATCTGGGGCCCTAGACTTATTTTGGGCCCCATCTGCGATCATGTGGGTGTGAAGGAGAAGGTGATGTGGCTGTTAGGCCAGGGCCTGGGTGGTGTGGCTGGCAAATGGCCAGAGAGGGCTCTCCACCCTCCCCAGCAATGCTCCCTCTAAGCTGTGGAGTCTTGTGAGCAAAAATTCTACTTTGTGAGCTACTAGCATTAAAGTTGTGAGGAAGCGATTTGGCTACTGCATAAATTAGTTTACTTTGGAGCCATCCTTCCTGAGCTAAGACAGAAATGTGTGAGCCAGAGGCTAAAAAACTCAGCTTAGAGGGAACACTGCTCCCCAGCCTGACCAATCAGGTCACATGGCCGGTGGGGGTGGGGGGGCCTGGCCAGCAGACCTCCCTGTGGGTGTTTCCATTCCAGTTCACCCAGCTAGGATATAAGGGTCTCCATGCCGCGTGGACTTCAGTTGGTCTTGTGGCTTTGCCCGCCCCCCCCCCTTTATTTTTATATTTGTATCGTGTTTTGTTTCTCTTTGGGGTTTTTGTTTCATGTGTGTACACCTTTTCTGTCATAACTGCATTAGTAGTATCAGCATGGGACCAGATCCATTTTGGGGGGAAGTGGCCTGTGTGCCTATTTTCCCCTAATTTGGGGGATCCCCTTAAAGGATTTTGGGTTGAGGGCCTCAGAGGACATGCCAAGCTCAGGAACTGTCAAGCACCCTCACTCTCAAGTGGCGGGGAAGACCACACAGTGGCTACCATCCATGTGGAATCCACTAACCTGCATTCCCCTCATGGGTTGCCAAGTGGACTGGTAACAATGGAAGTGCTCGTTTCAACGTGCTGACATCACCCAGAAGTGATGTAAGCACATTGGGGATGTCTGGGGTGACACTCTGGTATTTGGGCAAACTCTATGGTAAATTTAACCAAATTTACCATCGAGTTTCCCCAAATATTAGAGCGTCACTCCCAGACATCCCTGATGTGCCTTCTGGGTGGTGTCAGTACATCAGAACGGGCACTTCTGGTTTTACTGGAAGTGGCCCAAAAAAGTCATTTGGGGGTGGGATTTCCCCCACCGACCAGCTGGCCAGTGGTGGGAAAGCACCCCCAAAAGCATGGGTTTCCCCTGCCCACGGTGGGGGCCTGGCAACCCTACATCCCCTGGTTACCCCTTCAACAGACAGGCTGGGGGGCCGGGCCGAGTGTCATTGGCTGACAGGTGGGTTGGATCTGGATCTGCCTGAATTTGTTTGCCCCATGCTGTGCTGAGACTCTTTCAGCTGCTGTAACCAATAAAATTGTGGCTATTTTCAATCCAGAAGGTTGTATGTTGTCTTCTTGCATGTGAAAGGAAATTGGGTGGCGCCTCACCATCTCCTTTCCCCTTTAGCCTTGGGTCTGCAAATAAGTTTTTTAAAGACTGTCAGGTTGATGGTGTAATATTACTTCCAGGAAAACCTGGAATTACTTCATCTTCGACTCTCTAGAAATTGCCATAAACTCTATGGCAAGACAGATAATTCATAGAAGGGGCTGCTGTGTGCATGAGATGTTCAAATGGCTTGGAGCCCATGGCCTGGCAGGGTTGAGAAGCTACTCCTGGCAGTGGGATGGACAGATAGACAATCTTTCCAAACTCTTATTCTTGAGTTTATTTATGCTTTCCTCACTTTACTTTCTCCCCATCCTACTCATGTCATAGCTTTCAGAGTCTGACAAGCTAAGATCATCTGGGACCATCTTGAGGTTATCACATCAGGTATTTACAGCCACAAACACAGTTGGAGCATCAAATGCCACTGATTTGCATTAACAGCTAACAGCATGAAGTAGTGATCTATGTGATATTCCTTGAGTCTGTATAATCCTTACCAGTCCTCAGTCTTTTTTCAACAATGAGTGAATTATGCTCCTGCTTGCTCAAGGAAATTCTTAATATATCTCATGGTATAGCCAAAAAAAAAAAGTAATCAGTATTCAAGGGCTGAACTACATGGACAAACACCACTGGTTGCCTTAGAAAAGTCACTGATAGTTTGACACAACAATTCTGGAACAGATAATTTTATAGGAGGTGGTCACTTTCACAGTAGAAAGCCAGTGCAAAGTGTATAGAGAAATGCCAGCATCAACTGGAATATCAAAAAGAATTGCTGGGATTCTGGTAGCTGGAAGATGGGTTACGGTAATTACCAAAACTGCTGCTGAAGACTGCTGGCAGCATTCCTCACAAGCAGTCTGCGTTTACACTTGTATTGCTCTGTGCACTCCTGTTCCTGAAGAGGGCCAAAAATAATCAGCTGAAGAAAATAAAGAACTAGATGGGGAGGGTAAACTGACCCACAGATAATCTCAAACTAGACTTTGTGAGTCAGAAAATGCCTTATTTCATATTACGCTGCAATCACAAATTTTAGTTCAACAGGGTAAATAAATTCTGTCAGATAATAGAAGCTGGCTACTCGTAGTTCAAGCTGCTGACCAAAATAAATTGCTTCTTAACAGGTATAATTCCCAAAAGCAATAATTGCTTCAGATTCAAAAATAACCTGTGGTAGAGTAGAAAGAGGAAATGTCAGAGGCCTGGATTACACATGGGACAATAGAGTGACCTGTGCAACTTCATCTTCGACTCCTTTCCACTGAGCAAAAAACCCCACTACAAGTAAAAAAATTAACACACCAAATAGAAAGGCTATAACTGAGATGTCTCAGTGCTATGCTGGTTTTCTAATAGGGAGTTTTTAAAAAATAGCCATGGGAAAAAATTATTCAAAAGTGATCCCCCAAGTACGATCTATTCTGCTGTCTCATGAATCCACCACCTGATTCTGCTGCATGAAAAAAGAATGATTCCTGCCTTTTGGATGGAAGACATTATTTTGCTCCCATACCAATTCTGAAAGGAAGATTCCAGCCATTGGCATTATGGTGAATAGGAAGATCAGAGGGGAAGGCTGTTTAAAGCATTCCTTCCCAGACTTTTGTTGGCCAAGCTTACCCGCCCATTCTCCCTTTCATGTGACAGAGCGGGACTAGCTACTCACTTCTTTGTGCTTGTGCAAAATTTGACAGGGGAAGGTATTTTTTTGCCTACTTCACACCAGAAGTGTTAGCGGAATGTAATTCATTAATAGGCTGGGCAGGGGTCGATTCTGGGGGATCGCCATTCCCCTGGTTGAGGTGCGGGGGGCGGGGCGCACGACGAAGCCCCACCCCCTGCTTCCGGTTTGGGTGAAATGGCGATTTGACGCACCCTGTAAGTGCTCAGGGTGGACGGGTGTTCCTTACAGCAGTTTGGACTGTATTTTGGTCCAACGTGGCTTCCCCCAGGCAGGGGGAATGACTGGCAGGCATCAAGACCCAAGAGAGAGTTGAGATTGGTGTGATCAAGTCTCGGAGGAAGCTTGTATTACACTTTGATCCCCTCTCCCGAAGCGGGCGAGCGCATTCAGGGGGTGTTGCCTTATGACACACTTCCGGTGATGTCAGGGTGTGTGGCATATGCTAATAAGTTATGCTAATGAGTTCCCCTAGCTCTTTTTCTACGAAACGACCCCTGAGGCTGGGTTTTAGTAGATACTGGTTAGGCTTAGAGATGTGTGGACATCCACACAGTTTGGCTCATGTCCTGTTTGTGAGTCATGAGCAGAGCACTTTTTTTACGATGATAAGTTAGACAGTTTGTTGATCTGTTTGTGGCTTTTCAATAGGCTGCTTCAATGCATTCTTTCCTAATAGTGCAGCCATGGCTGCCATTTTTCCAGCTGTGCTTCTCCATGCTGGAACAAGTACTGGGCAAAATGGGTGACCCATCTCTGATCTGTAGCTCAGTCCCAAGCTTGGAGAGAATGGAGCCAAAAGAAATGGTCAGGTTATGAAGTAGAAGGACAAGAGATAAAGTTGATATATTTCGAATTGGAGGAGCAGGCATCTAAGTGACAAAAACGAGATCAGCTGACTGTTGTCATTTTACTGGAACCTTTCCTGAATTAACCCTATGGAGTAGAAGAAGAAGAGGAAACAATACCATTGACAGAATGATGAGTGTGGGAGGCTGATAAATGATATCCTAGTAGCTTATAGTGAATTCTGGGATAGCAGCAGTTTTCAAAGAATATCAGATAAAAGCAATAGGCACTCAAGTATTATTTGAAATTCAAGGTCATTACAGATTTTGCTCAATGCATTTCCAAGTGTCCATGCTCGCTTATTATCATCTAAATTACATTTTGGTCAAGACTATTTTCCGACTCTGGGCAGGGTCATTTCGCACAAGGTATGAATTTTTGAGGGTTTCTTTTCTTTTTTTCTTTTGGTAAAACAGAAGATTTCTGCTTCAGAGCTAACATAAATCCTTGCCTAGGGGCTGGGTAAATTCTCAGCTGCCAGCATTTATTTTTCCAAGCTTACATTTGCTTTTCAAAGCTCCCCACATCTCTCCTTCAATTGCAGAGGAATGCCTAGAAGTGGGAACCACAATGAGGGGGAAAAAAGGTTGCTAGCAGTGCATGTGCATGTGAGATGTTATTGACACAGGTGTGAAAAAGCAGCCCTTAACCTATGAGAAGAAGCCAGCCTGTGGCCCACTTTCATATCTGAGAAAAGTGGGGAGGGGAGAAAACGAAACACAGTATGTATTCAACTTTTGTGCAGTCAGATCTGCTTCACTTAAAGCACAGAGATGAATTCAGAAAGTCATTTTTTCCTACTAAAATAAAGCCTAGAATGTAAGCTATTAATGCTCCACAATATTTTCCACTACCAACACAAACTTGTTTACGCACACATATACAGACATTTCTCACATTATAGAGACTAACCTGGATTTGCCAATAGAGAGTCCTAGCTCTATGACAAATGTACATGTATGATATATGTGTGTGCAAACTCTTATTTATTTATTTATTCAGCCATTTAAACCATGCTTTTCTTCCCAACAGGGACCCAAAGTGACAGACAACATCATTCTCCCCTCCTTCATGTTATTGTCACAGCAACAGCAACCCAGTGAGATAGCTGAGAAAGAGTGGCTGAACCAACGTTACCTGGAAAGCTTCCATGGCAGACAGGGGAATCAAACCCGGGTCTCCCAAATCTGGCTCTCTGACCACTTCACCACACTGGAACTCTACCGAATGACTGAGAAACTCTTTGTGTGTATTTGTTCATAAATATTCTCAATTGCTCAAAAATCCCGATTGTACAGAGACATTCTTATGCTGTTTTCCATTATTTCTTCCTCTACTGGTGCCAACTCTACCCTCCACCACATTCTTTAAGTACATAAAACGTGGTGAGTTAATAAAGATGAGTGGTGTTATTCACTGCCTTTAAGACTGCCTGATCTGGAGGTCATTTATAGGAAAGGAAGGCAAACTATCAAGATCAGGAATAACCTTGACATACATGCATGTTCCTTGCTTCCTTGCTTCCTTGCTTCCTTGCTTCCTTGCTTCCTTGCTTCCTTGCTTCCTTGCTTCCTTGCTTCCTTGCTTCCTTGCTTCCTTCCTTCCTTGCTTCCTTGCTTCCTTGCTTCCTTGGTTGCCTGAAACTGTGAGCATCTGTGGCTAAATAGGTCAACTTCATTTCAGTATCAGAGCTGTGCTCCTACAAACTAATACACTGAATGGTGATTCATATGTTACTAAAGCCCTCTACACTGAACCCCTCCATGTGTTTACTGAATGTGCAGAGAGAATGCTTGCCCCATCCCTCACTTCCACGCGATTGCTAGGTCATCTGCATGGTGCAAACGCATGAAGTCAATGTCTGCACATACGCTCCCTCCCCTTTATCAGGGGCACTGCTTTCTAAAAATTGCTGATTCCCAGAAGGGAAAGTATATTGTTCCACATGTAGGCACCCCGCTCAGGAGCCAGCAGTCAAGCAGGAGAGCAGCACACTCATGCCCACTCTCCTGCTCAGCACATTCTGTCAAAGCACAGAGAGGCTGTGTATACAGGACTAAAGTTTCATGTTCTCCCTGTCCCTGCCACAGTGCTGCCAATCAGATGTGCTCAGCGAGTTCCATGCTTGCAACTTAATTCCCAGATGCGTCTGAGCCTGATTCAGACTGGGACTGCAGTGCATGGGGAGAAGGGCTTAAGCCTTTTCCCCCACATTGTTTCCCAGGGCCGGTGCATCCATAAGGCAGAGTTAGGCCATTGTCTAGGGTGCCACCAAAAGAGGATGCTACGCTGGTCTGCAGCCCCGCCCCCACTCCTCCCTCCTCAAAAAGACACTTTCACTTTCCCTCCCCCAAGAGCTCCTGATGCGGGGATCCCCTGTGCAATCCCGTGCTGGCGTCAGGGCTACTTTGCTGCCCAGGTCCCTCCAAGAGCACTTTGGCACCGAAGGTGTGGCGAGGCTCTGGCGATAAGCATTGTCAAGGGGCTCCTGCTGCTGCTGGGGGAGTAATCACCCCTCTCCTGGGTGAGGGCATTTCGGGTGAGTGAGCGAGTTGGGGGGGGCTCTGCTTCTGTGACAGGGAAAGGTGGCCTAGCAAATCTAATGAAATAAATAAATAAATAATGCCATAGAGCCACCTCCCAAAGCAGCCATTTTCTCCAGGGGAACTTATTTTGGTCACATGAAAATCAGTTGTAATAGCAGGAGATCTCCAGCCACTACCTGGAGGCTGGAAACCCTACCCATGAATGTTCTCATGAGCAAAATATTTGGGTTTGACTTGAGTGGCTCAGTGGTAGAGCATCTGCTTGGTGTGCAGAAGGTACGAGTTCAATCCTTGGGATCTCCAGTTAAAAACAACAACAAATGATCAGGTAGTAGGTGATGTGGTGGAAGACCTCTGCCCGAGACCCTGGAGAGCTGCCACCAGTCTCAGTAGACAATCTGGACCCTGATGGACTGGTGGTCTGACTCAGTAGAAGTCAGTTTGATGTCTTTATCATCTTACCCTTCCCCTCATAGCCTTTGAAAATGGGATCCGGGACTTGCAGTGGAATCCTTTGTGGACTTTTGTAAATCCACGGATTTGAATACCGGTTTAGAAGGCCCTGTTCAGGACTACACTGTGAGTCAGGATGTCAATTCTTTATTCAAACTGTGACTTACTGCCCCATAATAGTGGATGACAAAAAGTCCAGGAGGATTTAAAAACCCAGTTATATAGCAGTACCTGGAGAAACCATGCGATACCATTAGGTGTTTGTATTTATGTTCTGAATCTCTCTCCATGACTGCCATTTTCAGCCTACTTTAAAATGTGTTTTAAAAATAAAAACCTAACAGCCACAGTGGCAGCAAAATTTGTGGCAGGGGGGGGGGCTTTCTGAGTCACTGCTGGCTGTGAGAAGCTGAGGAGAGCTCCTTCCCTGCCACAAATTTGGTTAGTCTTTAAGGTGCTACTGGACTCTTGCTCTTTTCTTCTGTTGAGACAGACTAACTCAGGTACCCATCTTGAGGAAAGTAATTCCCTGTGCTCGGTTGGTCGGCCCTAACTTCTGTGCTGCACTGCGCTGCTTTTTGAAATTACCCATTCCAAAGTTTGTGTTTTTCATTCTTCCTAAAATGCATTTATGTTTGAAAATTGGTGGGCACACCGGGGGGGTGGGGTCCCAGAAGGTAGCCTCGCCTAGTGTCCAAAAAAGACTGGAACCAGTCCTGTTGTTTCCCCAACTTGAACTAATTTAACTGCTTTTAAAAGAACTATTCCATGATGAGCCAGGTCATAATAATGAACCATAAGTAACCAGCATATATGAGAAAATGCACACAAAACCTTTGAGACTATCAAAAGAAAGCCTTGACTCAAATGCGGATTGCAAACTTTTGCAAAGTTCTCAGCATCTCTGACTGAAATAATCCTCCTAACCAGAGGTCATTTCGGGGGGAATCGTGGGGGATCGCAGTTCCCCTGGGTGAGGTGTGGGGGGTGGGGCACACGACGAAGCCACACCCCCTGATTCCGGCCGCCCCACTTCCGGCCCTCATTCAGCCAGGAGGAGACAGGAGAAGAGGGAGGGTAATTTGCTTCCTCCCCGCCTCTCCCCACCCCTGCCTGCCTGGGGCCAGGGAGGGCCTTGGCGGGGCTTCCTTGCACTCCCGCCGGCCTTGCAGGTCCACCGCCGGGCCTTATGATGTCAGGGGGTGTGGCATATGCTAATGAGTTATGCTAATGAGTACCCCTAGCTCTTTTTCTATGAAACGACCCCTGCTCCTAACCTTGTCTGGCTTACATCTTAGGAGTCCCATATAAATGCTTTTAGCTAAGCCTCAGACTTGCTCTGCAACTATCTGTTGCCTGCTCCTTTCCCTGCTACAGAACAGCCTCTTCAGATCTTGCTTTGGCTTACCTGACCACTAGAATTATAGCCCATAGTGGGCTCTGAATGAACCCCATCAAGTCTATCTTGCCTAACAGCTGTATAAATGCAACTTTGATTCCCATTTGCTGATCTGACAATAACTGTATACCTTAGTATCCAGTACTAAAATATGACATTATGTCTCCCGGGAGATGGTGAGTTGTGCTTTCAGTTTCCATTGGCTATAATGCAATAATGCAGCATCTATCAGCTGTCAGCCCTTCCAAGGGTTTCCTCTCCAGCGGTATGCATCACAAAATGTAAAATTTAAACACAAGGATAACATAGTGCTCCCTAATACAGGTTGCCACTTGCAACATTTTATGTGCTACAATAAACCAAAATCACATAAAATCTAATTAATTCAAGTCACAAAAAAGGAAAGCTGTGAGAGAAAGGGGGGATATACATGAAGAATGGTGATCTAATAATAATAATCCTAAACATCTGTATACTGCTTCCAGTGTTCACAGCACTCCATTGATCTCTATCACTACCCTGTAAGGTAGACAGTATTGTTATTTGGAGGAGGGTGGAAGCGAAGAGAAAGTGCTTGTCAGAATCCACTCAGTGAGTTGTAGATAATTAGGAATTTGAACCGGTAATCTCTTTGGGGTACATGTAATGATGTAAGTATCCCCAATGGGTCAAAGAGCACCCTCCTTGGGACTATTTCAGGTTAGAAAAATGGCATGGGGGAAGGCTGAAGTTGCTTTTTTTTTCAGGTTAGAAAAATGGCATGGGGGAAGGCCGAAGTTCCATGTGTGGAGTGTTCCTGGTCCTAATATGTCATCATTCACATTCAGTTGAAGAGACCCTGCAACTTACATCTTATGTTTTACAGGGTGGGGAACCCAGACTTAATCTATATGAATTGGCAAGCCACTGTGCTACCCCCAGTGACCTGTGCTCCATGTCCAGAAGATGACAAAAAACCTCCAGGATCCCCAGCCAAACTGGCCTGGAGAAAAATGTTTCCTGACCCCAAAGTGGTGATCAGCATTTCCCTGGGCATGTGAGAAAGGGCTACAAGAACTAAGTACTTATGCAACCCTTCCTGCCCTCCCTCTCATGATCTGTCTAAGTTCACAGAATCAGCATGCTGTCAGATGGCCTAGCCTCTGTTTAAAAACCTCCAAAGACAGAGAGCCCACCACCTCCCACTGAGGAAACGCTCTAGCTGTCAGGAAGTTCTTCCTAATGTTTAGTCAGTTCCAGATTTATATGTGAGCTTATACTTGGGTGTAGAAAACACCCCATATGTGGTAGGACTGCTCTTGGAATGTGCCACTTCAGACGGTGGTAGAATTACATAAGTGAATATTCTCTTAAGTCCCTGAACATAGAGAGGTAGATAATTAGAAGAAGCATTACAGAATAGCCTCCCTGATATACTAGTGTACTATGTGCAGGTAGTTTTTGCCCAGGGAACTGTTCAACCCACATTTACGGCATGAGGTGGTACATTCCAAGAAGAGATTCCAAATACAGAGATTCTACACAAGGAACCTTATTTAGATGTAATCATTCCAGGATTCTCATAATTTTGTAGTGGCTCTAGAGATATTCTAAGTAAATGTGAAGTAAAAATGTTGTGAGTGGGGACTGGGGGAGAAACCTTACTTGGGCTTGGTGCTGGCCCAACAGCAAGATCTGGCTGGGCCAGTAGAGATGTTGTGCCACCACTAGCAGAACAGTGACTATCCTTACAGCCCAGGAAGGTTGAAAAGGAGCTCTGGTGGGTGGCACTGAGGACAATGCCAAAGAGGAGGCAGCCAGGATTGACGGATCCTTGGGGAAAGGGGCTCAGAGAGGGAATCATGCTCCAGAATGGGAATGGAAATTCTCTGGAGCTGGAGGGCTTCCTCATCCCTGCCAAAAGGCACAGAGGTCAGACAGCTCATGGTATAGAAAGACAGAACCAAGAAGCATTGGTCTAAAGGGGACTAGAGGAGCAACCTGTGAAAGAAATAAAGGAACTGTAAGTATGTGGGCACTGGGAGGGAAGGTAGCATGGTATATAGCCCAGTCTTGTCAGATCTCAGAAGCTAAGCAGGGTCAGTAACTGGATAGGAAAATGCCAAGGAGGACTCTGCAGAGGAAGGCAATGCCAGACTACCTCTGCTTCTCACTTGGTTTGAAAGCCACTTGCTGGGGTCACCAAAAGTCAGTTGCAACTTAAGAATCCTTTTTCCAGGGGTGGCCCTTGGTAGCCCCAGCTGTGTAAGGCCAAGCAAACTTTTGTGCTTTATATGGCCAGCCATGCTTTAAGATGCACTTGTCCCATGTAACTTCTTCCAGTCCACAAGCTGTGTCTGAGGAACCCTGGCTGGCATACTTCTGTTATTTATGGATCCTATTGCATAATATAGACTTCAGTTTCTTCCTATCTCCTTTCCAGCTTGAGCTACAATTCCTCAGCATTCCCCCACTGAATCTTGCTTGCTGCTGTGTTTCTCCCTGCCCTGTTGTTTTCATGTAACGCTTCAGTTGCCCATCTCCTAATACGAATCCCAGGAACATCACTGTCAGTCCCTTCTTACTCTTTTGAGGAAGCTGTTTTGAAATGTTGTTAGATCAATTTTCTACAGTTGTCATTCTTTCAGGTTGAGTGTCCTCCCCAGGTTGTCTAAAGGTTAAATCTCTGATGCATCTTGTGTGCATGTAGGTAAATGCAATCACACACCATGCAGCACATAGTTTGTCATTTCACAGACTGCAGCCGCTCAGGTACATTTGGAACTGATAAGTTATGGTAGGACAACATTTGCACCACCACCCCAAATCTGTCTTGCTTTTTAATTCCTTGGAGGATAGTCTATTTCAAACTAAACATGTGCAGGAGATGGAGTAAAGCCTTCAGTATAATATATATAATACTGTGCTGGGAAAAGGGTGATCTCAGACAGTGATAGGGAATGTTAGGGAAGTAGAATTCCCAGTCATGGAGACAACACCTGTGCACATACACTTCCTCACTGCCTAGATGCCATGCTCATGATTCTGATTGTGTGGATGCTGGGCCAGTGTGCTTGCTGTCCCTCCTCACACATGGGGAGAAGGGTCATGTGCAGAGAGCTAGTGTTAAATGTCCTTTTTTTCCTCTGTGATTTTTTGGCGGAAATTGAACTGATAGTCACTTTCTTCTAGAGTCATGTGACTGCCTATGAAGAGTTTATGCCACCTAAACTTGCTGCTAACTTCTATCATCTCTCCCCCAGATTCCTTCTCCTGCAGAGATTTACACTTTCCCCAGTAGCTTGGAATCTACATGAAAGTACTGGTTGGTCCAATTTAAAGTGTCCTGGGCCCCGGTCACACGGGCAGGAAACTGCGGGAATGAAGCGTGGCTGTTTGCCCTGGGGCAAACTACTGCGCAGTTACTCGAACAGACCTCCCGTGGAGGTCCTGTGGAGGTACCATGGAGGTTCCATGGCAAGGGAGAGGTGCTGATCACAGGACAAGCCGGCGCGCAACGAAGAAGCACGCGCCGCGGCAAACTGGTTTTTTTGTGTGTGTACACGATGAATGCGCATGCTCCGTTGGGTGCGTGTGCGCATCCACAGAGACGTGAACAAAAAACCCCATCTTATTTGCAAGGGGACATGGGCGGGCGCCGGATGCCACCGGAAACGCGATCAGACGCCCGCCCTTGCCCCGCAGTTTCCAGAAACTAGTACCTCCGAGGTACTAGTTTTTTGCCATGCAGTTTCGGCTGGAAGCCTCGGTTGTGCCACGGGAGTGCTACGCTTCTCAGATGTGCTGGTGAGATTGCGCCCGGAAACTCCACCTGTTTTCTGTCTCACTTGTGTGACTTCTGTTCCGTGTGACCGCAGCCCTGGTTTGGCAAAGGCTGTGAAGCTCATATGTCTGTATTAGGGATGGGCATGAACCAACAACGACGACCCAAGTGACCAACGGAGTCCGGCAAGGGCAGAGTCGTGGCAGTGCAGTGACATGGTGGCGCGGTGACGTGGTGGCGCAGCGGAGCCAGTAAAGGATGTGAGCTGGAGCTGTGGCTGGTGCAGGGCCGTGCACCACGATGGAGCCTGCTGGAAGCCGCTGGACTGGAAGACCTGTCCCAAGGGCGCTGGGACGCAGAACACCGACATCCAAAGCCCGCGCGGAAGGAGCCGAAGAACAACTAGCCCTGCTGCCTGGGTGCCGGTAGGCTGTCACCCCCCTATAAGAATGTGGCCCTAGTTAAGAATCTGTAATTGTGTGTAAACCGCTCAGAGACCCTTCAGGGTTAGAGCGGTATATAAATTGAATGTAAATAAATAAATAAATAAACTAAAGTTTGACACAAATTTTGGCCGGTTCATAGTTCACAAATCAATCTTCACAAACTGAAGAACGGCCATGAATGTCCATCAATTTTGATGCAGTTCATGGCAGTTCATGGCAGTTCTTGAAGAGCAGAAATGAAAAACAGCTGTGGGGAACTCCCAGCCACTCAGCTGTTTGGTTTAAATGGCTTGGAACCATTTAAACCACTGCTTTCTGCTCCCCGCAAAAAGTTGCAGGTAGCAGAAAACAGGGGGTTAAACTTTAAATGGCTCATGAACTGATATGAATCATAACCCAAAAATGTGGTTCATGCCCATCCCTAGTCTATATACAAGGGGAGAAAGAGCTCTTGCATCTTTGACAGGCAGAAGTGGGAATTTTGGGCAATGGAGTTTGTCATTCAACTGATATCCTGCTCACCATATATGTGTAGGGATCCAATCATTCTGTGTTTGAGCGGATTCAAATTTATATATGATTACACTTTTTTCTTGCACAACTAGATAGCTTTCCCACAGCAGCAAGCACCCCGTGCCAGCAGCACCAATTTTTAAAGAAAAAAATCATTGTGAGATTTTTGAGTTGAGACTTACTAGTTAGATATCTCACACTGCAAATCCTAGACAATAAGATCCACAGATTTCAATGGACTTAAAAGGGTGTAACTCTGCTTAGGATGTCTATGCATGAACCAAGATAATTTTGCAATCAGTTCTTGTGATCATTTCTTGAATATATGCATCCAGTTGCACAGGTGAAAAGGGGATGAACAATATGTGACTTTGTTTTACGCATCAGTCAATTTAATTATTCACACAACCAATGGAGGTGTTTGCAGCACAAATGAGCTTAGAATGATGTACCCTATGGTACAGAGGGGTGTATTTTTGCTTAGGATCACATTGGGATGGATTTAGTCAGCTTTTTCACTCAATCTGGAGCAATTCCCTTTCTTACCACAACCCCCCATTCTTTTTTATTGGTTAGAGGTGATCTCTCCTTCTTTTTTTTTATCAGTGGAAAAGATAGTTAGATCCAACCTACTATTAATACTTGAACTGGGCAAAAGCAGATACAAGATGCAATGAACAAGTGGCTTCTAGACATCTGCAAATCTGTTTGTCAGTACTTTGTCTGAGAAAATTTTTGCCAGGAACACCAATCAACAGCTCACATCACATGTAACTGAGGAACCAGGTACATTGACTTGGTGAGCATATTCATTGCAAAATTATCTGCACACCTAGCTGTATCTGTTAAAGTTCTGTTTCATAATTTTAAAGGTCCAGAATCCACAATATTTGGTTTATCTATGTAGCATAAATGACATCCAAATCAACAATCACTGCTTGACAGATCTTTATGCCTAACACATTCATCATCTTATATTCTAATAGCCACCTGTGGGCCCCATCTGCAGACAGCTAAATACACAATAATATAATTGCACTAATATAATTAACATTGCTATAGATAATACTACAATGATATAAATATGTGTTTTCTGAAATAATGCTATGTTCAAGACCAAAAAATTAGTTTTGGACATATATATGAACCTAGTTTATTGTTATTCTTTTTATTCTTAGAAATGCTTTTAAAATGTACTCTTTGATTATAGATGTAATTGAACATATAATATAATAATCAATGTCTAACAGTTAATAGATTATTAATATTAATAGTAACTAATAGTAATAAAGGCTAGGGTTTAATAATAAATGCATATAGTATATAAAAATCTTCCCAATATTATGTATTTTAAATGTCTGTTAAATGCTCTATATTTACTCTGATGTTGTTCATCCTTGTTATGAATAAGTCATAGATTATTATAATATTTACACCTCCCCCTTTTCCCATTTTACTGTATCCCTATTTTAATTTAAAATAATAATAATTCTAAAAAGCTATTTAAAAAAGAGATTTTCCCCAAAGTGTGCAGAAAAATCTGAAAGTTAAAAAACATGGGGGGTTAAATCCCCCCAAAAGTAAAATAAAGTTCTCTGCACTTGTCTCCAGAGGTCTTCTTTAGAGTCCAGGAGCCACACTATGCCCAGTCAGTCATGACTGCGCCAGGAAGACATGCTGGACCAAGGAGCCAAGGAGCCTTACTGGGCCCAGAAGCACAGCCTGGGAGCCCTGCTAGGTCCAGCAGCACAGCACAGGAGCCTCACTAAGCTTGACAGTTTAGCCCAGGAGCCTCGCTGGGCCTAGCAGTGGCAGCTGCACAGCCCAGGAGCCATATAGGGCATGCCACTAGCAGCAGTTCAACCCAGGAGTTGCACTGGGCCCACTACCAACAGTGGCACTGCCCTTGTGCCTGGGTAGCCTCTGGGCCTGTCAAGAAAGTGGGGAAGGAATCCTGTCATGGGTCAGCCAGGGCTCAGCAATAGCGAGGACTCCTCAGGAGAAGAGGAGCCCCGTGTGGCCAGCTCTGAATCAGCAGAAGCCAGCAAGCAGGAAGATTAATTGCAGGCTTGTAAAGGTTCACAGCCAACAGCTGGTGCAGAGCCACTGACTCCTTCCAGCCCTGAACCAACAAGTGAAACTTAGTTGGTCATTTCTAGCCCTCCAGTGTCACCCACACCCTTAGAGCACTGCAGACGGAGGCAAGAATACAGCTACAGGAGAGACAACAAAGTGCATTCCTCCTGGCCTGATGCCAGCTCCTTGCAGATAGCAAAGATGAGTAGTTGTAGGATTACTCTCAAGCAGTTGGCTGCAAGTATGATCCTTCAGCATACGGCTATTAAAAACAGCCACAGGAAGCTGCTGGTGTGGAAGCAACAAGCTGAAATCACTCTGACATAGTGACCACTGCATTGGATCCTGCCTTGTTCCTGTGACTCTTCAGAGCATACCCTGACTTTCCCTTCATCTCACCCTTGAACCTGCTCATAGATAACTCCTGGACTTACAGACCTTGCTGTACGGACTGACCCTTGGACCAGACTACTGACAGCTCTTGACTCTGTGCTTTGACCTTGGATCAGACCTTGGCTACTGCTTGAGTTGGTGTCTTTGCCTTACTTGTTCCAAGCCCTGACAATGTGGCCCACGCCACCCCTGGCCCAGCTCCCAACAAATCCCCACTGCAAGTATCACAGGCCCATATAGAGGGGAGGAGTATCAGCTGACTTGCCTGGAGCAGCTCTGGGTGAGCCACAGAGTGTTCAAGCAGGGGGGAGTCTCAGCAAGTCTTTCAGCAAAAGACTGGGCTCCCCCTGTGAGTCCTGTGTGCCCCCTCTTGTTTTATCTATATATTTTAAATGTTTACAAGCATATATTTCTCCCAGATATTGGGACCCAAGGTGGTTAACAATACAGGATAGAATTACAATACTAAAACCACTTTTAAAAACACAGAAAGTGTATTACCAGAAAATAAAAGAAATCCTTCAAAATAGCAATTATGAATTTTCGCCATCATGGTGTAGAGCAGCGGTCCCAAATCTTTTTGTTGCACAGCCAATCAAATCTACAGTGGCCAATCAGAAGCCCTGCTGGGCAAAAGCCCCACCTGACCCCACCCACTTTCTAAAAGCACTTGATTGGCACCAGGAAAGGTGTCGGCAGATAGCACATTGGGGACCCCTGGTGCAAAGTAAACAAATCACATAATGCAACATCAGCAGTTGCTTAATCCTCTTCTATAACAGCAGCACCCATAAACGAGGGCTCTTTAAACAATCCCCTTGTACGCTTAACTGCCCATTAGACATAATAATGGCTAAGTTAATTCACCCTAATTAAACACCAACTGGCCATTAATGGTGTGTTGACAGCAAACAACCAAGTATTAATTCAATGTATTGCTTAGTGTCAAACATCTTAAACTACTAACGTGAAAAGCAAAAATCAGCCTTTGGCATTTATGGAAATAAACTGTAGTGTGAAATTATTGCATTTAGGTAAATTGCTGTGGGAGGGTTTTTGGGTTTGTTTTGTATAATGGATTTAAAATTCAAATGTGGAGACTAAATCAGATGGTAGTAATTATGCCTGGTGAGATAAAATATAATACTGAGACTGTCATTGGAGCCCTCTACAGACAACAGTATGCACATTAAAATCAATGTGCCCCTGCCTGGGTGTGATCACTGGCTTGTGGGGACAAATGTTTACGTATATAGGAAGCATACATACATTGCCTTCATCCTCTTGATAGGGAATGTTTGAGAAAGCAGCCTACTACAAGCCTACATTTCCTACATGTGTAAAGGTAAAGGTAAAGGTTCCCTTGCTCGAAAGCCAGTCGAATCCGACTCTAGGGTTGCGGTGCTCATCTCCGTTTCAAAGCCGAAGAGCCAGCGCTGTCCGAAGACGTTTCCGTGGTCATGTGGCCGGCATGACTAAACACCAAGGCGCACGGAATGCTGTTACCTTCCCACCGAAGTGGTACCTATTTATCTACTTGCAATTTCTTGCTTTCGAACTGCTAGGTTGGCAGGAGCTGGAATCAGAGACGGGAGCTCACTCCATCATGCGGCACCCGGGTCTTGAACCGATGAACTACTGACCTTCCACAGCCTGCAGTTCAGCGTCTTAATTCAGTTTCTATACCGCTCCTTCCCGAAGGCTCGGAGCGGTTTACATAGTCATTTTACACATTCCTATCTAGGGCCACAGTACAAGGGGGAAGGGTGAATGCCTATCGGCACCCGGACCCGGCAGGGCTCTTGTTGTATTTTTCGTTGTAATTCTTCTTCTCTCGGCTCTTCGTGGTGGGCTTTTTTCTTCCACCTCCTGGTGACGGCGTCTCGGTGCAGGTCTTATTTTTTGCAGCGACTCCTTCAGGCGAGGTCTTCACAGTGCGCGGCGTGTAGATGTCATGCCCTCAGCCCTTTGAATGTGCATAGAGAAAGGACAGGCATAGTGGTCTCATTCCTCACCACTGCTCTACATATGTTGATTTCATATGTGATATCATATGTAGGGGGATGAGGAGAGCTGGATCTGGGTGATGCCTTCATTAAAAAACTAGCGTTAAGCTAGGCTCTAATTCAGAACTGAGCTAACAAATTCAGAAATATAACACAGAGATCATTTAGCTTTGTGGAGATGTGTACCGGAAAAGTCTGCATGCAAATTGAGCCTGCGTTTTCACATCATAGGTTATTGTGCTACTGATACACTATAGCAATCATTTACCTCTGGCTTGTCCTGTCCATACAGGAAAATCCATTTGCAAATGATTGCTATGCTACAGTGTTCTACGATGTGTGAATTCAGCCTTAGAAAAGATATTACTGTTCTTATGACCACACTGGTGGAATGCCTGAAGGTGAACAGTTCAAAACCTTCTATGACTCCTATGTGTCAGTTTTATCTCCATATTGTAGAAGAAGGGACAGAGGTTGAAAGGCAGAGCCTTGTCTGAGGCCAGCTGATAAGGTCATAGCAGAAGGAAGATTCTGAGCAGGAACCTCCCATTTAGGGATTGTACAATTATGCCATTTTGTATTTCTGTTTTTCTACATTGCTTTTTCTTTTTGCCCATTTTGGTCGGTTGTTGCCCCAATTATTTGGAGACAATTTTATTTATTGGGCTTTTTGATACCAGATACACCATCTGTACATTATATACCTTATTAGGCCATTTAAATGTGATGGGTGTATAAACAGACATCGGTTTTAATGGTAATCATTCTATTGAGTTTCATTTGTATGGTTGGTTAGAAAGACAACTGAAGTTTTGCCCCGCTGAAGGAGTATCCATGTCAGAACTAAGATTTTCAAAATGAAACACAGTATTCAAAAAATTGAATAACATCCCTACTCACTCTCACAACTGGCCCATCTCTGTCTCCAGAAAAAAGCGACTCTACTCTTATGTTAGATACCTACCCCCAGTACCCAAAATAGCTCCAAATAATCTCTAAATAGACTGGGATCAGGGTATTTAATGGCTACCTTGTTGTTGTTCAGTCGCACGGTCGAGTCCGACTCTTCGCGACCCCATGGACGAACTCTCACCAGGCCTTCCGGTCTTCCGCCGTCCTCTGAAGTTGGCTCAACTTCATGTTCGTTGCATCGATGACACTGTCTAACCATCTCATCCTTTGCCGTCCCCGTCTTCTTTGACCTTCAATCTTTCCCAGCATCAGGGTCTTTTCCAGTGAGTGCTCCCTTCTCATTTGGTGGCCAAAGTATTTGAGCTTCAGTTTCATTATCTGGCCTTCCAGGGAACAGTCAGGGTTGATTTCTTTGAGGATTGACTGATTTGTTCTTCTTGCAGTCCAAGGGACTCTCAAGAGTCTCCTCCAGCACCATAGTTCAAAAGCATCTATTCTTCGGCGCTCGGCCTTCCTTATAGTCCAGCTCTCGCAGCCATACATGACTACTGGGAATACCATTGCTTTGACCATGCGGACTTTTGTTGGCAGGGTGATGTCTCTACTTTTTATCATGCTGTTTAGGTTCGCCATCGCTTTCCTCCCAAGGAGCAGGCGTCTTTTAATTTCATGGCTGCAGTCACAGTCTGCGGTGATCTGGGATCCCAGGAACGTGAAGTCTGTCACTACTTCCACGGCTTCCCCTTCTATTTGCCAAGGAGTGATGGGGCCGGATGCCATGATCTTAGTTTTTTTGATGTTGAGCTTCAAGCCCACTTTTGCGCTCTCCTCTTTTACTCTGAACAAGAGGCTCTTTAGATCCTCTTCACTTTCAGCCATTAGAGTGGTATCATCTGCATATCTGAGGTTGTTTATCTTTTCCCCAGCAATCTTAATTCCCGCTTGTGATTCATCCAGGCCAGCATTTTGCATGATGTACTCTGCATATATATTAAATAAGCTACCTGCCTACCCGCTAATAAGAGTCTTTTAGAAACTTTGCTGCCTGTGATCCCATCAGCAGAAGCAAGGTTGGTGGTGAGTGACCAGGCAGGGCCTTTTCTATGGTGATGCTTCATCTGTGAGATGTGTTTCACGCTTGTTTTTGCCTGACACCTAAGACTTGGAGGATCCAATCGGTATTTCTGGAGATGGGAGGATTTCTTCCCATGGAGTGCAAGTCTGTTATCTGCCCATGAAGTACCACTGTATTTCCAAATGTCCCTTGAAAATTTTCAGGGAGGAATTTGGGGTTGCAGTGAGAGGGTAGACGCAAAGCAAGAAAGTCATACTCCATGGTAAGAAAACCTTCCACCCATGGAAATACTCTGCTGAATCCAAGCCAATATCTTAACTTCTAGGTACCACAGGAACACTTGGCTATTTCCCCAGGAATTTGTGTTTTGTCTGGGCTGCCCTTCCTGAGATCTGTTTATTGTGCTATTTAAATGCCTAAAGGTGTTTTGATGTGGTTTTTATGCTGAAATTTCCTTCTTTTGTCGTAGTGTTTTACTGATTCTGCTGTCTTAGTGGTTTACTGGTTGCATTGTTTTTATTTGTTCATAATGTTTTTTAAAAAAACATATTCTACTGCAAAACTTTGGGCATATCTTAATAAGAAGTGGTGAATAGATAATAAATAAATAAAATGTCTGCCATGTTGTCTAGTGATGCACATCACTAATTGATCTCAAAACTGAAGGGTGTGAGCCATTCCACAATGAGCTTGTGCTAAATGCTGTCAAACCTAAGCATCCTAAAGCAGGCAAAGACACATCACAATCAGCAGGCTTTATTGTTTTCTTCTATATTCTGGATCCAAAGTCAACAATGAGAGTACACACTATGTCTGCTGAACAAAGCTGTAAAAGACTCACTTCATGTTCTAAAACAAGCAATGATTCTTAAAATCCCACTGGTTTCCCAAACTAGCCTGCCATCTCTGCAATATCGCTGTCAAAAACTAGAATGCTTATTTCATTTAGTGCTTGTGTCTGAAATATTGGAAAGCTTGCAGTGAAGATTTGTAAACGGCAAAGGACTTTGCATGGGAAACGTATTTATTGCATTGTTACACACCTATTGTTCCAAAATCAGTTATACAGAGGCTGAATATCCAAGACAAGAAGGGGCAAACTGCCTGGAAACACCTTTCAGATTTATGAGGCTTTTAAGGTTCTGCATTTCAACTGCAAATGCATGTGAGTGCAAATGTGGGCTTCCGAGTGGCATAGCACCTTTGTTCATCCAGTGTCCATTAAGTGCAATCATATGTCCTAACAAACTTAATAACAATCCACTAGCAAAGGAAGGCAGGACGAAGGTACTAGGAGATGAAAAACTCATCTGTCTTGAAATATCAATTAAGTTTAATGTTTTGAATAAATTGACAATCTTGGAAAAATTTGTTTGACTTAATGTTCATTTAAATGTTTCGGTTCCATGATCCGAAAACTTGACAAATGTAATAATAATAATTGGTCTCAGTTTCCAAATGTAATGTTTGCATTGATTCCCCCCCGCCGCCGTGCTGTAGCAAGCATTCCCTATTGAATGTTGTAATGGAAAGAGCTATTAAACCTTTATTCATTCACAGCTTCCCTCCTCCTTACATTTCACCAATTGTCCTTTCCAAATGAAGAATGGTGACTGAAAATGATATGGTGTCAGCATCTCTTTCCCCAGCTACAGATTTATTTTTATTTTTTTGCAACTGGATCACATGTGTATTATTATCCATTTGGGTTCGTCTCCTAGCCTGCCTTTTAAAATGACGGTATAGTGTCAAATGACTTGTGGCAATATTTAACTGCTGGAACCTCTAATTGCTTATGCTGCCAATATTGCAGAGCTAAGAAAAAAGGTTTGTACATGCAAGTGGAATTAAAATGGTAAATGGTTGAGCCTTGCCCTGTTTGATCAGCTGCCACTTTTGCAGGGGAATGTGAGTATCCAAAGCCCGTGTTTATGGATATAGAGGATATCCAGTTTATGTACATAATTCACCAAAGGAGACTGGTGGGCTGAATAAAAGCAGTTTACAGGACTGGCTGCTCAACAACTGTCAGCTATAATTTGGTTTTGTTGCGCAGATGGCACCTTTTTTCTTTGTACATTTCCAAATTTTATTCTACACACCTCCTTACTATCTCCCTTATACCATCTTCCACTCAGACCTGGCTCTTTAAATGTTGATTCTGTGTATCTGGACTCATTGCCAGGCACACACACTCATCTTTTTATTTATTTTTTCTCACTCCGGTGAATTAGGAGCAAGTCATTCTGTCTGTCCTCCCATCTGTGTGTACCGTTTCTTTGTATAAAGGTCTTATCTGAGTCAGCTACCAAGCCCATCAATATAATCCTTATATGTGCCTTACAGGGGTCATTTCATAGAAAAAGACCTAGGGGAACTCATTAGCATAATTCATTAGCATATACCACACCCCCTGACATCAGGGGCCCGGCAGTGGACCTGTGTTAAGTCCGATGCTTAACAAAATAGTCAGAGAGTGATTTCAGCAAAACTCAGGTTTATTTCAGCTTGACGATCACTTCTCTAACACGGTACAACTTCTGATAGCCCGAACAGCTATTCCATTGCAGCTGCTCGGTATTTAAACATTCCGGGCTAATGTAGCCACTCCTACTATACAGTTATCAACCTATCAGGTTGAGCGAATAAGGACCAATCAGAGTCTTTCCCGCTTATATACATTTGAACCTGATTGGACGCATTAGTCTTGAACTTCAATCCCTGTTTAAGACGAAGCTTAACATTGCTTCCTTATGAGATGTTTCACATTACATCTTAGGTATTCCTGGCAGCTTCAGAATACATTACAACCTGCAAGGCCGGCGGGAGTGCAAGGAAGCCCCGCCAAGGCCCTCCCTGGCCCCAGGCAGGCAAGGGTGGGGAGAGGCGGGGAGGAAGCAACTTACCCTCCCTCTTCTCCTGCCTTCTCCTGGCTAAATGAGGGCTGGAAGCGGGGTGGCCGGAAGTGGGAGGCGGGGCTTCATCGTGTGCCCCGCCCCCCTGCACCTCACCCGGGGGAACTGCGATCCCCCCGTTCCCCCCCGAAATGACCTCTGGCACCTTATATATAGTAAAGTCAAGGCGTAAGTAGAAACATAATTCAGATCAGTGCTTCTATTTTCAAAGACAATTCACATACTGTGTCAGCACAGTGAGCTTGCCCTTTTCCACAGTATTCATTCTACCTCCCATTTGAAGCTCAGCTTGTGGGATGCTAAGCAGGTTTATAAAGTTGAAGATTCATAACATTATAAGGGGAGTGGAAAAGGGGAAAGCTTTCTTTGTTTCCCATAACACTGCAAATTAGAGTCGCCTGGTGCTACTGAATTTGGTTTCTGTTGACTTGCTACCAAATGCATCATTGAAAATAATTCTCCAGGTTTGTTAGTAAAGGAGCAAGTATGTCATAATTCCCCCGCTTTTGGCCTTACCAGAACCTGTTTGTTCCTTGTCAGTGCTGAGGGGGAGGGCATTCTATTGAACTGCAGGTTTTTATATATAGAGAGAGAGGTTCTATTTTGCTTCTCCATCCCAGGAGCTTCTGGGATATCTTGGAATCTATCTTTCTATCATCACCATGTAATCTAATTAAATCTGAAAAATTTTCTGGCCTCCATTCTTAAAAAGTGAATAAGTGCTTACTATTCCATTCTGTGAGGATGCCCTCTCCCCCCTTTTTCTCCTTGCTTTTTTTTTTTTTGTGCTTAACATCCAACCTGATGAAGAGTTCTGGGGAATTAGAAAACTTGTGCTTGCTGTTTTGTGATATTTTCATTTGTCCTAGTAAAAAAGTATCCTAATACTTGCTTTGACAAGCCTTTATTGACATACGTATATACAGTATCCTAATACTGCTGTTTTGGTATTTTTGTTTAATAACAATTGATTGGCACAGTAATGAGATAATACGGAGAACAAGAAAAACTGTGAAAAAGTGACGCTTAATGTATGTCTTTAAAGAATCATAGAAAAGTGAACAAAAATAATATACATAATCATAGAAAAATATATTGACAGTGATCTATGGAATGTCTTGCCATTTCAAAGGAAGTTCTTCTGAACAAAGATGTGGGACAAAAACTGTCTCCCAATAGTTCATATCCTCTGGTGACGTCTTACAATTATCAAAGAAGATTTTCAATAATCGTAACAGCTGTAATGTATAGTAGAACCTGCCATGGGCTAAGATGATTGTAAAGCATTAATTTCAGTCTGATCCTGGTTACAAAATGGACTGCAACACAGGCTTTCAATACACTGGATCCCCCCCCCCCCAGGGATGGGCATGAACCATATTTTCACAGTTCGGTTCAGTTCATGGTTTGTGGCTGAACCATGAACTGAACCATGAATGAATACACTGATTTGTGAGCTATTTAAAGTTTAAACACTTGCTTTCTGCTCCCCATGAATAGCCACGGGGAGCAGAAAACAGGGATTTCCAAACAGCTGAGCAGTGGGAACTGCCATTCAACTGTTTGGTTTAAATGGCTCTGAGCCATTGCTCCGTGCAAAAAGTACTGAATCATTAAAATCCTGCTTTCTGCTCCCCACATGGTAACAAGTGATCCAAAATTGTGGCCAAACTGTAAGAAAAGGAAGGACTATCACAAGGACTATCACTTCTGACTTGCTTTGTTGATTATGAAAGGCCTGGAGAAAAGAGGAAGTAAGAAGGATTAACTACAGCAGCCATTCCAGTCCAAAGTAAGGTTAGGTGAGGGAACGGCAGCAAGTTTAGTTCGTAGACATCATCAGTGCCCATGCACTCAGGCATCAAGCAGTCAGTGGAATGCAGTCTCTAAATGATCTCAAGCCCCAGGCAGGTGTTTCTCAGGTACCTTTGCCTGACCTGTGAAGGGCTTCAGGGGTCAAAAGCCGTACTTTTAATTGGGTGAATGGAAATCAGCTCAGCTGGCATAACATTGGTCACCTATGATCATTATGGTAAGCCTCAGTTAAGTTTCAAGGCACCACCACATTTTTAAAGAGTAATTTTCAAAGAGTGTGTTGCAGTAATTTAGTGTGGATGTTTCCAAGATATATGTGTCTGTGACCAGCTCAGCTTTCTCCCAGAACATTTGCAGTTGGTGAAAGCTAGTATAAACCACTCCTGGGTTCCTGGGCACTAATGAGGTAGCTTCTCAGAGATGACTAGGTAAGCCTCTAAGTCCTGAATCTACAACCATCTTTTTTGTTTTTTACTGGCATGCCAGGGAGCAGTATGCAGTTAGCCAATTAGCAGAAATGAGCACACATTTCATGAAAGTCTTTGAACCACTTCAGGAAAGAGTCTTAAATCTCTTAACACAAAACCACACTCTTGCTGATGTATACTTTATCATGGAAAGGAGAATATTCTCTTTATAGCTATTGTCACTGCCAATGGAGACAGAAAGAGAGAGACAATATTTTTTAACAGAAAAGCTCAGCTGGGAAGAATTTTGCTATTAGATAGATAAAAGAAATTTCACACAGAATGAATGAGTTTGCCATTTCGAAAACTACCCATGCAGCAGGCCTGCCTGAGGACTCCTCAGAAGCAGGATGTCAATGGCAGCCTAGCTTTGATCTGTCTCGGTGTGCTTGGGAGCTTAAAAGAAGGTAATGTCTTGCCAAAATCATGATCATTCCAGACAGTGCCACTAACTGTCCCCTCCCTCTTGGTGACGTTTGGGCAAGGCATGCCATTGCCTGGCTAAGCTCGGCTGAGCTTTGATCTAGTTTGATTTCCAGAGTGTGCTGCTGGGGATCAAATCTACCTGAAAGTCAGATCTGCTAAACTGGAAACCCTAATCATTAATCCTCTAGGCAGGTGATCCATTACTCAAGAAACAGTACCCTGTATATACTGAAAGGCACTCTTTATTATTACTTTCATAAGGACATCTGATAAGGCAGGGATCCTAGATCTTTAGGTAATAGACTCAGTTGTCAAACCCCTCCCCAATACTAGAGGGTACAATCAATAAGATCAAGTTTTACCAGGATTGACTGACTGAAGGCTGCAGGGGGGAGACTGCGTGTCTGAATGGTCCCATCCATGAAATCCATCAGGGGTCGTTTTGTAGAAAAAGAGCTAGGGGAACTCATTAGCATAACTCATTAGCATATACCACACCCCCTGACATCACCAGTAGTGTGTCATAAGGCCACACCCCCTGACATCACCAGAAGTGTGTCATAAGGCTACACACCCCGCCCCCAATGGTCCCGGCCGCCGCCGCCGGCCTTGCAGCTCCACTGCCGAGCCCCATGAGGGGCCCGGCGGTGGACCTGCAAGGCCGGAGGGAGTGCAAGGAAGCCCCGTGAAGGCCCTCCCTGGCCCCAGGCAGGGGTGGGGAGAGGCAGGGAGGAAGCAACTTACCCTCCCTCTTCTCCTGCCTCCTCCTGGCTGAATGAGGGCCGGAAGCGGGGTGGCTGGAAGCAGGGGGCGGGGCTTCATAATGTGCCCCGCCCCTGTACCTCACCCGGGGGAACTGCGATCCCCCGCAATCCCCTCCCGAAATGACCTCTGAAATCCATGAATATTAAAGGGGGAGGAAGAGTTTCTGTAATGAAATCCACAAGCACCAATTCCTGAACTCCATCAATGTCCCACCCCGCCCCAGTAGCTTTCTAAAAGCATCAGATTAGGGAGTCTCCATTAAAGAGGTACTAAACGTAAGTAGCAAATCTTGGGCTGCGATCACACTTTCAACTCACTGTCAATGCACTTTTCAACTGGATTTTACTGTGTGAACTGGCAAAATCTGGTTCAAAAGTGCATTGAAAGTGAATTATTTAGTGTGGGGTCTGGAGTTCTCCTGAAATTACAACTGATCTCCAGACCACCGATGTCAGTTCCCCGGGGGGGGGGGGGGTGTTTCAAATGAGACTCTGTGGCATCACATCCCTACTGAGCTCCCTTCCCTCTCAAATCTCTCTGCTCCCAGACCTCCAGGAATTTCCCTACCCAGAGCTGTCAATCTTAAAACCTAAACCCCAGTTTATATGCTTCTCATCTACTCTCCAGGTCACAGCATAGTCCATGTGTTGCCTTTTTTATAACCAGGAAGATGCAAAGTGCTGTCCTACTCAATACACTATGGCTTTGTGATCAGACCTCACAGTTATTACGGACTGCAGTTAATAATCCAGTTACAAACTCTAAATTGAAGCTCCAGTTTGATACCAACTAACAATTGCTGCTTTGATTGACCATCTGTTTACACATGTCACAACGAATCATGCTTTGATCAAACCTTAGTTTATTGAATGTGGGCCCCTGCCACACGGGGGGATATTGATGCGGCCAAAGTGCAGCTTTGTAAAGTCGCACCAAAAGAAACACGCGGCGGCGGGATCAGACGGACGATCAGATGCCGGGGAGAAAGCCACGGAAGGGAGCGCGAGGCAGTCGGCTGTGCATGTGTGCGCATGCGCAGTTCGGCTGGGAGCCTCGAATGCTCCTGAAGACAGGTGCACTGGCGATCCCACGGCCACGCTTGCTGCGCTGTTTCAGGTAAGTCCTCCTTTTTTGCTGGTTCTTTTTTTCAGTGCATTTTCGGCCTGAAGGGCCAGATCGGGGACGGGTGCGTGCCGCTTCCCAGATGTTGCGGTGTGCTTGCGCCCGCTTGCTGCGCCCCCGATCCGTCCCTCTTCTGGCCCAAAACCTTCCATGTGACCGGGGCCGTGGTTTGTTATCTGAATGGTTGTCTGAATACTTTTGATCCAACATGACCAGTCAAGGCTCCTTATGAAGGCAACTGATGTTCAGATGACGACAGATGATCTTCCCAATTTACCTATAAATGTGTTAATACGCAGTGCTTTTCTGAAGTACTCTTTTGCATGCTTCCTCTCATAGAACTTACTGACACCCTGGGAAGTATGCTTACCCCTATATTTTAAAAATGGCAGCTGAAGATGGTAGCTTGTCAATGCAATCCCAGCTGAGATGAGATTATTTGTAACCACTTTTCACCTTTGATATCTGGAAAGTGTTCCTTGGTTTGACAAAGGCTGCAAACAGATGGGCAAGTTGCTCTGATGTCGTGGCAGCTCCCAACCAGATTTGAAGTGCATGATCAGACAGCAACATCTGCCTCCCATCTCTCAGTCACTGACCCCCCCATCCTCACCCTCAACTTTCCCAACACCAGATAAAAGTCCAGTGTTTATGTCTGAACTTGTCTCACCATGGATTTATGGACATCTAATCTCTCCTTTGTGTGCTCAAGCCACTTGTTGAGGTCTGATGCTTTTGGTTCTCAGCTGCCATTTTTTCTTGCAGTTAGCAATGTGTGCATAACCACATATCTGCTCCCAGCAAATAAGCAGTTACGTGCCTGCACACATTAGAGGGTTTTTTTTTAAAAAAGAAGCTGCCTGCCCTCCCTCTCCATGGTGACTGCACAGTGGTGGTCTGAATGGTCGACTGCGGGATGAGGCAGGAATAGGGTGGCATGTCTGGTTGCACCTCTCTGGAACAAATTGCTCTGGAGAAATCAGAGGTGCAGACAGACCATGACAAAGCTTGCCATCTGATCTTAGCCATAGACAGAGAGCTGATCCATTACTTAAAGCCCACTTCACTTAAGCACTGCATTTCTGCACAGGGATGACTCTCATTCCTGCAACGTAGCCTTGATTTACTGTTAGCCACTTTTTTCTCTTCTGCCTGACAACCTGATGAGATTGTACCTAAGTTTCCCCTAGAAAACTGACTAGTGTTCACAGCTGCTGATCTCTACATATTGGGATGCCTGGAGGGATTAATCTTTCTGTGCATTTCTAATGGTGCTCCCCCATTGCAGCATCCAGATATCACAGTGCATCTGGGTCTCAGCGTGGATCTGTGTAGCGTGCTGAGAGTCGATTTCCCTAATGGTTTGCCCCTACTGTTTAGAACTCCATTTGTGACCTTTCTATAACACAGCCACAATTCATACTTCCTCAATTTGGTAATATCTGTCTTCTAAACCTGCCTTAGCTGCTGTTGTGCAAATGGTAGGGAGTGTCATTATAGCTGCTAAAATGGCACCCTAATTTGGGTAATGGGGCAGCAGCATCATGAACATTTGCACCTCTCCAGAATTACTCACAAGCAGATGCCCTTTTGTATGTGTCATTGGCAAAGGGCCAGAACTGGAATGGAGCCTAGTGAAGAAGCAAATGAGCTTTCTGACTGAAAACACAATGTGTGAAATATTTATCAATCACACTTTTAAAGTTGCCATTGCTTCAAGGAACACAGGAGGAGGATTATCACTTTTTTTTTAGGGGAGAGGGCAGGAGCGATGGAAGAGAGTGCAGCTGTTAGAGCTAAATGAAGCTCAGGTCCTGCCTTAATGAGGCAGAGAGATGACCAGGGCCTGGGCCCACTCATCTAAATGAAACAAGTTCTTATCTCCAATATGAGAGAAGAGACAGATGGGAACAGCTAGCTGAGTCTTGAATTCAGATTTTTATTACATTCACACAAACCAACCCAAAACAGCACTCTTCTCTCTCCATCGCACATTCTCACACTCAGTGGGATACCGTCATGCTTATCTAGCTGTCTACTGGAGACCGTTCCACCAGCAGAGTCAAGGTGATGATATATTCAGAGATGTTGCACAGTCTCGGTAGTTGAATTTTGGTTTTTGTCACACATAGATGCCTGCTTTTGTTTCTTTTTGTGTATGTTTGTTTAGCCTTTGTTATTATAAGAGGGTCTATGGCTTAAAGGATGAGCACATGATGCTACCAGCCAAAGCTGAGCTGGTTGGTCCAATGGTCCAATTCAGAATAAGGCAACTTCATGTCTTTTTATTTCCATTTTTGTCATGGGCGTACCAAATTAACTAGTCTCATTAATGCCATTTTTATATGGTATGTTATATTCCATTTATACACAACTAATACATTTTTTTAAATGGTATATACATATTTTATTATTCATCTATTGACTTTATTTATAGTCTGCCTTTCTCACCAAAACCTAAGGTGAATTACTCAGTGTAAGTCAAATGCAATCAATAGGATGTGACACCTAATAAACAACAAAATCAGACTAGGATCACAAAAATTTTAAACAAAGAAAAATGTATTAGATATACGTTAATGCAGAAAATGGTACTCTCGAAGCAGAAGACAATGCAGTGGGAGCAGGATAATGTATTCAGCAAATAGATAATGCTATTAATGTCCACAGTCTCATTCTTCACACACACACAAACACACCTCCCTGAGACATTCCATTGTAATATAGCCCCTCTTATTCTATGTCAATTCTATTTTGCATAGTTTGCATAAAGCTAGAGACTTCCTCAGGCAGGCCATTCCACAAGGTGGGGGCTCACAACAACAGAGAATGCACACATATGGGCAGCTATTGATTTTGCCCATTTGTAGGGTGGCATCCTCAAAATGCCCTGCATGGACAAACGAACAAAGCTGTCATGGCACAGCATAAGAGTAGAGGTATTTTTGCAGCTACGAGAGTTCGAGGCCACCAAGTTCCATGTACGTGATGCCACTGACCTCAATAACTGATGAGCAGCCAATGGAGTGACTGAAAAATGGATGTGACATGCAGTTCCCAATAGTTCCCAACAGTATACACCCCAAAAAAGGGAACCCAATCCAAAAATTAAATGAGGTGAAAATGAAATGTGGAATTTTTGTGTGTCCGGTGGGGTTTCGAAAATTTGGTGTCATTCCTAAGGGAAGAGAGCACCTGCCATTTGCTAACACAGTTTCCATGCTTCTGATTGTATAACTGAGTGCCAGACAAAGGATATGAGCCCACATGAGCACTCCAGCCTATGGACATTACCAAGGAAAGACTAAGGATTGGCAAAAACCGGCTGGTGAACTAAACTTTTGCTTGAGGGCAGTGATGGGATAGCAAGTAGTCTGCTGCTCTTAGGTTCCCCCCCCCCCAGCTTACCTTACCTGCCCTTTGGAGGCTCTGGGCAGTTCAATTTTTATTTAAATTATTCACCCTCTTGGAATAGTTTTTATCTATGATTTTGTACTGTTTAATGTTGGCTTAATCTAACTTGGATTGTGTGTGTTTATTCTGTTGTAAACCACCCCGCACCCTGCTTGCAAGGAAGTGCAGCCTAAAAGTCTAATCAATCAATCAATCAAGTTCATCATAAATTTTGGCCAGTTCGTGAAGCAATGTCTGGGAACTGAAGAACTGCCGCAAACTTTCACAAATTTTGATGCAGTTCATGGCAGTTAATAAAGAGCAGAAAGCAGGGTTTGAAATGGCTCCCAAACATGAGGAGCAAACTGCTCTGTGGGACTCAGCTGTTTAAAGGGGCTGTCTTGGGCAGCCAACCCAACTTGGGCTAGCTGCCCAAGTAAGCCTCTTTAAACAGCTAAGCCATGGGAGCAGACTGCCCCCGGGCTCAGCTGTTTCCAGTCTAAACAGATGAGCTATGGGCTCCTGCAGCTCAGTTATTTAAACTGGAAACAGCTGAGCCACAGGGGCAGCCTGCTCCCATGGCTCAGCTGTTAAGAACCCAAAACAACTGAGCCACAGAAGCAAGCTGCCCCCGTGGCTCAGCTGTTTCAGGTATGATCTCACGGACCTTGTTCAATTAGTATGCATGCCAAATAGGTTCATGGGGTTCGTGGTTCGGTTCATGGTTCGCCTGAAACATGAACCGAACTGCATTTTCGTGGTCCGTGCCCATCCCTAGAAAGGACAGTGACTCTTTCTCCGAGAGGCTAATACTCATAAGTGCAAAGAGAAACCTGCTGTTACATCTCTCCCTATGTGGCCTTGCCTCCTGTATGAACATAAGGCACAACTCAGCTGTTTGCTCTGTAATGGAGAAAGGACACTGCTGTTGCTGTTGCTGCAGGGGGGAAATGTATTTAACTGCAAATTATAGGGCTGTTAATGAAACAGGATGATTTCAGCTGAAATAAACTGGTAAAAGGCAATTCCCATAAAAACGTCCCTTTGGGAACATCTTAAGAGTGGAGAGCCAGATTGCAAAGAGAGACTTTAAGGCACAGCTTGCAGTTGGGGCCTGTGCATAATCTGTGGACTAGTAGCAATTGCTAGGGACATTGAGATGAAGAAGGAAGCGGCTGAAAACAAATCTGAATAGGGCCCCTTTCACTGGGAAGTAACATCCTTGAACTATTTTGAAATAAGCAAATTAGTGTGCTGGTGGTCACCTTTGAAAGATCTAGGAACAGCTAAGATTGCCACTTCGTTTTGGCATCTCTGGGAGGAATTAAACAGACAAAAGCTTTTTAACAGCATATCTTCATGCTAGGGAAACTCTTATCATTGCAGTTTCTGCTTGTGATGCAGTTTTCCAAAGGGGAAGAGCTGTGATGCATGCAAAAAGGTGGTGACAACTAGGGCTTCCGATCATTTTACTGGCTTAGTACTTTTGCTTCTAACAGCCACCCAACCCATATAAATGTAGCAAGGTGGTGTTTCTACATTCCATGGAAAATGTTATCTGTTAAGTTTGTGCAGGTCAGGCTGATTTTAAAAATAGGGATGTAGGAGTATACCCATTTCTGCTTGGTTTGGCTTTCTGATGCTATCCTTGTGAGCCTTTCCGTTTCACCCATTCCTGTTGCTAGGCTTGCTGACTAGTTTCTTTTATACCATTTATATATTATACACCATTTATATGACTGGACACAAAAGATAACATTAGGAATTGCATACACTGAGTGGGGGAAATGTGAAGCCCAAGGAAAGAGAGAGGTGTGAAGACTTGTGGTTTGAATCTAGCAGGAAAACACAAGATCGAAATGGAGATTTTCTACAGAGACAGCAGGTATGTGCTGTTTAGGAGAATCCAACACAAGAAACTAGGACTGGTAAAAAAAAGAACCCCACAAAAATTGGCAATCCTGATAACCGATCAAGACCTTCTGCCTGATTTGTGTGAAGACGAGTATATGTAACTGCACAGTTTGGTCTGTTTAACAGCTTCTGCAGGATCCACTAGGATCTGAACTATCTTGCTCCCTGTGGCGTTTCATTAACTGAAGCCTGCCAAAAGCATTCTCTCTCCTGCAAAAGCATTCAAGACATCAGAAGAGCTTTCCTGGGCAGAGCCTGACGAGTCAGGGATCATCTGGATTTCACTTCAGAACAGTTTCAGTGCCAGGGGGAGCAATCCTTGAAGGTATGGCCATGAATAGACAAAGAGTTCTCCACAAAGAGGGGAAAATATGACGTGGAATACAGGATATCCTGGGGGGAAGGGAATCCTTCTCCCTCTCCTGTCCATTATTGACATTATGAGCTGCTTCAGGCATTCCCCCCCCCCAAAAAAAGCAAGAAGAGAAGCATGACTGACTTGTGATGTTCTCTTTGCACCTCTGGGTTTCATCCACATCAGGGAGATGCTTCTCTCCTCTATGGGGAGATGCTCATTCTTTAAACTCAGGGATGGAATGCCACCCAAAATGCATTGTCTAGCCATCCACCTCACCTTGCCTTGTTAGAGAATCAGTCCTGTGAATACCTCACCTTCAAACGAGGCCTGTAAGCATGGGGTGAGGAAGCAAAAACCTGATTCTCTAGAACAATCAAAGAACTTCTTCAGGGATGTTGAGTTTTTCCCTCCTTATAGAGTTGCCCACCTCCAGCTGGGGTCTAGAGATCTCCCAGAATTACAATTTATTTCCAGACTCCAGAGGTCATTTCCCCTGGAGAAAATGGCTGCTATGAAGTGAAGACTGTATGACATTATACCTCACTATGGTCCCTCCTGTCCTCAAACCCCACTGTCCCCAGGGTCCACCTCCAAATCTCCAGGAATATCCCAACCAGGAGTTGGCAACTGTACCTCCATATGCACAATGCTCAGGCAATGCAACAAGTATCAGTGCAATGAAGACACTGTTCAAGAGAGCCAGTTAGGTGTAGTGGTTAAGTGTGCAGACTCTAATCTGGGAGAACCGGGTTTGATTCCCCACTCCTCCTCTTGCAGCTGCTGGATTACCTTGGACAAACCATAGCTCTGACAAGAGCTGTTCTTGAAAAGGCAGTTCTTAAAATAACTTTCTTAGCCCCACCTACCTCACAGGGTATCTGTTGTAGGGAAGGGAAGGGAGTTTGTAACCCACTCTGAGATTCTGAGTGAAGGGTGGGGTATAAATCCAATGTCCTCCTCCTCCTCCTCCTCCTCTTCTATGTGTTCACAAAACAAGGAATATGGCTCACATTGCAGGTCAGGAGCTAGAAAAATTCAGCACCCAAGAATAATTGTGTCATGTCACTCTAAGAATTCCTTGATCTGGTTTTAGACTCTGAGGTCCCAAATAGAAGCAATGGCAGCATCCATGCTGAGTCATTCATATGTATGTCCTAGTCATATTAAAAGTTTAATTTTAAAGTCAAAGGGATAATTTTGCTGTCAAAAGGGATATTCAGGTAAGGGGAGATGAGCTATCCCCTTCTCCTTCTACCTACCCTTCCTTACCTGTGGCCCACAGTCTCGGGTATATTTTTTCCCAGCCTGGCTCTTTTCTAGCAGTGGACCATGTGGAAATGTGGCATGGTGGGTTACACTATTGCTGTGCCCTTCCCTTGTTATTAAAATTACTCTGCTTTATACGTGAGTACAGCTTCTGAACATCTAGTGTGGCCCTCAAAGAGTTTTGTTTCTATGATAAGCATGCTTCATAACCTTCCTAAAACGTACTCCCCAAGCAAGTTTCTATACACACACACACAAAATGTGGACATCAAAACACAGCAGCAAAAGAAACCTCTGCATAGTTTAAAACCAAGGGCTATAATGCAAAGCATCCTTTATCCTCACCAGCATTTTGAGCCCCCCTGAGACTCACAGGTTTTCCAAAATCCAGAGATTGGTAGGTATTAATATTTTGCTTTTTAAAATGAGGGGAGGCGTTTTCACAGTATTACATACCTAATGTCTTGAGTCTGCAATTGTGAATAATCACTGCCACCTGTAGGCAGAGCCTGGAGTGAAACCCTATTCAAGCCATGCGCACACAAAAAGGATGAGCATAAACATGAATTTACTTTACAGATTTTTCATGTTTGAACAGTGGGTCACCAAAAAACAAAACAAACCCCCGTTCATAGCAGCACACCTTGAAATACTTAGATGTGTCTAAACAGTGCTTGTCTCTGGTTCATGTAGAATGAACACACTGTGCTTTATTCAGCTATACTGAGATGACTAAATGTCAGCCTGGATAAGAACAAAATGGGATGCTGTCCTCTCTTTGTGCTGAACCCTTGCATTTCATTTTGGAAGACTTCTTCTTTTTTCCCCCTACGAGTTCCAGGCATGTGCAGCTAGCCTGTAACTGGGGGCGAATAATAGATATGATTGATGCTAACATTTTTCACATTACTTTTTCAGACATGGGTTGATCCTGCAAGTGACCAGAATTATCTTCTGAACCATGATGCATGACAAGTGGTCCATGATGCATGACAAGTGGACCTATATCCCGAGTCCTTCTGAACAGAGGTTGAAATAAAAAGTTTTCCATTGGTGCATTTCCCCTCATGGAGCACAGTTTTCTCACCTTTCCCTCCTGTGGCAGCCTGAAATGCCCAACAACCCTCTTCCTGTGGAGTCCCCTGTCCCACAGGAACAAGATTTCAGAAAATATTTCAACAGGGAGAAAGGCAAGAAAGTTGCACTTCATGAACAGGAGTCCTTACACCCATGGAAAAACTGTGGGAGAACAAATAATAATAATAATAATAATAACGTCGTTTTCCACAGGGCTGCTTGTTGGCCAGGCTTCAGGACCCGTATGTCAATCGCCACACTGCCACCGCCTGGCCGGAACATCCATTGCAGGGATTCTTTCATAGCCGAGAAGCTGTTTCGCCTTCCAAGCCTCGACCAGGACGTCCGACCGTCAGCTAACACCCTCCCACAAGGGAGATTGGTGTGCCCACTCTCTCTAAGGAGCGGTTCCCATTTTATCTACTCGCCGAAGCTTTCGAATCGCTGGGTGGACAATGAGCTCGGGACAACAGGCTGGCTGCTCACACCAGCGCGGGGCTTGAACCAACACAGTTCAGATGTTAGTGGGATATACCCACTGTGCCACCGCTCCCCTTGAAGCCATGAAGTCCACAATTTATATTTTCATGGGGCTCTAGCTACAGTTATTACTTGCAAAATCTGAAAAGTTTACATGCAAATGGAGCTCAGCTTTGTAAGAAGAGTATAGTACCAGTTAAATAGTCACCATTGTCAGACAAAGGTCGTGATCACACGCACAATTAGCCACACCGTAGGCGTGAATGCCGGGTGGATTTAAAGGGTGTGATCAGACACAAACATCTGGGAAGCGCCCTGCACCTGTTGGCAACCCGTTTTGCTCTGCCATAGAAGCGGAGTAAAAACACACCAGGGACAGTCTGGTAGCAAATGGCCACGGACGGACTTTCCCCTGTCTGATCGCTCCAGTGCACTCTCATGGCATCGGGATGGTTTGATCAGGCCATCCCGACTCCATGCCCTTGTTTTTCCCCCCCTTCTCAGTATGCACATCATCGCACACTCCATAGGGAGCCTTCGATTCCCCATTTAAGCGAATCGGAAACAAGTGGCAAAAAAACCCCCCCAAAACCCCGACTCACCCGCGGTTGCATCTGCTCATGCAGTGGCGGGCTGCCCCTGCAGCTTCAAAGGACTGTGTGATTGCACAACTGCAGGTCGAATTCCTCCAGAGGGAATAGCCTCACTTCACCCCCTCGGTTTACCTCGTGCATGTGACTGCACCCAAACTGTCTCTACAATTAGTTACAAACAAGCAAGAACCCACAAGGACCTGCAAAAGGCATATTATTTCCCTTCCTTCACTATTTTCCCTTTCCCTTCCCTGAAAGACTCTATAGCCACTCCCCTGTTCCTGCTTCATTTTCTTCTTTCTATCCAACAACCAAACTATTTTATCGCGCGCGCCCCATCTCCAGTTTTTCCTCTTCACCCAGCAGCCTCTGCCTAGGAAAACTATGGCATGGTTGTGTGATACCAGCCACTAGGTCAGGCACATTTACATAGTAGTAGTACTTTCCCTTGAACCTCCCATCCCTGCACTATTTCCTCTTTCCCTTCTCCTCCTGGTAACTTCCATATCCTCTCTCCTTTCCATTCTCTACTTCTCAGCCATTCATCAACATACCTTTAATCTGTCTCTCCAGAGTAAGATGGGGATTTAATTTTGGGTCTCCCATATCCTACTCTGAAGCTCTAACTGTACCACACTTTTATAGTGTGGCTGATGTTGAACAGTAGCAAGCAGTCAGGCTTAGGTGAGTCATGCAACTCAGATGGTATTAAGTTATTTAGTGGTTCCCACCAGGCCTGGGTCTGATGAGTCTCCCTCAAAAGCTAAAGCAGGCCTGGAAAGGACCCTGCCTCCTTCCCCTGCCTTTTAGAGAAACCAAGCCTGAAATGCTGTAGTTGCCTAGCAACAGCCACTGAAGTAATTCATTTCTTAAGAGGAGGAGGAGGAGAAGAGGAGGAGGAGGAAGAGATGATTGGATTTATACCCCACCCTTCACTCAGAGTCTTACAAAATTACAAACTTCTTTCCCTTCCCTTCCCCACAACAGACACCCTGTGAGGTAGGTGGGGCTGAGAACTCTCTTTCAAGAACAGCTCTGACAGAACTATGGCTTGCCCAAAGTCATCCAGCAGCTGCAAGTCGAGGAGTGGGGAATCAAACCTGGTTCTCACAGATTAGAGTCCACACACTTAACCATTACAGCAAACTGGCCACAGATGTTCCTTTTATCATTTTGGGTTTTTTAAATCTCCCAATGCTTGGGGTTTTTTTTTTAAATCAGGTTTTTATACTAACACGGGCCTGCTTCCTTGTTTCCTTCCAATCTACTGACTGGCCAACCTTTTTCTCCTTCTCACCTTCAGTTTTCCATGCTTCCCTACTCTGGGTGCCTTGTGCAGGGCTTGGCTGGTTTGCTTTGTACAGGGGTTGGCTGGGTGCCAGTGTCTGCCTTACTTTGAGTGGGCTGACCTAGGTGTTGCCACCTCCGCCATCTCACTTCTCACATGTGGCCTTGTGGGCCAGGCTCTGTCTCTCCTGCCTCAGGTGCTGCCCTTCCCACCTTTTGTGGGGCATGGGTGGGTTGAGTTTACCCCTTCTATCAGACAGCCAACTGGCCCAGGTGAGAAGGCTGGGCATTGGCCCACCAGGAGGCATTTTTGTGCACTCAATGGCCATTCTCCCTACCTATGAGGTAAATAAGGCTGAAAATGTAGAACTGGAACAAGGTGAGTTTCCACAGCAGAAAACTGAGGTCCTAGACTGAAACTCTAACCACTACACAACGCTGGTGTTTGTGTGGGGGCTGCTGTTGAACACTAGCAAGAAGCCAGGCCTAGGTAAGTCATGCAAGTTAGTTGGTAGTAAGTCACTCTGTGATTGCTGCTAGGCCTGGCCCCAGTGAGTCCTCCCTCAAGGCCAAAATATCCCTGTAAAAGACCCTCCCCTGCCTTTTACTGTCAGAAACCAAGCCTGTTGTGATTCCATAGCCACTAAGGGAATCTGTTCCTTAAAACATGAGGCACTCCTTTCATCAATTGAGGTTTTTCAACACCCCAAGGTAATTTTTAATATAGATTCCATATTCTTCTGCAAAGCTGGGTTGTTTCTCAGGATTGTAGAAAGCTCTGTCTTGGCAATTCACAGGCCCTGTCTCTGGATTTAAGTATCATCATATTTGACTATTAAAATGTATGTTGATAATGATGATTGTGCACGTGTCAGCAACACAAATGGGTAGAAACAAGGCTACATTAAGGTACTGGTGCACCCTCCAGAAAGTGTGTTAGTGGGTCCCCTTGCTCAAAGTTTCCTAAACATTAGAAACATGGCCTGTCACAGAAAAAAGTATCTTCCCTGCCCTTCAGCTGCATATTCAACCTTATGTCAAATTTAACCTAATTATGAGATCAAAGAAAACAAAGGCTGCAAGTCCTAAGAATAGTTGCCTAGGAATAAGCCCTACTGAATAAAATTGAACTTGCTCCTGAGTAGACATGCTTAGAATTGATCCCTAAAAGGAATTCATTGCCTTAAATGCCAAATATATAGTGATTTTTCCTGCCATCAATGAAGTAATTCATTAACAGCTGAGAGCATTCCTGACAATCGACCAGTCCAGTCCCTGCTTGAAAAGGTCCACTAATTGGCATTGGATCTTTGTTCCCTGAAGCATATGCAGCTTCTTGGTATGATATCCTAAGGCTATAATTCAGTTCCCTGCAAAACCATGGTTTAATTAAACTAATTCTGCTTAGAACCAGCATGCTGTAGTGGTTAGAGTGTCAGAACAGAATCTAGGAGACCCTGGTTCGAATCCCCACTCCACCAGGGAAGCTTGCTCGGTGATTTTGGGCCAGTCACCCATTCTCAGCCCAACCGATCTCACAGAGTTGTTCTGAGGATCAAACGGAGAGGAGAACAATGCAAGCCAATTTTCATTCTTGTTGGGGGGAAGGTGAGGGATAAATAAAGTAAATAAAATCATGTGATCATTTAGGTGCTAGCCAAATCCACTAACAATAATTTATTAGGACATATCAGACCAGAAGTTATAGGTTATTATAGTTTATTAACAACATTTAGTCTCAATTACCATTTTGCATGATATCCTAGCTTAATATGCAGCATGGCCACAATGGAGGTCAAGATATCAGCTGAGTCTCAGTGGGGGAAGCAGGGGAAAGAGGACAGGTGATAAGAGCAGCATTTGTCGATGCAGACTAGAGTCTACGCCATCCTCTGAGAGGCAAATCCTCATCTCACAAACTAACAATAACCCTATTATCTCCCATTAGGTCCTCACTGAGCATTTGTGGTCTTGCACAGCTTCATACAGAAAGTATTTCAAGAAACAACATGGGTCTTCAGTTCCTCTGTACAACTCTATTGATTCTCTTTTCCAATTTCTTCCTGATGATTTAGGGCTCAGAAAATTAATGGATATTCAGGCAGTGGAAAATATGGTCTTACAGCTGATGTAACATAGAATCATTATTAAATATTGATATGTGCAACTATTGTCAGTCATCAGTCAATCTGCAGTTGGCTTCACCAGTAACTTTTCACCTTTGTATCGAATCCACCCTTTATCTAAATGTAATCCATATCCAGAATCTTTGATATATTCCATCACAAGAGCAGATCAGCCATATAAAACATTGTTTGTGTTCCCTTATCCTTATGCCACACATGTATGTGGAGAGTACATCCTACAAAATATACTTACAGGTACTTCAACATGATTCCTATGATACAGTGGCACATTTTGATGCCACCTAGAATCATGTAAATTAGCCAGGTACAAGGTTTCGTTTCTTTCAGTTTTTATGCTTGGTTGGAAGAGACTATTTTTCCCTGTCTCTTTTTATTTGTTTGTTTACACATTGCACAATGTCTTTATATGATATATACATTGCATGGCAATCTAAAACCATTTGCTGCCAAAGAGGCATCGATTTTAACGGCCATTGTCTATGCCCGGTTCCCGATAATTATTTTCAATGCTTCATCAACCTCTAAAGAGCAAAGTTTTCATTGTAGTTTACAGTAATTATTACATACTAGGAATAAGGCCCATTGTGGAAATAAATACAATGACCTCTAGAAAGAGGCTCTGGGAGAGTGCCCTGGCCTTGGGCACTCAACGTCAATTTGCTGTAGCGACCTCAGCAGGGTATAATAACACAAAGTCCACCATTTTCTCCAGAGGAACTGATTCCTGTTACCTGAAGAGCAGTTGTAATTTTGAGTGATCTCCACCCTTCACCTGCTTCAGCTTTCCATCTCCTCCCCACCTGCAGCCTCTACTGTGCTCTGAAGCCCTGACTGCTATGTCACATTGGCTGTCATAGGGGGACCATCTCAGCAGGATATAAGGACACAGAGTCGACCATGTTCTCCAGGGGAACTATCTTTGCCATCTGGAGAGCAGCTGTAATTCTGAGTGATCTCCAGCCCTCACCTGGAGATTGGCATCAAGGGTTCCATAGGAGGAAATGGCTGGTTTGAAGGGTGGAGTCTATGGCATTGTACCTGTCTGAGGTTCCACCCCTCCTCAAACTCCACCCTCTCCAGGCTCCACCCCTCAAGTCTCCAGGAATTTCCCAACCTGGAGGTAGCAACTCTATCTCCTTCCCAGCCAAGAATCAACCTGCTGTTATTTGCCCCTCACTCTTCAGCTTTCCATCTCCCACACACACACCTGCAGCCTCTACTGTGCTCTGAAGCCCTGACTGCTAGGTCACATTGGCTGTCATAGGGAGGCCATCTCAGCAGAGTATAAGGACACAGAGTCCACCATTTTCTCCAGGGGAACTGATCTCTGCCATCTGGAGAGCAGTTGTAATTCTGAGTGATCTCCAGTTCTCACCTGGAGATTGGCAACAATGGTTCCCCAGGAGGAAAAGTACAGTTTTCCTCTGCAAGGGGAACCAAAGCAGCAAGAACTTGGGTCTGGCAGACCCTCCTCTGAAGCACTAACTGCTATGCCTAGGGTAGCCAACCTCCAGGTGGGGCCTGAAGATCGCCGGGTATCACAACTGAACTCTAGACAACAAACTCCCCCCCCCGGGAGAAAATTACTGCTTTGGAGGGTGGGCTCTAGGGCATTCTGTTCAGCTGAGGCCTCTTCCCTCCCCAAACTCTGGCTTCCTTAGACACCGAATATCCAGGAATTTCCCAACCTGGAGCTGGCAACCGTAGTCAGGACTGGCCCCAATGAGTTCCTTCTAAAGGCCTGGAAAGGGTTTCCTTCCTTTGTCTTTTTACTGAGAGAACCAAGCTTGGTTGCCTACCAACAGCCACTGAGGGAAAAGTTAGTCCCACAGAGGAGCCAAGCAGAAGTGTCTTTGTCAGGAGAGACAGCCATTTGCCAGTTATTCTGACAGGGAACAGTGGCTGAAGTGGGAGTGGGCAGGGAAAAGGAGCAGACCCAGCACCCAGCCAATGGCATGTGAGTACTCTTGAGTGGCGGCCGATGGGTCAATGGCTGATGGAGCACATTGCACAGCCAATGGAAGAGCTGAAAACAGCCAATATGCTAAGAGGCTTATTATACAGAGATGTATTACATTGTCACAAAACAGCATCGTACATACTTGTTGGGGATTACTAAGGATGTGGAAGAACTCCCACATTGTTTCTCTGGATATTTCTCCATTGGGAAAACATGACATCATATGTCAGGCATATATTCACGTGACTGAATGTATGATGTTTGTGAGAATAGGATTTTCTGAAATGTCACTTCTGATGTTATCAGCATAATTGCCCAGAGATTCCCTTTAAAGTTATAGGAACTTGGTGCATTGGTCCCAATTTAAGAGCACATAGTTTTGTAGCAGTTTGTTTATTTACTTGAATAGGCATGAGTACCCTTCACTCATTCATTCATTCACTCATTCATTCCAATTCATTTATAGTCCACCTTTCTCTTTAAGACTCAACAATATAATACATAAAATAAACAATGGCATAAAACTACCTATAATATTTTCTACAGACATTAAAACTACAATCCTGTTGCTTTTGCAAAAATGCCCTCCTTCTCGTTAAAAAATAAACATCCTTCTTCATCTCAAAAAACAAACAAAAAGTAGTTTGAGCAATGGGAGAATAAACACACTTTACAAGCATAAGCCTTTTCTCACTTGAAAGAGTACACCATGCTATAGTACATCCCTCAGTATTCTTTGCAATATATTTAATGTGCAAACGTCTTGCACAAATCATTGCTGATTTGTTTGTTTGATTTTTAACAGATGTGCAATTACTGTTTAGAAACCTGTTGTTTCATTCAGGGCACTTGTCCAGGAAAAAACTTAGCATCTCTAGAGCTAATACCTTGCAAATAAAATGCTACATGTCGGTGCATTGCAAAATACATCCCTACACTGGTTGAAGGCACATGTTTTGAATATCTATAATCTAATCAGCCTGTCTGCAGATTGCATTGTATAATGAAAGAGAATGCTGTATATTTTCTCAATTCAGAGGGTTTTAAATTCTGAGATTATTTAATATTGTTCCATCTATCTCAAAAACTATAGTTAAAAGAAACTAAAAGGCCTTGTACATCATAAGTGAATCAAATTGATTTGAAAAGGCAATTTCCTAAAGCTCTGCAGAACTGATGTAAATCAATTATAAGAGTCGAACAGCGCCTGCATCACATTCTTCTTTCTCATGGGGTGAGGAAGCTGTATGCTTTGTATCACCAAAACCTGCCTTGAACTGTGACTTCTAATTTTAGACAGTTTACAGAAGCCTGGCCTATCTCTAATGGAGGAGTGAGACAGAAGTTGTTTAAAATACATCATATATTTGTTTTTGGAAAAGGTAAAAGCACCTTTAGAGGAATATCCTGTCACTTACTTTCTTTGATTAACAGGGTCTGCTGCCCTGGTCAGCATGTAGATTTCCAAGGACACCATCCTAAGCAGAGTTCAAGCCTTCTAAACCTGATGATGATGATATTTATGAATCACCCAATATTTCAAGAGACTTAACACTTCAAAGAGTATGTGAAAGTATCGTACCTTGACAACAAATGACACAATACAAATATTGCTTATATAATTTACATGTTTATTCCAATTTATTGTACACGGTGCTTTAGTATTTGAATATAGCCTGCAGCTGGGTCCTGGAGATCTCCTGGAATTAAAACTGACCTCCATACACATATATCACACAAACGTATATATATCATAGTCATGCCCTTTCTTGTTCCAGTTGACTATGGGTGGCTATAGAGCTTAGATACATGCTTGCTCATACATCAGAGGTGTCAAACATAAGGCCTGGAGGGCGGAAGCAGCCCGTCCAGGGCTATTACCCGGCCCGCAAGAAACTGGTATGATGGATATGCTGGGGGTGGCAAGCAGGCACATGTGGTGAGATATGTGTATATGGTCGAAGCTGTCAAGAAATAGAAAGGAAATGGCTAGGGGGTGGGGCTAAGAGGCTAAGTTAAAATAGTGTGGGGGGAATGGAAGTGAAGGCAAAAAAGAGGTGTTTTACTTTTTCCCCTCTTGCCTCCTCTGACCTCAGCTCAGTGAGGACTGGAGAAGCAACTACAATTCCCCCCCCCAAAAAGCCAGGACCCTGTCATCTGGATCACCCAGGGCCAGGTGGTGGAAGGAGTCCAGTGTGCCTCCTCAAGATCCTCAGAGGCAGGATGGGGGAAGAGAGGAAACACAAAGACCGAGAGACAGATTGTAGCTGTACTCAGCTGCTGACGCTGGGCATATGGAGGGGTGCTGAAAAACTAACGTATTTACTTCCAAGGATGATGATTCATCTCCTAAAAGCGCTATATATACAAAAAGTAGCTAATTTGTATGGAAGATAACCCCCTTTTATGGTATCCCTTGGAAAAAACTTAGTCTTGCATATGATTAAATGCATTTATAATAATGGGGCTTTTGTGGATTCCCCAGTAAATCAATTGCTTTCACTCCTTGGAATCAATTGTTTTTCTTTGTATTTTGAGTCAAAAATAATATTGTTAATTGGGTTTTCCTGCGAGTTTATATCTCCGGTACCTGACATTACATTTTATAGAATACGTGGCCCAGCCCGACAAAGTAACATTTGTGTCAGATCCGGCCCTCATTAAAAAAATGAGTTCGACACCCCTGATTTACATATTTATTTAAGAAATGTATATCTTGCCTTTGGACTTTACAAAAACCCAACTGATATTTTAACTCATCAGGGAAATACTGGGGATCTAAGCAAAAACAATTCTGTCAAGGATACAGTGTTCTTTGCAAAGGCAGTCAGCTTCATATATTTTTTAAAAAACTTTTTTTTGCCTAATTCTGCAAGACAGCCTATTCATAAGAGACACATACAAGACAATGTACTGAAATACCAGTATGCTACAAATATGTTTCTTATTCCTGGGTGGATGTATAACAGATTTTGAATCTTCATGCAACAGACATTGAGCATCTGTAACATCTTATTATAAATGATAGCCTTCTTCGTATAGTCTACCACATGCAATATGTTTGGCTGCAGACAGAGGGATGAACAAGTGCCCTTACTAAAAATAATAATAATAACCCAAGGAATGATAGCCACCTTCAACATATTTTCATTTCAAAAGGTATCAACATTCTTTATATAGGCATGAGCCAGAGGTTTTACTTTCCTCCAAATGCCTGTTTTTCTTTTTTAATATATGCAAAGATGCTAAGCAAATATTAGCTTGCTGAATTTGCAAAATTACTGTTTAACGCGAAGCAGCAGATCTATCCAGCATCAAAAAGTACCAGGAAAAGGCACCTCTGGGGTCTCATCTGCACATCTGTACTTTTCTAAGTGGTTCAGAAAGCAGAAGACTGCAACCACATCCATCCATCACCATAATATCACATCTGGCTGCACATTTTCAGTGTCATTGATAAAAATAAAAATCTACATTAACTGAGCATTTGTAGCACAGTAGGGTATGACATAATTATGTTGCAAGAAGGTCTAGGAACTAAAGGCAAAAACAGTTTCACCCAGTTCTGCAGTAGGTAGCAAATACCTTACATGACACATTCAGCCCACTAAAATCACATATGCACCCTTGGCACTTTGACAAGAACATAGGGATATTGCAGGTTTTCCCTTCCAGCTTCAGCCATTGCAGCACATTGAACACCACTCAGGTACCCCCCCACACTTCAACATTCAACAGTAGGTTTGGGGGTGGTGCAGGAGGCTTGAGTGAAACTAGGTAAGGGACTGAAAAGCCCTGGTGCATTCTAGAATCCTGGGCCTGGCAACATGTATCCCAGCCAATTTAACACCCAACTTACCCACAAGTCAATTCTTTTCTTGAATGTTCCAGACAAGAAGATATGGGACAAAGGAAGACATAAGTGGACAGTCTCTGATAGTCAACCTAAAAACTCTTAAAACTGGAGATGAATATGACCACCAACTAGCAATTTTGGGGTGTTCTTTCAGAAGCAACACCTGTTGATTAGCTCCATCATAAAAACAAGGACATTACCTTAGCAGAGTAATTTTTGGAAGGGCAGCAAGCATCTTTCCATCCTGCTACCCATCATCTCTGACATGGCTGCCCCTACCCAGGAACTAAAGCAGCTAATCCTCCTCACTTCTCTTTCCCAGCTCTATTAAAAACCATGTGGCAAACCACATACCCACAGAAAAGCTTCAGGACTTTCAAAACTTTCCTGAAATTCCTTCCTATCACAAAGCCCTCATTTTGGTTGCCTAAGCAACCTCCATAATCTTCAGGGTTGCCAAGGCAACCCAAATGTTGGTTCTGAGCTCTGACAAGAGGACACAGTCTTGCACTCTGGGAAGCCATATAGGGCATACATGGCTTGCCATGTTGTTTTTAAAGAGAGGGAAGGTGAACTGGCTGCTCTAGTTCTTTCACAGAGGTAGAAGCAACAGCAAGATTCCATGAATGGTGGGAGCCTGTGAACTTGTGGCAGGGCTGGCAGGAAGTGCAGGTGGAAGGTGGGTCAGAATTTTTTGTTCTTCCTCAGGTGGCAAAATGTCTTCTTGAGCCAGCAATGACACCTGGAAACAAACAGGAGCTCCAGGTGGGGCATGGAGTTCCCCTCATCTCCTGGCTACAGAGATCAATTACGCTGGGGAAAATGGCAGCTTCAGAGGGTGGACTCTATAGCATCACATCCCTGCTGGCCCCCTTCCTCCCTAATCTCCACCTTTCCCAGGCACCACCTTCCAAATCTCCAGGAATTTCCCAAGCCACCATTGGCAACCATAACACACAATCAGGTTTACTGTGGCCCTGTTCACACGAGAGGTTTTGGGCTGGGAGAGGGATGGATCGGGGCCGCAGCAAATGGGCGCGATCCCACAGCAACATCTGGGAATTGTGCTGCGCCCGTTCCCAGCCCGTTCCCAATCCGCTCCTCCCGGCCAAACCCCGCAGCAAAAAAGAACCACCTACCTAGGTGGTTCTTTCCGAAAGGCCGCATCACTGCCGGCCGTGGGATCGCCAGCGCGTCTTTCCGCCGGCGCATCCCCGGCCCCCGGGCGTACTGTGCATGCTCAAGCATGCGCAGTTCGGCAGCCTCCCCCTCCCAATCGTCTCTTCCTCCCCGGCATCTGATCGTGCCAGGGAGCAACGGCGCCGCGGCTCAGGGGATCGTGGGATCCCGCCGCGGCGTCTCTTTTTTGGTGCGGCTTTTAAAAGCCGCACTTTGGCCAGTGTTTTCCCTGCTGTGTGGCAGGTGCCTGTGATATTCAAAGAAGAATCTACTGAAAGGCTAACTTGTATCTTCATCTTCAGCCTCTATATTTCTTTCCATTCGTTTCCCTTATGATATAACAAACCCTGCTAGCACAGAATGCAAAAGCAACTCTGCATGGCAGTGCTTATGAAAGAACACCCGAATCTTATTACTGGGTAAGAGTTGCTGACACTGAGCTTGTGTGGTGAAATCTGGCTTCCAGTTTCCAAAGGTGGCAGAACGTCAATTAATATGTTGATGAAGTTAGCCAGAAGAACAAAAGGCCCTTGCTTGAAACACCCAAAACCTTCATGAAGGCAATGAAGACTGTCAGAATATCCTAGGCAGACAGAGAGGGATCTTGTGTTAAATTGGTTACTCTCTGTCTTTTGTGAGAGAGCAGAGATTTGGAAATTGTTTTGGAGGAATGAGGATGTGTGTATTGTCAAAGGTCCCCAGGCCAGGCCAGGGCCAAGGATCTTTGTTTAAGGGCTGTAGGACACAAAATTACAAAATCCTGGGGTGCGATTCCTCACACACCAGTCCGGTAGTCTGCCACTAGCCTTTTAGACTATCCCAACAATTAAAAGCCAAAGGGCAGGCTTCCAACATTTCCAGGACTAAACAAGAAAATCATCCCTGCAGGGTAGGCTTACAGAATGAGTTTCTCACAAAAGCAATAATCTTAGTAGGTGGTCACCCAGCCTAAGGCTCTAAATTTAGATTGAGGTCAGTTGAAGGCAAAGAACCACAAAAGTAAAATAAAATATATTTATTTATTAAGGTGCAAACATATTTAAAAAGGAACAACAACTGTAAGGCAAAAACAAGAAAGCTAGGAATTTAATAATCCAAAGTATCTCTCTTCAGAGTCAGCATAGGCCAGCAAACTGTTTGACCCGCACAAGCAAGTGTGCAAAATGGCTGCAGTGACCAAGACAGTGACTGCATATTCAGATCTTAAATAGACACCATCAGGCCAGCAAGAAGCCAAAACTTTATTTCTTTATGGTCAAGGGTCCACGTGTCTCAGGCCTGGAAGACCAATAGGATCCCTGGATGATGATGTAAAGCTAATTATTAGGCAGATGACGTATACAGTGGTCTGACCAGGGAGAAAGGAAACTAAACTTATCTGCAGCACAGGTGCAAGTGCTTCATCATCTCTCCTGAGCTGTCAAGCACTCTTGCCTTCTATTCTCTGCTTGCTCAGGAGAGGCTGATGGGGACGCCAGCAGCCTCTGTTTCTTCTCCTGGACAAAAGAGCAGCTCAGCCGTAACTGGAAAGCATTCTGGTTTCCCAGTGCTTCCCCCGTCGGGTCTGCTGCTGGATCCAGCTGATCAGGTGGGGATTCCAGGGGATTCAGTCCCTCCGAGGATGGGGAAGTTGGCAGCTGCTTGGTTCATGACAGCTGGTGTCTCCCCAAGGCTGACAACTCTTTTGTCTCTGTGGAGAGCCCCAGGAGCAGATCAGGGGAAGGAGGATCCAAGTGATGCCCTGCTAGGACTGGGCTCCAGTGGCCTGGCAGGATGGAGTTGGTGCCCAGGGATGGGGGCCTGTGGTACACAGTGAGTGGAGGACTTCTTCCCCCCACAATGAGCACCCTTTGCACCCACTTTCACCCTCAAAGCACACAGAGGTGATCAGGAATTTGAAGCTAGCAGAGGAGTGGCTTTTAACACTTCTTAATACACAAAACATATTTTGTAGCACCTGAGCATTTGCTTCAAAAGCCTCTCCTCTGCCTCCCTTGCATGTTTAGTGTTGCTAGGGTGCCTGCCAAGCTGCCACGGGGGTACTTTGGGGAGCCCCTGTCAGAACTCTTCCCATCCTTCAAAACCTGCCTTTGGATACATGGGGGCTGTGAGTGTTGAGGGGGATGCTTGCCTTGCTTCCAATGTCTGGCTGGGGGTGGTCCGACCAGGTGAACGGATAAAAGGAAGTACTTCTTCACCCAAAGAGTGATTCACACATGGAATTCACTGCCACAGGAAGTGGTGGTGGCGGTTACAAGCATGGACGGCTTCAAAAGGGAATTAGATAAGCATATGGAGCAGAGGTCCATCAGTGACTATTAGCCACAAGGTATAGATAGGGGCTCTGGGGCAAGTGATGCTCTGTCTTCTTGGTGCTTGGGGGGGGGGGTCAACAGTGGGAGGGCTTCTATTGTCCTGGCCCCACTGGTGGACCTCCTGTTGCACTGATATTTCTGGCCACTGTGTGACAGAGTGTTGGGCTGGATGGGCCTTTGGCCTGATCCAACATTGGTGTCTCTTATGTTCTTATGTTCTTAAGTTTCCCTGTGAGTTTGGTGTCACTGGCCTGTTCCTTAGCCATTCCATAGACTATTGTAACTGCAGCTATCTTTTCCAGAGAGAGCACTGGGGTGAGAGACCTTTTTGAGGGGTCTGTAAGCAGGCCTCAGAAAAGAAATCCACCACCAACTTGGAGAGATTCTAGAGAAACAAGTGGCAGGGTGAGGTTCCCTGTGCATTTGGTGTATGTAGCTTGCATTCTATACACTTTTGTACCTGTCCCTGGCATTTTTTCCTGGGGATCATAAGTTGGACCCGCCCACCCCCAATAACTTGGAGGGCATGTAAAGGAGCATCAGGGGGAGTTTGATATTTCTAGCTTGCACAGGGTCTGTTGTATATACTTGTGAAACTCCTGAACCTTCGCCTGTCATTTCCCCAGAAAACAGTTTCCTGGGGGCCCCTTCTTTGGGGGACTGTAACTTGGACCCCATAAATCCAATCATCAACAAACTTGGAGGGCAGGTAGAAGAGAGACAGTCAGAGATCCCCAGAGAGTTTGGTGTTTTTAGCACACCGGGGGCCTTCTACAACATCACAGATCTCATGAACTGAACTAGTTCATTTGGCAACTAAACGTTCATGACCGTCGATGGTTCGCAAACCGGGCACACCACAAACCATGAACCGAACAGTGTTTTCCCAATTCATGCCCATCCCTACTTGCCAGACGATCAAGCATATCACTAATCCAGATTTGTTAGTGGCAGCAAAAAATTATCATATATGTGCTACGGGGCAGTGGCGGGAGCTGTAGTAAAGCTGGAAAAGTGAGCCTTCTCATTGAGGTCTAGTAGCTGGAGACCGGGTCATCCTGGCTCAGTGGAGTAAATTCCATATCCCCTGTGATAGAACAAGGTGCCTGAAGGGCCCATTTCACAAGTGCTTGTATAGTGTGATGCTTAATAGCATGGACCAGTGAATCCAAAGGTGTCATTACACATCTCAGCACAGCAATGAATCTTCTTCTGTCCTGGGGCAACCCACTGTCAGCTTCAGTTCCCATCTTCAACATGATGATTATAATAATACTAACCTTTCCCAAGGGGGGGGGGGATAGAAAGATTACTGAGGTAACATATCTGGAGCATATCTGGAGAAATGCATGGACATTGCCTACCAATGTCTCCTCCCAGGAATGTCTAGTAAAGAAACACATGATGTGGCATCATTACACAGTGTTTTCTTGAACCCTCACCACTCTATTGCTTGCTGCTTACACTTTATTGATGTGATTATTATAAGTGTAGTCCATGATTCAGAAAACCGCTTTAGAACAACCAGACTTACATGGAGGGACGGTTCCCGGGGGCGCTCAAGTAAGCGATGGTCCGCCCTCTCCTGAAAAAAACAACTTTAGACCCGGCCAAATTGGCCAACTATCGGCCTGTGTCAAATTTGCCCTATTTGGGCAAATTGATTGAGAGGGCGGTGGCGACACAGCTTCAGGGCTTTCTGGATGACGCTTCTGTCCTGGATCCACTTCAGTCCGGCTTTCGCCCTGGCCATGGGACGGAGACGGCGCTGGTTGCCCTTACGGACGACCTCCGGAGGCATCTGGATCGAGGTGGGGTGGCGGCACTGGTGTTGTTAAATCTGTCGGCTGCGTTCGATACGGTCGACCACCAGTTGCTGATCCACCGCCTCGCCAACGTGGGGATACGGGGGCTCGCCCTTCAGTGGCTTGCCTCTTTTCTCCAAGGTCGGGGACAGAGAGTGGTAATAGGGGAACAGCAGTCCCAGAGGCACCCACTTGAATGCGGTGTGCCTCAGGGGGCAGTGCTTTCCCCGATGCTTTTTAACATCTATATGTGCCCTCTCGCCCAGATTGCCAGGAGGTATGGGCTAGGTTGTCATCAGTATGCTGATGACACCCAGCTCTATCTGATGTTGGGCGGCCAGTCGGGCTCCGACCCGGAAGATCTGAACCAGGGATTACAGGCCGTGGCTGAGTGGCTCAAGCTGAGCCGGTTGAAGTTAAATCCAGCGAAGACGGAGGTCCTGGGCGTGAGTCGGAACGGCTTGGGGCTGGGGCTCCCTCTCCCGACCTTCGATGGGGTGCCTTTGGTGCCAGCGTCGGAGGTTAGGAGTTTGGGAGTGCTCCTGGATTCCTCCTTAACCATGGAGGCCCAGGTAGCAGCCACGGCCGGATCTGCTTTTTACCATCTGAGGCAGGTCCGGCAGTTGGCCCCCTTCCTCAGCCGCGACGACCTAGCTACAGTGATCCATGCGACGGTCACCTCAAGGCTGGACTACTGTAACGCTCTCTACATGGGGCTGCCTTTGTCGTTGATCCGGAAGCTGCAGCTGGTGCAGAATGCGGCGGCCAGGTTGTTGATGGGCCTCCCTAAATGGGAGCACATCTGACCTGGGCTGAAGGCGCTGCACTGGCTGCCAATAGCGTACCGGATCCGCTTCAAAGTGCTGGTACTTACCTTTAAAGCCCTATATGGCCAGGGTCCGACCTACCTGAGGGACCGCCTTTCCCCGCATATACCCCCAAGAGCACTTCGGTCGGGGACCCAGAGCCGGTTGGTGGTTCCGGGCCCCCGAGAGGTAAAACTTGCGTTGACCAGGGCTAGATCCTTCTCAGTGGCGGCCCCTACCTGGTGGAATGAGCTCCCGGATGAGATCAGGGCCCTGCGGGACCTTGCGCAGTTCTGCAGGGCCTGCAAGATGGAGCTCTTCCACCAGGCTTTCATGTAGGGGCCGCCGCTACCACCACCAACAACGGTGGAAATTCCAACGGGACTTGGATCACCCTGGGATGTACAGCCTGCCCTGCGTGACATTAACATCTACTGGAGAGTGGCACCCCAACGGGACTGACTGAAGATCAGAGACGCCATTTTTGCTAAAGACCATCTTGTCATGAAGCACTTATTTATTTACTGTTATATTTAATTAATGTTATGCTTTTATTGTTTTATGGATTTTATGTATGGGCTGTAGCCCCTGGAAGCCGCCCTGAGCCCGCTTGCGGGGAGGGCGGGGTAAAAATACCTAAATAAATAAATAATAAATGATGGTGGCCATGTGAACTGGATTTTATTCTCTGGTTAATAACAACCAGGTTTGCGGGTAATGTATTGACAATATGATTGTTTATAAGAAAAGTAGGTGGTCCCTTGGCGCTCTTAAATTCCAAATGCTCTTTAACAGTAAGATGTTGAGGATGAAATCTAAATTAATTGTGGCATTGTCTGTGCCTGCCATGAAAACAAGGACCACATCCGTCACAATCAATCCACAGAATCAATGGAACACAGTTATTTATCTTACTGCAGATTCTGAAACATAAAGCAAAGCTCAAGGACTGAAAAGGAAAATCAGTTCCTCTGTGTGTGCAAAAGTAATTATGATTAATCTTCTATCAGAATGTTTCTAGGTATTTAAAAATAGTACTATTGAAATGAAAAGCTTATTAGACAAATGCATAGGATCCAAACGCATTGGATCTGTAGTCTATTATGCTAGTACGAAATTATGTTTTTGCGTTTCTGAGCCCTCTCTTTTGTATACTGCCATAATTATGTTCTTATCCTGTGGATCCCATGGAGGATTTCACAAGAAGACATGGGGCTTATTTTCACTGATTTGTCCCTCCTGCTCCAGACCTCCAACTTCCTCCACTGCTTTTCCTGGTCCCCTGTACTCCAGAAGCAATACAGTGGGCATCTGGGGTTGCTACAGAAAGGGAGAGAGTAAGAAAGTCATGCAGCATGGGTGGAAATCCCTTCCATCCATGGAAATCCTTTCCATGATGCAACCCAAGTTTCTTGCAACCCACAATTCATTGCAATGGGGACTGCACACGAGCTGAAGAGCAATTTAAGAACATAAGAGACGCCAATGTTGGATCAGGCCAAAGGCCCATCCCGTCCAACACTCTGTGTCACACAGTGGCCAGAAATACCAGGTGCCATCAGGAGGTCCACCAGTGGGGCCAGGACATTAGAAGCCCTCCCACTGTTGACCCCCCCCCAAGCACCAAGATGACAGAGCATCACTTGCCCCAGAGCCCCTAGCTATACCTTGTGGCTAATAACCTCTTTGCTGATGAAAATTCCACCCTTTGTGCTGCAGGAACGTGCAAAGACTTCTGAGGGGGCATCTCATTTTCCCCTCCCCTACTATTTCCTCTTTCACTTTCCTGAAAGCCTTCCTGCTTGATTTTCTCCCTCCCACCTAATAGCCAGCCTACCTTTATCTGCCCCTCTGTCATCAGTACTCACAGCATTTGCAATGCTTCCTCCATCCCCAGGCTTCGCCACTGTTAAATACCGGGTTCTGGACTTACTGCAGTGAATCAGCTCTAGTTTATTATGTGATTTCAGGAACAAGACTACTGGACGACACTCCAAGGCTGCTGCCTGGTTTTAAAGCATGCAAACACCACACCCAAACACACCCCACTCCCAAGGATAGGCTATTTACATTACACTACTTCTCAATTGGTCAACTCCAGGATCCTGGTCAGCTATTGTTCTGGAGGAACAAGCTTGACCAGTTCCAGGTGCTAGTTCAGGCTCAATACATAACAACCACCAAAAGCTTCCCGAGGCTGCAGCTACAGGACTGGAACCCCTAGAGTTAGAAAGAGGGAAAGAAGCAGAAAAAAGGGAGACACTGTGGGGGCTGCAATTGGGAAGGAAGGAGGGGAAATTGTGGTAGCCTGAAGAAGAGAACCAACAGGAGAGATAAATGAGTTCCCTCTAATGGTTCCCCCTGCTTCTAATATAGTATTTACAATTTACCATGAACACAATATCACAGCATTTCTGAACACTGAGGTTCAGAATTAATTGGCAGCTATTAACGTTTAGCTATGATGAGGTGAATATGTCCTCAATGGTCAGAAGAGAAATTACAGTAGTATCTGCTAATGTACTGAACATTTCTGATTTTTAACATGAAGGAAGCCAGTTAAACATGCTATAGTACATTATCTTCCTTAACAACCAGACCATTAGGGTCATTGAAAGAGCATTATATGAAATTTCCCTTTTGTAAATCTGTACTTGCTAAGTGCTCTCTCAAATAGCTTTTTAAGGATTCTCCAGAATGCATCTAGGCCTGAACAATACTCCCCACTGATGAATCCAGTGTTTTTTGGAATTGTGAATATGGCATAACTTTCTAGAAACGTTATAGCAGAGCTTCTAAATTTGGAAGTGAGGACCATTCTCTGCCAGGGCTTTGAAATTGGGCAACATGGCTTCCACCAGAGCTCAGTGTGGAGTCGGGGGGGGGGGGGGTTCTGAGTTTCAGATGGTATGACAGAAAAATTCCTGTTTATTATACAGGATTAGAGTTAATTAGAGTTGCCAGTCTGGACTTTATTCACCTTTGAATTCACCAATACAGTCAGCAAGGCACAGATTAGGGGCTGCACACAGCCACTGCCACTGAAAGAAAGGGTGTCCAAACCCATACTAGCTGACAATACAGCAGCTGCATACTTCCATGGTTCCAACCTGTCCTACTGTGCTTCTGACATGACTTCTTGGTGCCCACCAGTAAGGACATGGACCTTACACACTGCTTACCTGTATCTGCTTGCTACTACACCAAACAAGGGCTATGGCTCAGTGGTAGAGCATCTGCTGTGCCTGCAGACAGTCCCACGCTCAGTCCTTAGCATATCCAGTTAAAAGTACTAGGCAGTAAGGGATGTGAAAGACCTCCACCAGAGACCCTGGAGAGTTTCTGCCAGCCAGAGTAGACACTACTGACCTTCACAGACCAATGGTCTGACTCAACAGAAGGCAATTTCCTGTGTTCGTGGTTTTTCAAGGGAAAAAGAAACTTGGCGATGAAAATTTCACAACTCTATTTGTAGTCCTGTTTGCCCTGCGATAAATGTGAGACAGGAAAAGGTCAGTGTGTCTGCCATGGATAATAATGCCTCTATCATTCCTAAGGTATCAGGGGATCCCTGGCTTGATAGGGTTAAAGGCTATCGGGCTACATCCAATTCAGGTTTGGAATTATGCCTCCGCAAAGAGTAACTGGGGTGGGCAGTAAGTTTTCCTCTCTGGCCTTTGTGATAAAATGAAAGGTTCCTTTGTGTTGCTGAGTTACTGGGAAAACAGAGATGGCTAGAGTACTGAACATTGTTTGAAAAGGGAGGCTTATTCAATGTGACATGCTGTCTATACAAAAAAATGCTCCACAATTGTATACATGCACACGATTTTTTAATACCAACAGGTTAGAAAATGCTTTGTGTATGTTCCATCCGTCCCTCCTTGACACAATAGTCCCTATTTTCTGGTTACCCTACCTCTTGTAAATCAATGCAGCCTGTTTGCCTTTTGGAGATCATTTTGGAGGGCCATTTTTAAAGCATTTTGTTTGTAGGTATACATAGGTACTTTCTTTCTGTTCATGCTTCACCAAACTGCCTATCCCAGGTAGTCAATGTCATTTAATGGGAATTAAAACTACAACCTGATCCACTGAGATTAAACATCCTAAAAGTCTGGATCCCAAGGGGGGGGGGGAAGCAGAGCAGAGATCTTAAAATACATAAGAAGGCAACTTTTATAGTGAAATGTACCAGTTGGGTGTAGTGGTTATGAGTGCAGACTCTAATCTGGGAGAACCGGGTTTGATTTCCCCACTCCTCCACATGCAGCTGCTGATGTGACCTTGGGTCAATTACAAGTTCTTTCAGAGCTGTTCTCTCATCAGCAGTTCTCAAAAGAGCTCTCTCAGCCCCCCCTACCTCACAGGGTGTCTGTTGTGGGGAGGGGAAGGGAGAGGAGATTGTAAGCCTCTCTGAGCCTCCTTCAGGTAATGAAGGGTGGGGTATAAATCCAATCTCTTCTTCTTCTGATTCAGAAGCCAATACAGATTAGTCCATGGGCACTAAAAGTCATAAGTAATTCTGTCCCATGGAAAGCAATGGGACAAGACTTAGTAGCTTTAATATTAAAAGGTTGTTAGTCATGGCTACCTTTGGCAGCATGATGCCCAGCGGATGATGATGATGATGATGATGATGATGATGATGATGATGATGATGATGATGATTCCTTTGATGATGATGATGATGATGATGATGATTCCTTTCTCACTGGGACTCAAAGAGGATTACAAATATGATAAAAACTATTCCATCAGCAAATAGATTACAAAATATGATGACTTTTTAATATAATTGCAACGATTCCTAGAAAATCAAAATAGTGCAGTGAAGCTGGGTTAAAGAACCGGGGGGGGGGGGGGATACAAGCATACCTAACTTTCTTAAACAAGAAAACAATCAATACAGGGAAACATTATCCCTAACAGAACTCACCTCCTGAACTGATCCATTACACCACAGTTCTGCTTTCTCTATAAGAGTGCCCTCTTGAACTATTTCACTCTGCACATGTTGCAAAATGCCAGAAGCATAGGGGCCTTCCTAACATCCTCCAACACACCATTCTCTAATGTGAGAGCCACTGTAGACAATGTGTGTGAAGGAGCAGTTGCCAGTTTTACCAATTTGCAGCGTGGCACCTTCAGAAGCCTTTGCTCAGATAAAGGAGCTATTGCAACAGAACGTAGCAATCATAGGATCTCCTGGCTACACTAGTACATGCATGGAAACAATCAAGCAGTCCTTCTCAGGACTACTTTACAAGGGGTATAGGAGACTGCCTCCGAGTTTGCCAAATGAATATTGACGACATAAGCAAGTCTAAATGCCAATACTTGTTGTGAATCTTACTGGACAATAAAATAGATTTAGCTCTTGTTCAAGGAACTCATCTTGATAACAAAAATCAAGCCCAGCACAGAGCAAAAATTGTGGGATATGATGTTATTGGCATAGTGGCATAGTGACTTGTCCCCGAATTAACATTGAAAAAGTGAAGCTGGTATTGACCAACGTCCACTATGACATCCCCACAATTATAGTAGAAGTTGGGGAAGTACATGTTGTCAATGCTTACAAGCCTCCTGCAGTTTCATAGCCAGCACATGTCCTATCAACCTACTCTCATCCTTCTGTGCTTTAACAGCCATCATGGAAATTGGAGATACATGGTTAATAACAAGAACGGTGAGACACTTGTTGACTGGGTTGAAGAAAATGGCTTGCATCTCATTTTTGACACTAAAAATAGAAGCTCCTTTAGATCAGTGGCATGGAATAGAGAGTCCAACCCTGATTTAACATTTGTTTCATCTGGCCAGAGAAGTCAGCCTTTACCTATATCCAGATATGTTTCTTGAAGCTTTCCCACACAGTCAGCATCTAACATGTAATCCTCTAGCTAGGAATCCAAATACCAGTTATTGGGTCCTTTCCAAGACTACAATGGAACTTTAAGAGGGTGGACTGAAAAGGTTTCAGTGAAGATCTGGATAGGTGACGTCTTGGATGGGTTACTCCAACACATAATAATTACTGCTGATTCATTGGAGCTATCTACGGCAAAAGAGCACATTCCAATTCCTCACAAATATTGGAAACAATATATTCCAGACTGGAGCAATCAAAGAGAGGCTGTATCAAAAATTTCCTTGATTGCAAAGACCCAGAAGTAGCAGATGAGGTGAACTCAGAGCTGCACGCAGACAAAAATGGACCAAAGCAACTGCATATTTAAAGTTCACCTGTGCTCCGAGGAAATCCAGAGGTAGCATCAACCCAGGTAGCTGTCTGACTGGTATCCCTATCCAGAGCTCCAAAGAATTGAGATTTTACAATCAGGATAAAAAAGAACTCCAGATTTTGAAATGCACCTGCCCTGAAGACTGCAAGCTGTCAGAGGATATAAGTGCTGCTGAGATTTCCAAGGCACTGAAGGACATCAAGTATGGAAAGATACCAGGCTTCGATTGCATTCATAATGAGATCCTGATCACCAAGGCTCGTTCACTAAGAAGTAGCTCACAAAGTTTCTACTGACTTCATGACAACCAGAAGATTCTCAGAGGAATTCAAGAAAGCAAAAATAGTTGCTATTCTGAAACCTGGGAAACCAAACATCTGGTGGAAAGTTACAGACCTATTTCCCCTCTGAGCTCCTGTTATAAATTTCTCAAAAGGCTAATCCTGAACAGAATCAGTGACAGAATTAAAGAACAAGTCCCTATAGAGCAAGCAGGATTTAGACCCATCATAGTTGTGAAGACCTGGTTCTCAGCATAACAGCTTTCATTGAGGCAGGGTATCAGAAGTGTCTTAAGACATCAGCAGTTTTCATCGATCTTACTGTCACTTATGACTCAGTCTGGAGGGATTGTCTGATGTACACGTTTTTACAAGTTTTCCCCTGCAGAACATTATTTTGACTTCTAAATAACATGTTGAGTGATAGAACTTTCCAAGTAATTATGGGTCACTCAATCAGCAAGCAGAAGAAACTGAATAACAGTCTACCCCAGGGCTCGGTCCTCACTCCAGTTTTTTTTCAATCTATACATCTGTGATGTTCCCAAGATGATATCCAGGAAGTTTGCTTTTGCAGATGATATACAAAAGTACTGGCGTTCTCAAAGGATACGCCTATAATGCTTGTATGATACATACATAAAGTGAACAAATGTTACAATACTTCCTCTCACAGAACAGGTCAAAAACAAACTGTTCTTCTTTCTTCATAAAGGAGTAGGGTCCCCCAATGCTTGTTGTCCTTCACAAGAAAGTGGATTTCACCAGTACTTGAAAATAGGTTTCATCAATGCTTCATGCATTTGCTAGCTATGCAGTTCCCATGTATTGCCAATGCTTCCTCAAAAGAAGAACCTATAACATGGTCCACATTCTTACTAAAGTCTCATAATACTTCTACAGCCATTCAGCAATATCGAATAAACTTCAGAAGCCACAAATCAATTGAAAGGACTGAGGAAATACTGACTAGGGACCTCAAAATTTGGCTGACTATTACCATAAATGGCAGCTTATCCAAAGTCCAGGAAAAACAGAATGCTACTGTTTCCATCTCAATAACCATTTTGCCAACTATTAAGTGAATGTCTACCTTAATGGCACCCGACTTACACACAACCATACACCTAAGTACCTTGGCATTACTCTGGACAGGACCTTGAGCTACAAACACCATCATAAAAATACGCATGTAAAACAAAATTCTCAAAAAATTATGTGGTATAACTTGGGATGCGTCTGCTGATGCTCAGCTTTGGGGTTGGTGTATAATACTGCAGAATATGGTGCTTCAGTGTGGCTCGACAGCCCCCATGTCCACAAATTTGATGTCCAACTCAATATGACAATGAGAACCATCAGCGGATATATTAAACCCACTCCAACCTATTGGCTACCCACATTGGCTGCCACATCGCTCCCCTGCATCTCCAAAGACAAGAAGCTCTTATTTGTGAATATAGAAAGATAATTGAAAACAGAGAGTTGCCCATTGACAAAGACATGGCTAATGCAGGCCTATCCAGACTAAGATCTTGACACCCAGCAATAAGATCTGCACAAATCCTGCAATTACAACATTTTGATATAGGGAATGAATTGCTGTGAACATGGATGCAATCAGCTCCACCTGATATCCATAACAGGATAAACACCAACAAGAGGTCCACAAGATTTGACTTGCCATGTAAAGTATGGAAGACAGCTAATAGAATACAAACAGGCTTTGGTAGTTGTGCAGACCTGTTGTTTAAATGGGACAAAATACCAGGACCCGAATGCAATTGTGGTGCAGAACACCGAACTATTTTCCATCTTTCACTGGAATGTATCATGCTTTCCAGGGAGATGTGACGGAGCTCTTTGAACTCTCCACAGCTGTGATTGAGTGGACTGAAAATGTAGATATTAGTATTTAGGGGGATGGCCCAATCGGTCTGCATACCTGTTGTATCAACTTAGTTACATATTTTATATTATTATATGCTTCCTCTGTATAACTTTGCCATACTATAAATAAATAAAATATCAGGAGAGGTGGTCCTGCAGAAATGCCAGTCCAGTACCATTAAGGGCTTTGAATGTGATAGCTATAATAGCCTTCTGCAATACAGAAT
>NW_015164673.1:234508-252714 GCF_001447785.1 Gekko japonicus
ATGAAGAGCATCATCTACATTGGTAAATTCAGAACACAGCCCCTTGGTTAGGGATGGTTTGAGACTAGTGTATACACAGTTCCCATACTAGGTTGAGAATTCTCCCAGGGAAAGAAGAAAGAGAAAGACAGATACTTAAACAGAAAGTATTTTTAATTGACTTAACCTAAACACAGAATAGAATTGGAAGCAAAATAGCAGCAGTGCAAGACAGCAAGACCAAACTATGCAGTTGGCAGCAAAATCCAGAGCAATTTACTTGTGGCAATCCAAAAGGAACTGTTCACATTTCCACAATCCCAGTGTTCAGTTGTATTGCTTTAAGACGAATCCCATCTGTAGTTACTTTTAATCCATATGATGTTCTTCCCACATGGCTAGTCCAGACACCAAACAAGAGAGAACAGATAGATGCAGGGTTGCCCAAAAATGGGACCAACATTTCAAAGGGATGAGCCAGGAAGGATTTTTCAGAATAGGGTACGTTTCCCTACCCTAGTACAGGTGCTGCAGGGTAGGCTGTAAGGGTGGCTGGCTGCCAACAGGGAAGGGATGGGGAGCAGAACAAAAGAGATAAAAGGCCTACTCTGCCCATTTTGACAATAAAGTCCAGTGATTTCGGTGTGAGCAATGATGGGACAAGGCTTGGGAGCAGAAGCAACTCCAAGAATATAGAGGTTGACATGACTTTTTAATGCCTTGGATTTACCTGGGCATGGATGGGAAAGCAGAGCTATTAGCCAAAACTGGAGCAGAACTAGGATCTACAACCACATTGGGCTAAAGCTTCAGGATCAAGCTGCTCACTGTTGAAATTTGGGTTGCACTGTCATTGGTAGAACTTAAGTGTCTGAGACACCACTGTTGAAAGGATCAAAATCCAAGCTGTCATTAGCTAATTCAAATCTTGTCTTTAAGGGAGAAGTACTTAGGTGATGTAGTAGGGAAGGATAATGTGTCTGGTTGCAGATGATTGATTCAACTTAGGCAGCGGGAGTCACTCAGACCTGTTGACAATGGACAGCAGATGAGCCACTGTGTGAGTTTCTAGAAAAATGTACATTGTGAGAGAGATTCTAACAATTTCTGTTGTTGTTCTGCAAATTGGATCATTACTAAGTCATTACTAATTGCCAGGGTATGAGGACCTTTGGAGGGCTATGGGAGAGCTTGATAAATGCACCCCTGGAGTTCTCAGGCTGCCCAACTGGATATCAAAGGATGGATTTATCCATACCTCTGACTTTGGAAGGCCAGAGGATTAAGGGGGGGCGGAGAGAAGATATGGGTCCCAGTGCAGGTGTCGTTGTGGAGCAACATGGTAGAAACGTGTTATGGATGAATGAATATGATTTTAAGATAACACCGGCTTATCTGTTGGAAGTGGATAATAGAAACCCCAAACTATGCTGCCTTTGGGGTACTGACAGTTGTATACTGATGGATATGGGGAAAGAAGAAATCGAATCAACAGGTTTGATATTGCCATTTGGTTGGCCTGTAGCTACTTTGAACAAAGTATTCCTGGCCTTCACCTCTCTGCACCATGACACTGATGTTTATGAGGAATGTAACAAACTTTTAATCTGTACTTTGAATTGATTGGTTAAAAATCTTCTTAGAGGGATTCTGACTCTATACTCAAGGTTCTGATTGGCCCAGGAAAGGGGCTCTCAAAATAGGGAAAGCCCATAATTAGAAAAAGGCTGAAGTGAAGTTCTTTGTCAAGTCTCCAGCAACTTCTTGAACAAGCTTCAGTAAGCTTTTCAACAATGTGTAACACCTTGAACTATCCCTAGGGGGAAAGGATACTGAAACAATCTAGTAACTGCATTTTCATTTGACTTACTAGTTTTCTGTGTTATTCCACCTGTCAATAGATTGTTCCAAAATACCTGTGTTTTCTAGAATAATATATAGTTATATATAGTTATATATAGTTATAAACCTGAACTCTGGTGGGGGGGGTTTTTGGAGGGGGGGACTCTTGGGAAAACCTTACTATGAGTTTGAAGAGCTCAAGTCACATATAAACATAAAGCCTTCTTTTGGTCACTACCCCACCTCACTTTTTGAAAAGGTACTGAAATGGATAGCACAGGAAAAGCAAAGGTGAGAAAGGCCTCCTGATTTCAAGTACATACACATGGGTGTGCACACACAAATGTTTGCGTTTACAGTCCAACAAGGGAACACCAAACACAGATACTAACCAGAAGCAGCAGGGATTCATATTAGGACTGGTTGAATCATGATCAAATCCATGTCCAATAAGGGACTTCTGGTGTTGGCAGCTACCAATGTTTATGCCAAAGTTAAATGCCAAATGGAGTTAGTTTTTAAACGGATTTGTCTCATAACAGTTGTAGCACATGGAGCTGGGACCCCCAAGATGGTGAGGGGCTGTGAGTGGCCAAAGTGTATGAGGGGGACTTCATGAAAGGCAGAACTCAGGAAGTTACCCTTGTGACAAGAAAATAATGCTATTAGAGTAGATGCAAGCCGTATATAGCTTTTTGTTAAAATTGTGAAATGTTGAAAGGCATGCCTTTAATATCTGAGGTCCTTTTACACTTATAAAAATAGCACAGCAGATATTTGAGGTCCATTTTCACTTATGACATTCAAGTATGCTGAAAATTTTGCAACAAAGGTGATAGAAATTTGAACTTACCATGATTAATATGTACCTACTTATGTAAAAGATAACGGTAAAGGTTCCCTTGCGCGAAAGCCAGTCGAGTCTGACTCTAGGGTTGCGGTACTCATCTCCGTTTCAAAGCCGAAGAGCCAGCGCTGTCCAAAGACGTTTCCGTGGTCATGTGGCTGGCAAAACTAAACACCGAGGCGCACGGAATGCTGTTACCTTCCCACCAAAGTGGTACCTATTTATCTACTTGCAATTTCTTGCTTTCGAACTGCTAGGTTGGCAGGAGCTGGAACTGGAGACGGGAGCTCACTCATGCGGCACACTCGGGTCTCGAACTGCTGAACTACCAACCTTCCACAGCCTGCAGTTCAGCGTCTTAACCACTTGAGCCACTGCAGCTCAAATTTGTGGGTTTCCCCAAATTGCTTCAGATCAGTGACAGGTCCTTCCTTGGTAAATAAACTATATTTCTAATTTAAGTGTTGCCATCTGAGCTTGCTGTTGCACCTGGACAGAACCTCATCTGTCACTGGTGATAACATGTCTCCCTCAGTGTCATGGTCAACTCATTAAAGTGAAGTAAAGATCATTTGCATTTCAAGGGGAATGAGAGAGAAGTACTCATGACTTTGGAGGCTTTGTAAAGAACTTTGAATTTTGCAGATGTTATTAGACAGTTCTGCTCTGAACAAAGACCAACACATGACCAACACACTTGTATTTTTAGATATTCGAATAGAGTTGCCTCAAATAGCTTGTTGGGCTAGCTCATTGACTCATAAAACTAAACAGGTACTGCAGTCTTTTTCCTTTCAGGGAATTACCATTTCAATCAGGGGTCATTTGGGGGGGGACGCAGGGGGACGCCATCCCCCCGGGTGAGGTGCGGGAGGGCGGGGCCTGGAGCTCCCTGCTGGTGTCCGCTGGTGGTCGCCGCCGGTTGTGGGGAGGACACACTTCCGGTGATGTCAGGGGGTGTGGCATATGCTAATGAGTTATGCTAATGAGTCCCCCTAGCTCTTTTTCTATGAAATGACCCCTGATTTCAATAGCCAGGATTGCTCCTAAATTCTCCCATGCCACATCATCATGAAACAGCTTTCTGTAAGCATTGTAACCAACAACATTTGAAAGACATTTCAACATGTTTATCAAAGAATTATCTATAATTTTCTCCCTATTTCTTGAACACTTTCCATCCACTGATGGTCTTCTATTGGCTTTCACATTGGATAGTTTCCTAGACAACTATTTGGAGGAGGAAAATCTGATCTCCTACTGTATACTTTTTTAAAATCTGGGATTTGATGTCTCTTATTGGGATCTGCCTCCAGAATTAATTAAGTTTTTCAGCAACATCTCCCTTATGAGTTGATACATTTTGCCCACCATTTTCAGAAGTTGCAGTTTTCTACTTTGTCAACTTGTGGCTTCTTTCTGCTTGAAAAAGTGTTATCCTTTTAATCCATTGAGCAATCTTCCTCTCATCCTTAATCTTCACATTTCTCATTACTTCCTTAGCTACACACACACACCCCACCCAGGAAGATGAATAGCTGAAATAAGTGCTTAACAGAATACATATTTATTACTGGGCATTTGGCTCCATAGTAGATGTCACCATAAAAAGAAAAACAAGGGTTTCTATAAAGTTCACGGCCATCTTTCCCGAGATAAAAGTGTGGATGGGAGAAGATTGTGAGTGAGAAGGCCACCTCCAAAGAATTTTAGCATTTGTCATAAAAATTTCCAATATCATCATGTTCAATTTACATGGAGCATCCAGAAAGAGTTTTTAAAAATGCCTCTCCCATTGCTTTTCTGTTAAGGAGAACTGCTAGGACAAACCCTCAAAAATAATCTTGGAGCTAGCACTTCTGGAGGAAAAAAGAGTTTCTGCTTAACAATTCATTAAAATGTTATGCCAGTTAGAACAATAAGAGAGATTCACTGGATTTGGTGTGGCTCATTTAAGAGCATAAGAAATGCTTGATTGGATAGCACCAGTGGTCCATCTAGTCCTGCATCCTGTTTCACACAGTGGCCAACCAGTTGCCTTGGAGAACCAACAAAGAGGGAAGAAAGGCCTTTCCCTGATGTTGCCTCCAATCACTGGTATTCATAGATGTACTACCTCTGAACATGGAGATTCCTTTTAGTCAACCATGGCTAGTGGCTCTTGATGGACTTATCCCTTCATGAATCAGTCAAATCCCCTCTTAAAGCCATATGTGCTACTGGCCATCACTATGTGTACTGGCAGTGGATTGCAAAATTTAATTACTTGTTGAATAAAAACTTCTTCCTATGCAGTTCCCTCCTTTGTCCAGAGCTAGGGTAGTGGTACACAGGTTGAATCCTTGCCTGACCTCTTAGGTCACCAGTTCGAGAGACCTACTGTTGGCTCAAGACCTAAACCTTTTCCCATTCATCCAGTGACTTTCCATCTATGTGACATGCCACTACACAATCTACCTTTGTGCTCCATGTTAAACACTTGAATGTTATTGAGGCATGTCTTATGATCAGGCCATTAAAAAACCTTTGCACATCACGAAATTTCAATGGTGATTCAATTTTTGCAAACACATTTGAAAATCAAGCGTACCTTTCTTCTGTAACTCAGCAGAACACTGGCTATATAAATTCCTTTCCTAAATGCTTCTAGACAGACAACTGGAGATGGTCCAAGTCAAGAAATCAAGCACCATTGTGGACTGTGAGACAACTATGAAGTAGTTGTAGATTTTCCGGGCTGTATGGCCATGGTCTTGGCATTGTAGGACCTGACGTTTTGCCAGCAGCTGTGACTGGCATCCTCAGAGGTATAACACAGAAAGATGAAGTACTCTCTGTGTCAAGGATGCCAGTCGCAGCTTCTGGCGAAATGTCAGGTCCTACAATGCCAAGACCATGGCCATACAGCCCGGACAATCTACAACATCTAATGAACTCTGGCTGTGAAAGCCTTCAACAACATAACAATGAAGTAGCTCCAAGAAAAAATACCTAAGATATTTTTTTCAACATAGTTTATCATGAACTTGAAATACAACAGCTTAACAACTGTTTGTATAACTGAGAAATAAGTGCTATGAGCATAGCAACCTTTGCAAATACATTATCATCTAGGGTTGCCAGCTGAGCTCCGCCAACCAGTGGAAGTATTGGAGGGGCAGGTAGTGTGGTGGCTATGGGGGAGAGGGAGAAAACTTTGAGGCAACCGCCTTCTGGACTAAAGAATGTCCAGTCCCCACCCGCCAGGCACTCCTATGGATTGTTTAAGCCCTAACTGCCCACAATCAAAAAACGAGGTGACACAAGCTTTGATTAAAGGGTTGATAGCATGTGTTTTCCCTAAAGGCCTCTTATTTGGAAATTTTCTGGACAAAGGCTGTTATTATGTATGAGGTTAAGTAGAAGTTACTTTTTCATAGACATTTGACTAGACAGACAAGGCACAGATGGAAATGAACGAAGATGTATTTAACAGAAAACAATGTTGTCAGGTCCTGGGACTGGGGGGTCAGACTCCTCCAGGGCATGATTTCTGGCTGGTAGGTTTGGCTATACCATCTCAGATGATGCAGGAGAATCATTAAAAGCATCCATTTCCCTCTCTCCTGCCCATGGACTCTCCCTTGCTCTCTCTCTAGCTCTGCTGTTGCTCCTGGGAGAGGCATGTGCTCATCCTCCCTGAACAGCCTGGAAGCTCCCCCCCCCAACTCTACCCTCGACAAGGGGTGGGGCTGTCAGGCCATTCGGCCCCATTGTTTGCTGCCCTTCCTTCTCACTTTGGCTCGGGCCAGCCAGAGCCTCACAGCCGGGCCTAGCGCAGAGCTGTGCTGCAGGGCCCTGGGGCTGGTCACACTCCAGAGGTCCTCCTACATTGCCATGGCTGGCCACCTCTCCCCATTCTTGCAGGATGAGGGTCCACCAGCTCTCCGTGGGTGTCTTCACCCTTCCTGCTCTGTCCCCCATCATCCTTGCCTCATCCTCTGCCGCCCTTGGCCCACGGGGTGGGCCCCCTGCCTTCACGCCCAGTGGTGCTCCTGCCACTGCCAGGGAAGGTGAGTTTGGGGCTGCAAAGTCCAGAGGCAGGGGTAATAACCCTGTACAAATGCGTTTAACAGGGTAAGGATCTTGTATGGAAATGTTTCGGTATCTAAAGTGAATGGCTTCTCAGCTTCACCCCCATGGGTTACAAGTTTTCATGAATGACAGTAACCACTTTATAGCTGAGCATCAAATAAAGTAAATAAATCTTATAGGAGATTTGATTCCCCTTTTCCCAGACAGGTTACCTCAGCAGGTTCAATGCTGCTCTTTTACCACACAGAGCTCTTGTCCACAGAACCCGTACAAATAAGTTAGGGATGGAGGGCACTTAATAGGGTGCTTATTTTTCTCACTGAAACAAGCTTCCTTTCCTAAGCAGACCCCCATACCCTAATTAAAAAACCCAAAAAAGCCAGGATACGTTGACACTCTTATCCAGAGCCTTGGAATCTCCTGTCTTGAGAGGGGGATTCTGTCCACTTTTAAGCTGAGGCACATTCACCCCTTCTCATCCAGAGGAATTCTATCGACTCTGATGGGCTGACAATCATCAGGATTTGCGTGAGGCCAAAATCACCAGGATTGGATCAGAGCCCTGGAGGACAGACTGGACTTTTAGTGATGATTCCTCTGGTAACCAGAAAGAGTGGGAAGCAACATCACACTATGCCACAATGTGAGTTCTAGTCTATACCTGAAAGTGACATCATGACACTCTAAGAACTCACCCATCTCTATGATTTTTACTATAGAAGCAGGCAAATTTCTAAAATGTTTTGATGTCACTTACAGGTACAAACTGGAGAGCTAATGCAACGTTGTTCTCCGGCCAGGCTTTTTAGTCACACTGGTGTGAAAAGCCCCAGAGAAGGTGGGGAGTCCGGGGACAGGAGCTTGAACAGAAAAATGGTACCAGCACCCCATCAGAAAGAGATAAATCCTAGGTGTTAGGGTTAGGCTCAACAATCCTCAGGTGAAGCCTGCCTGGAGTACTCCTGGAATTACAAATTATATCCAGACTACAAAGATCAGTTCCCCTGGGGAAAATGGCAGCTTTGGAGGGTAGCCTCTAAGGTATCACAGCCACACTGAGCTCTCCTCTCCAAGCTCCACTGCCCCCAAATCTCCAGGAATTATCCAAGCCAGATTTGGCAGATCTGCCAGGTGTTGACCAGATAAACTAGCGAAAGTCAGTCCAAAGTTTTCACTTGAGGACATACAGAGCAGACCTCTTCTTTCCCTCTATGCTGTGCAGGGACTCCTGCAGATGCTGCTAATTGCTTTGTGCCTGCAATGAAATTAGTACCTTGGTCGAATCAAGCTCCAGGCCTTCTCATTCCAGTTGCTGGCCAGATGGATGGAGGGTTGAAGAGTTGTACACTTTGAAGGAGTATCTTAACTAGAAGAAAACCAACAACGTGAAAACTGCTTTCTTTTATAATACTTCCTAAAAGGGTAAATTCTGCTGCAATTTCTCCTTGTTTGAGATTCACCACATTATTTGCAAGATCAGTTCCTTCAAATCAAGCTCTTCTTTCTCCAACTGCTGGCCAAAATGATGGTGTAGCATAGGGTTGCCAAACTCCATGCACTCTATAAGTTCATTATTTTTCTGTTCAGTACATTGGGTGGATAATGGGGGAGGGACAAGAAAGCCATGGGAAAGCAGTGTAAAAACATACATATAAAACAACTGCAGTACAATTTAGAAAAACGTTGAGGGCTTGATAAAGAGTAAATATTTTTCTGAATGTTGACAGGTCCTGTTCACAATTCATGATTAAATTGTAAATTGAATAGAGGAGGGTTCACCCATCACTGCAAAATCTGTTTCAGAGGACAAGTTCTGGGAAGCTGTGGTTAGATTTTTAGCATATGACATTAATTATTCCTAATGTTCTGGAGCTCTCTCTCACACATACACACAAACACACCATCCAAATGCAAAGCTTTCCAGAATTTATGAGGGAACTGTAGCTGAAAAGAAACTGCTGTCCCAGGTCACCAAAATAACTAAAAAAAGACCTCATATTATTCTGTGAGGTGCTCTAGTACACTACAAAGCCATTGTTTCTATTGGCTGCTGTGTAAAGTTTGTTTGAGGTGTGCCACTTTCGTATGATCATGTGTGGATATGTCCACATTAAGTAACTGAACCAATGCATATGTCACAGCAGAGTACCTTAGTGACAGCTATCCCCATAAATCCTTTCTGAGATTAAGACAATCTCAATGTCATAACATCACTTATTCTGTCACTGCTTTATTGTTTTTGCTTTTACAGTAATGGCTGTAAGTCTGTGCAACAGGAACTGAATTTTTTTTCAGTGTTGCTGTTCTGAGTGTAGAAGAAAGCTCTTATTATTGTAGTATTAAAAACATTGTGGACATGGTAATAATGCTAGTTATTTTGTCTTCACATAGGGCAGATCAGCTTCACTGAGATACTTTGAAATAGTAAGTATAAATGCCAAGGACTAAGAGAAAGAACAAACTAGGAGACAGTGACTTTCTCCTCAGTCGAATATGGAAGCTAGGTCTCCGCTCTGGTGGAAGGCCTTCTGTCCTTCTTCTCACTGAGTCTTGTGCCACCACTTTAGCTGGACAGTGAGAGGGAAATGGTGGGGGAAATGGTGGGGAGGCTGTTACCATTGCGCCAGTGCCATGATATCACTTTCAACATGACCCAAAATTGATGTAATCATGTTGGGCAGTGCTCTAAATTCAGCCCACACTCTATAGTAAAATCATAGAGTTCTGAATGAGTGCTAGAGCATCACCCCTACATGACGATGTCACTTCTGGGTTGCAGATGATGTCACAATGGTACTGATGAGGTAAGGCCAAGGCTGGGGAACTGGGACCCTGAGGTCTTTAGTTTAAAACAGTTATGTTCAACTTATTACACAAAGATCCACAAAACCACTCCATCTTATGGGTGGCAGCTAGATTTTACTAGGCCAGGCCTTCTCAGCATTGCTTACCACTAGTTAACACTAGTTAACAGGAAACCCAATCTGTTTTTACTGCCTGTCTGGGATTACAATAACAGGCAAATAGTCATGCACACAATGGGCTATCCATCATAGTTTGTAGTCTGAATTCAGATTAGCAAGTGACAAATTGTACAGTGAATTGCTGTTCTGTTTATCTTACAAAGTTTGGCTTGTTCCATCCCAACCTTCTACTGAGCCATCTCCTAAAGCAATTCTTCAGCAATGTTCTGATTAATATTGCCACTGGCATTATAATGAATGCTTATGAAGAAGCATTGTCTGCTGAGTGAAATTGTCTTTGGGTGAAAACTCATCCCGTCTGTAAACAATTAACCTTACATCTTACAGAATAAATGCTTAGATTTCATTATCGTTACTAGTTATTTCCAGATTCTACTCTCATGAAAATGCATTAAGTTGTGGTTTGTACTGCATCAGAGAGCCTATAATACTTGAAATTAAAGCTTCTGAAATCCACAAACTTAATGAAACACTATAAATTATGTACACTGTAAACCGAATTATGCACTGCTGCATCTGAAGTTGATGTCTTAAGCTAAACAGCTGGCTAGATTTTGTATAGCATTCTCTTTATAGCTTTATAGATCTTCTGCATTCTTTGGGTACCTTTGGTTTAAGTCTTTGCGTGACTTAGTTTAAATCTTTGGGCCCATAGTCTGAACCACTTTCAGTATGATAGCCACTCGTCAACTCAGAGCCAGGTTGTCAACTCACTGCAAGCCTGCAGAGAGTCAGAAATATGAGGAGTCTGGACACATGATGATAAATTCTAAGATAACTGCTATTCTATGGTTCCAACTGGTTGGGACAATGGGGTAAAGATCTCCACACCATGTAGCCAAGAACTCCAGATTACCAGCTTCACAGATGGTTGCTATCACCATGTGGTGAATTCACAATTGGCCACAAACACTGCAGTGTTCATCAATATCCTTTCTGTCAGTGCTTGCACACATGTTGAATAATGCACTTTCAATGCACTTTGCAACTTGATTTTACTTTGTGAAATGACAAAATCCACTTGCAAAATATCACTACAGTGCATTAAATGTGGCCTGAAAGTGCATTACTCAGTGTGTCTGTGAAAGCACTCTGTGTGTGTTATTATTACACTTCCACAAATAAATGCAGTATCTAGTGTGAAGAGCATTAGTTTGCTATCTGCCTATCTTTGACAACTGTTTCCAAATATTGCAAAATACTGGACAAGACTGAAATAGCACAAAAATACTATAGTATCAATCTCTTAAGGGTAAATCATTTTTTTTATTTCTCTCATTTATTTATTTATTCATTATTTATTTCTTAAAAACCTTTATTGGCCGCTGTTCTTCCAAATGGAACTTAAGATGGCTTACAGCATAGATAAAAAACACATAAAATAAAATACATTACAAACATAAAAAGCAAGGTTTAAAATAGCAGTTCAGGACTGCTAATAAACTTAACCAAATGCAGTCCTAAATAAAGCTGTCTTCAACTGACTCCTAAAGACTGAAAGTGAGGGGGCCAGGCACACCTCCCTGGGGAGGTTGTTCCATAGTTGTGCAGCTCCCGCACTCCAGCTTCTTTGATTGACGGGACAGCCAAGAGGACCTTTCCCTGTGATCTTAATTCTCAGGAAGAAATGTATGGAGAAGACAATTCTTTAGATATCCCAGTCCCAAGCCATGTAGGGCTTTAAAGGTCAAAACTAGCACCTTGAATTGGGCTCAGGAGCAGTGTTACCTCTAAGCTGAGTTAGTGTGAGTTAGCTCACTTTTTTTAGCCTCTGGCTCACCGATTTTTCTCTCTGCTCAGGAAGGATGGCTCCAGGGCCAACTAATTTATGCAACAGCCAAATGGCTCGCTCACAACTGTAATGCCAGTAACTCACAAAGTAGATTTTTTGCTCACGAGACTCCACAGCTTAGAGGGAGCATTGCTCAGGAGTGGAAGTCACATGTTTTCAATAGCTGGCCCCGACCAGCAGTCTAGCTGCAGTGTTCTGCACTAGCTGCATTCTCAGAACACTCTTCAAGGGTAGCCCCAAGTAGAAAGCATTACAATAGTCCAGTCTAGATGAAACTAAAGCATGGTCACTGTGGCTAGATCAGACTGACCCAGGGATGGATGCAGTTGGCGCACCAGCTAAAACTGGGCAAAAGCACTCTGAGCCACCATAGCCACCTGGTTTTCTAAGGTGACTGCTGTGTCAAGTAGTACTCCCAAGCTGGAAACTTGACTTTTCAAGGGGAGTAAAGCCCCATCCAATGCAGGAGAGATCTCAAATCCCAGGTCTGCCTTTTAATTAAACCCAGAGAAGCTCTATCTTGTCAGAATTAAGTTTCAGCTTGTTCACCCTCATCCAACCCATTTATCTGCTGTTTGTAAGGCTGTTTGTTGTTGGAATTAGTTGGAAAAGAAAGGTGTAGCTTGATATCATCTTCATAGGCTCTTATGGGGTCTATGCCATGTTCTATCAGTCTTGATCTGACTTTTCCATCAGTGGTCCTCTAGCCGTCATCCCTCCCGTTTCATCGCTATCAGTTCCCTGGTAAACCGGGAAGACTGCTTGGCTCTGTCTGGGGGAAAAGGCACTTAGGGGCAATTGTGTCAATAGCCTGGGCTCCCTCCCTATTCCAGTGATCTGTCAGGGCTTTGACAGAATCATCATCAGCTCAGGTGGGAAAATTCCCATGTGCCAATTGTTAGGAGCAGGTCTTTATATTGGACTTTTATACATGAATAAAGTTGATATTAAAAAGACTGCTTGAAACACTGACTAAAGAACTTTGGGCTATGAAGGGTCAAAGAAAGGTTTTGGAGACAGGAAAAACAGCTGAATCAGTAATCAGTAGAGGCAAATAACGACTCAGGAAAGAGGCCCCTAGTTATCTGCATGCCAAGCTGGGAGAGGCCAGTAAAACAATGGATTTCGAGGTCGTGCCTAGACTTGTTGTCTCCGAGATAGTAAGGTTGACCCTGAAGATAACCCTCCCAGAAGATTTATCACACGAAGCACCTGGTGTTTATCTGACATGCTGATTCGGCAGATGACCTTTTGGTGACGCTGCGCCACGTGATCCTGAGCTTCTATCTAAGCACCACCTATTAGTTAATAAATATTAGTTAAAATTGACATATAGCCAATCACGGACATGTTGGGGAGGACTCTATGATAATGAGGAGAAGTTGTTCCCCTCCCTCCTGAAGAAAGCTTAAAACAGGGAACACGGAACTACTAGCCAGCCTTCTTCTCTTACCTACATCTTTACTTTAGTTCTAGTCTGCAGCTAGGGCTAAGCTCTCCGTGTCTCCTGCTGGTCTTGAGCCACGTGTTTTCTTCTTTCTTTACTTATTTCTATTTCTACTTGTTATTGCCCCTTTTGCTGGAAGCTTTAGGAGCCAAGAGATTCATCTGAGGTAAATATATGCTACAAGAAACAACGATATTTCCTAAATACATAGACGGGAACCCAGATATTAATAAGCTAATTATCTCTCATAAAGAGTGATTAGGCTTACACAATAGGAAACCATAAGGATTCATCTGGCGCCTGGGGCAGGCCATCTTAATTGGTCCATCACTCCTGTAGGGCAAGAAGAAAGCAGGAAGTCTAAACTCTGTCAGGTAAATGATCTGTCTATGGCAAGGGAGCAAGCTTTTACAATCCCAGATCACAATCCCCATCAGTATAATAGACCAGATCCAACATATGTGCTGCTAAATATGCAGGACCAGTAAATACCTGGGACAGGCCCAATATCGAATTCTAGCAGGGGCAATTTTTGAACAAAAACACAGACAAAAGACAAAAGAGACTGCCTCACTTCTGCAGGAGTATATTGCATACCCTGCAGTTGTGGACAGGTTTACATCAGGACCACACAGCACAGCATCCAGACAAGAATAAAAGAACATGAAAGATACTGCAGACTTGGCCAACCTGAAAAATCAGCAGTGGCTGAACACTGAAATGCTGGACAACACACCCAATTACCATGACAGATTACACAGGGAAGCCATTGAAATTCATAAACATAAACACAATTTCAATAGGAAAGAAGAGAGTTTAAAAATAAATAGGGCATGGTTTCCTGTCCTGAAAAACACAAAACGTTCTACATCTTACAACAGCACTACAGATAAGATTAGAATTTCAACAGCCAATCCATATGCAAAAGAACCTCCTCAAGAAAGCTCCTCCATTAGCATGTCACAGCCGGGAAACTCCTACAAGATAATGACTCAGCCCTCACCCCACCTTCCTGAGTAGATATAAATTACCTGCCTACCATTTTTCTTCTCACCTTGACACAGAGAGTACCCCATCTTTCTGTGTTATACCTCTGAGGATGCCAGTCACAGTTGCTAGCGAAACGTCAGGTACTACAATGCCAAGACCACAGCCATACAGCCCAGAAAATCTACAACAACTAAAAAACACAGACATTTGGGAAGGGCTAAAATTAAGGAAAAGAAACACTGTGCCATTTGAGCACAAGAAAAGTTCACAAGAAAACAACTCCTGGGAATCACATTGTACTCTCACATGGATACACCCCCATTTTCTACAACTAACCCCCCCCCGAGATTTCCTTGACCTGTTAGTTCTGTTCCTCTCCTTGCCCAGTTGCTCTTGCTCAAGGTAAACACAGCTATAGCTGCCTTGCCAACGAGGATAAGGAAGGTACCAACAGCTACATCCTTTTCCCTATACTCAAAGATTTGGAGAGGCCCAGAATGCTGAACTCATTTGATTTGGCCTTAACAGTTTCAAAAAGCCAATGGACTTACATTTTGAGGGCCACAGGGCCATTAGAATGCACAGTGTTAGCAGTGGGCTTATTCCAGGGTAATAATGTTATAGGGTCCATTTACATTACATTGCTCCATAAGGCTGATGTTTGAAGAAAATGGCTTCAGCTTTTGGACAGTTTCCAGTTATCAGTGGCTATTCACTTTCTCTTTCATTTGTTACTTATAGGGTGCGTTCAGATGAGGGCTTTACATCGGTCAGGGTTCTGGTTGCAACCGGTGTACTCACCGGCGTTCACACGACGAACATCTGCCTCCTGTCCCTAACCGTTGCACTCTGCCACTAGGTCCCAAGTGGTGGTAAACTGAGTGTAACGGTTGTAAACGGTGCACCCCGGCGTCTGATCGCTCTCCAACGTTGCAGAGACACTTCCGTCGGAAGCCTGAGGCTTCCGGCTTTCCCCCGCCATTTTTTTTTTAAGTAAGCGATATGCGCTTGGGCGAAGCTTCGCCCCAAGCGTTTGTTAAGAAAAAAAAAGCCCTTAGTTTAACTTCCCGGAGGAGTCCGGGACTTCAGTGAGGCCAGTTTGGGGACTCAGCCCAAGGCGGGTGATGCAGGGCGAGTCAGGACCATCCCCTGATTCAAGAGAGGAGAGATCCAATCAGCAAGGCAGGGGGGGGGGACGGACTCCGGGAGGGCCACCCAGTGCAGGATTACTCCTGAGGAGCCCCACTGAGCCGCAGAGGGCGTCACTGGAGGCAACCGGGCTGGAGACTGGTCCGTACCTCTGGGTCTGGAAGTGGGAAAGAGGGCGGGGAACGCTTTCATTGGTGTGTTTTCAGCACTGCGGGGGTTAAAGCGACTGAGCTGTTTGCTGGAGAGGCCGAGCGAGCGGGGGGCGGGCGGAGAAAAGGCTCTTCCGCTTGGCCGGGGCGGGGAAGAGTCTGAATGGACGGAGAGAGGAAGCGCTTCAGACGTGCAGCGGCAGGGAAAAGTCTTGCAGTCGGATCCGGGGAAGGGTTACTTGCAAGTAAGTCATGCGCGGGGGGGATGAGGCCTTTGATCATGGAAGAAGAGAGCAACACGGCTGCCAGCATCGGGGTTTTCTCCTCTCTAAATGAGGGCTTTGGGGGGGGGTGTTTAAACTTTACCTTTAAACTTTAAATGTAATACGGGGTGTTTTGAGCATGCGCAAAGATCGCCATTCTGTGGATGGCTGCCTATGCGCATGCTCAAACTGAGTTTTAAAAAACAAACAAACGCCGAAGCCCGCAGCATGTGAACGGGCATACAGCGATGGGATCCGCAGAATGGAGGTGAGTGTGATCGCGTTTCAGCCGGCATAAACTGCACCGGTTCCAACCGGTACAGTTTATGCTGGCTGAAATGCCCCATCTGAACGCACCCATAGAGTCCCACTTTTTGCCTTGGCTGCAAGGAAAACTAGGGCCAAGACTGCTGCTTCAGTAGATGAATCTGATGATTAACCTTATTTTCAAGGTTTATAATTTTACTGTATATTGATGTTCATAAACAACTGCATTTTACTTCTAACAATTTTTAAAACCATTCTTGTAATTATGTTTGACTTTTTACCACTATATTTGAATCCCATTTTGTGATGGCCTTTGGCTATATACAATAAATAAATGTCAAATGTCACTGTCTCTTCAAACAAACAAAAAAAGTCAGGCTAGCCATCATTCATGCTATTCTTTTTTGACCATTCAATAAATTCCTTAGCATGAAAAGAAATTCGTAGAAAGTAGGAGAAACAGAACCAAGCTGTTACTGCCTGACCACAGCTAATACAAGGGGCGATGTTTGCTTTCTCTCATTGCAGGGTGAGAAAGAAGGGCAGGAATCAAAACTCCTATGGAATATCATAGCATTCAGAAGCATATGCTAACATTTCTTTAATATCCTGTTATGTTTTGTTTCTCCATTTTAATTAATGTTTTTGATTTATTTTTTTGTTATCCTTAGCATTTTGTGAGTGTCCTTGAGTGGGCGGAAGAGAAGAATACAAGTTGTAAAATAAATACAGCTCTGTTCCGGATGTCTGAGATCAATTCAATCTGCCCACATGAACCACTTTAGTGGCACAGAAAGTAAAGACACTGGTAGAAAGAAGAGAGCTGACAAGTCCTCTCTCTATATAGCCTTTTTACCATGTTTCAACTTTCAGAATACAACAGAAGTCCAATGGCACATTAAAGAATGACAACACTGAATTCAGTATGGGCTTTCATGAGTCACAGACCTCTTTGTCACATATGTACAGGGGAATCCAAGCCCTAAATGGCAAACTGTGCCAGCTGAGGAAATGAAGGGCAACATTTTCTCTACCATAGCCCTTCCTTGTTTCACATTTCTATACTCATTTTGACCACTTGATAGCAATTTTTAGAGTAAATAAATGTCCAAGCTTATATTCCCCCAGCAGAGGAATGAAATGTGAGTTTCTTACATGCTATCATCCATTTATCTAGCTAAAAGACACTTTTTCTGCAAACAGTAACAAGTGGGATTGAAATAGTTCCACACATCACTTAATACAGTGCGATATTCCCCTTAAAAATCCAGCAGTGTTTATTCTGACAATCAGAATCCCATGATTATATTCACTTGGAAATAAGTCTTGGGCAGTAATTATGTGCAGAAATGATGCAACTACTTTAAAATGGCAGGTATGAGGAGAAACGTTTAAAGGAACAGTTCACATGTGGATGGTTGGCACAGCAACTGCACTAAGTGAAATAAAAATCACCACAAAGCAGTTCTGGGGGGAGAGGATGGAAAATCACTAGATAGTAAAATGTATTGTGTAGCCATTAGCCATTACAATTTAAAACAATGTACAAATTAGACAACTTACAGCACTGGAGAGGATGGGAAATAACACAGAAGACACACGAGTGCTAAGGAATGACAACCAAATCATCCACATTGGCTGTAAAAATCAAATAATTTATCCTGATATATTGAAGGTATTGTTACCAGTGCAGGATTTTTTCAGGTCTCAAAAACTGAGGACCATTATTTTTGTCCCCCTCCCAGAGGCAGAGGGAGGAGGGAAGGAGAGAAGGTGAAAGAAGAAGCCAGCCTTGGATTTACATGCTGGCATTACCGCTGCTGGAGGCAACAGTGGCAGCAGTGTCCCCCCACACACACACACAGAGCTGGAAAATGGCCCGGTGGGCTGTGGGCTCCTGGACTCCAGTGAGGCTCAGATGTTGCGGGGCCGTTTCCTCTCTGTGGGCTTTTTATTGATTGATTAGCAGTGTTATATCAATATAGCAGTGTAGCAATATGTGCACCAGTTTCTCTGAATTCCTAGCTTTCATTTTTAAAAAAAAATAGTGTCTAGCTCCTTCTGTTGCCGAGACATAAAGGAAAAGGCATATGTCCACAATGGAAGGCACTAGACATTTAGTTTTTAAAAACAGAAGCTAGGAACTCAGAACTCCCCAGCGGCAAGGGAGGAAGCAGCAGCTGTGACAACCAAAGCTTACGAGAGTCCAGGAGCCCACCAGTCTCCCATCATTCTCTGGCTGGGGGGGGGGGCAGGCTCTGCTGCCTCCAATGCTGGTGGTAGGGAGAAGCATGGTAAGTCTGCATGGTAAGTGTGGGGGCAGTTTTGGTCCTGTCCCTTTCAAAATTGAGCCATGGCTGGAGGCCAGGTCTGCCTGAACATCATCTGTTAGCATGTCTCTTGCCAAATAGGAGCAGTTTCCC
>NW_015164673.1:252767-376074 GCF_001447785.1 Gekko japonicus
CTGAAACAGTCCTGAAATTCTGAAAGTTAAAATTTGATTTCTCCCAGAACATTTGGAGTGCTTTGCATCATTCTGGGTTTCCCCAACCCAACCCAACCCAAAATAGCTTGGGGTGTCCTCCAAGCCAACCCAACTTCAGCTCAGATATATCTGAATCCACACCCCTACTGCTAGTTCTCCCTGTTCCTAGAGCACACAGATCCAGAGAAAATACAATAGTAAGTAAAGAGGAGCCACAGCTTATACAGAATTAAAGCCATCCGCCATACCATTGAGACAGCAATGTAATGTAAACAAAGCAATTATTCATAGTGGCAAGCATCCCTGTCACTTATCTGTTAAATCCCTCTCGCCTTCCTCGAACTCTAAGCCAGATAATCAAGTGACAAAATACTCAGATCTGAATTTTTTCCTGACTACTACCAACCGTCATTAGTGATTCTATTTGGAATAGTTAACAATAGCAAAGTTAAAGAATGGAGGGTTCCTGTTCAGATTTGTGTCCGAATGCACTCATTGTGTTTAGCTGTGCACATGCTAAAAAGGACATATTCACAAGAGTGCACCAGCCACAATTCCTGGACGTGCATACATGCAGTGCAAAAGTTACAGTTTTTTGTTATCATAAAAACCCAATACAGGAAATTATCCGAGCACATGTAAAGCGCCATGTATAACAGTGGGCAAGCTAGGCCAGGTAATGACATAGCACAACAGAATCTGTCATGATCCAAAATCTGACAAGAAGCTCTTACATTATTGAACACTCTACTAGTCCACTGTGGGTTTTTTTTCAAAAATCAGGATAGCATTTTAAAATGGAGCTTTAAAGTATCTTTTTCAGTGGCATCTTGCATTTAGTCTACATTCTCACACTCTAAAGAGCTCAGTATATATTTACTGGCTATACTGAGAGATGAGTGGGCTCCCTTTGTTCTCTCCCTTTTTGTTCCAGGTGTTCTCTCTGTGCTGCACTCCATTCTGCCTTAATTTCTGCTCAAATGGAATTCTTTAAAAATCCCTGAATAGGATCAGGCATCATTTACCTTAACTTTCAGGCTGAAATATGACAAAATGTGGAAACAAGTCTTAGAATTTCTATGTGTTAAGAATGTAATTCCCCCAATGCAACACAGTTTAGATGGCTGGTCATTGTGACTTTTGGTTCTGTAACAGATTGTTAATTGTTGCTTTAGTATTGTAATTTTAATTTAAAATTAAATAAAAGGATTAAAAATTTTAAAAAGTAAAAAACCCCTTTCAAGCAGTCCCATTCATTTGCATCTTCTGCTCCCTCTGCATTATCAATTCACATATGCCCCTTTTATTTTTATTTTTTAATGTTGACCAATATGAACACAGGCCCTTTTAAAGCAATACAAAAAAGACCCTTGATCCAGCCATTTTGCAATGTTTTATCAATGCATGCATGCACATCAGTAACAGAGAGAAGAGGAAAGAGATTAAACTGAAATGAAACTGCAGCAAACTGCATCTGCACAGAATATGGCACAGCATTTGTAAATAAAAACCAGAGGAGTGGAGAATTCTTAATGCATCTGTTCCACTTCGGAAACTCAGCCAAGTAATTTGGACCTGCAAAATTTGTGAAGGAAATTGGAATAAGAGAATTTGAGAAGCATTGCTGTGGTTTGGAGCAGCAGACTTACAATGGGAGTTACAGAGCTCTGATTCGTAGCAAAGGATATGCAAAAAGTCCAGCTATTTGATGATTTATCTTCCAAGAGAGCCGCTATCCTTCTAGGGAGAACAGCACAATCTGTGGGAGCTCTGGTAAGACAGCTGCAACAATCAAAAGCCCTCTGGGTCTAGATGGAGGTTTAGATCCAGACATTTCCACAGGTGTAAGGACTTCTGCCCACAGAGCATGAGTTTGTCCGCCTATAGGAACAGGATTTCAGGAGGTGTTTTAGGCTGCCGCTTGGGAGGGTACCACATTCCATGAACAGAAGTCCTCATGCCCATGTTAGTTTGTTAGTCTGGATCCAACCTGTATATTAAAACAAATAAACACAGGCCCCGGTCACACAGGCAGGATATCACGGGGGGGAGGCATGGCTAATTGCCCCAGCACAGTTTGATCCGTGATTACGCGATCAGACATGCCGGCGGCACACCACGGATCCTTCCCTCAGCACCGGCGGGTAAATAAGGGACCAGAGGGGAATGCCGAGCGCCGGCGCGATCACACCACGGGCGTCTGGAGGCAGCCCGTGGCAAACTTTTACTAGTACCTTGGAGGTAATAGTTTTTTAACGCGCATTGTCGGCGGTAAGCCACGGGTGCGCTCCACTTCCCAGATGTTGGGGTTTGATCGCGCCTGGATAATCCACCCACCTTCCGTGCCTCTCCCGCGGCAACTTTGCCGTGTGACCGGGGCCACAGGTTTTTTTTTTTTCATGACTGGATAATGTCCTGGCAAACTAGAGAATGTCCCTAGGAAGAGACTGCAACATTTCCTTATGGGAAGTTTTCAGTTGGGCGCCATGACTAAGATTTCAGGAGCTATAGGCAATTCTGTCCTCTGATATTTGCTGGATGGCATACAATTTGGGGACACTGTTCATTCATTCATTCCCTTCCAAGATGTATTTATTATCTTGGATTTATAACCCACCCTCCCCTGCATAGCAGGGCTCAGGACAGGTGACAACAATAAATTAGATTTAAAACCTTTAACAAATATTAAAACCAACTTTAAAATTTACAGTAATCACTGTAACAACTATTTTCATTATGTTGGTTTCTGAAAAGGTGTTTTGCCTCACTTAATCCCCATTAAAGGTCAACTGACAATGCTGAGAAGCTGACTAGAGAAAAATCATTAAATGTAACTGTATTGATCAGCATGTAATTGTCCCATTAAAATTCATGGAGTTGCCAATTATTGCTCTTCACCAATAAAAATAATTTACTGGGTGAATGTGCTTTTGATGTTGTATTGTACTTCTGGGAATTTTACAATCAGATTCTCTTTTAAACAGAAGTGAAGCCTTACTCAGGGACATGACAAAACTGATAATCTGGCATTTCTGCCTCTTAAAATAATTTGCAGGGAATTTGTACCAATCAAAAAAAGAAGGGTGCCTTTACAAAATGAGGCCTGGTGCTCTCACATAAGCAATCAAAGAAAATCATGAGACTAACTGGTCTTCACTGGCCTTTCCTTTACACTCCTACTTTGAGTTCTTTTTTATTTTATTTTCTTGCAGCGTGAGTGTGTGTGTGTGTGTGTGTGTGTTTGTGTACGCGCGCCCATGCCTAGAAGTCATGACGACTTCTGGTGACTCCTACTGGGGCATGGAGGATGTTCAGAGAAGTGGCTTGATAGCCTGCCTCTGCCTCCCGGCTTTGGTACTCTTTGGAGATCTCCCATCCAAATACTTGCCAGGGGTCAGCCCTGCTTAGCTTCCAAAATCTGACAAGATCAAATTTCCCTGGGTTATCCAGGTCAAAGCTTTGAGTTCATTTTTGTAGGGAATGAGTTTGTGGTGTTTTGTTGTTGGTTGGTTGGTGGGTTGGTGGGTGGGTTGGTTGTTTTTTCATTTCATGAAACTGGCTAGGGATCTGTTTAATTTTTTTCAAGAAAGAAAGAAAGATATTGAAATGATAGTTCTGATTGCCATGATTATTGGCCTCCAAATATACAACAATTAAAAGTTAGGAAGGGACTCACTGGTTTCTGCGAGTTGCACATGCACAGTTCCAAACCCAAATTTAACCCTGGCTGATCTCACAATAAAGAAGCTGAGAACAGAATCTCAAAAAACACTAGAACAATTATCCGTAATGTGGCAACTGCCAGTGGGTTTCCTGGTGCCAATGTGCTTGTTCTCCAAAGCTTTCTTCTACTTCATTCGCACAGGAATTGCTTCAAAAGAACCTACAAGGCAGCAACCATTCAGAAACAGCTGGCTCCATCATAGAAGGATGATTAACAAGCAACATCTCAACATGTTGTGATTAGCCCAGCTCCCCAAGGCAGTCATTGTGTGGTGGAACTCATTTCCCATTCTCAAATTTCCAAAAGTACCCAACAAGTTTAGGGGCCTCTGCATTAGAATTCAATGGCAAGTTGGACTACTTGGACTAACAATCTGGTGGTAAAGAAGCCCTTAATAATCTTGGGGAAGAATTATGGCTCAGTGACTGATAATATAACCATTATATTCCATCCTAACTCCAGGGAGGTCAGTGTGATATATCGAGTTCTCCCTTCTATCATTTTATCATCACAACAACCCTGTGAGGGAGATTAGACTGAAAGACACTGATTGGCCCAAGGTCACCTGGCTGGGTAGAGATTTAAAGCCAAACCTTGGTAGCTCATATTTAACACAGTAAATAGGATACCACAACATCATACTGGCTTCACATATGCTTATTTTTACAAGCAGAAGATCCCAAGGTTTATTATCCAGTTAAAAGGCAATCAGGTATCAGAGCTGGGAGAACCTCTGCCTGAGACTTGGAGTGGATCCTACCCCCATTCCTACCACTCACTAAGCAATACTTAAAGCCTTCCTCTGGCCTAAATCTCTTTAGGGGAAGGTGAGATCCACATCATTGTCAGTTGAAGTCCCTAACAAAGTAGCAGTAGAAGTGTTTCCAAACTGTGCCCCCAGGACTGGAGAAAGTGGAAGGCACAGCTGCTTTCTGGCACTGCTCCGCCTTTCCCCTCCATTAGAAACAATGGAGGATGGGGGCATCTTTGGGGGGGCATAACTCAGACTTGTTAATGGCAGAAAGTGAAGAGGACCTTAAGAGTCTCTTGCTCAGGGTAAAAGAGGAGAGCGCAAAAGTGGGCTTGAAGCTCAACATCAAAAAAACTAAGATCATGGCATCCGGCCCCATCACTCCTTGGCAAATAGAAGGGGAAGTCGTGAAAGTAGTGACAGACTTCACGTTCCTGGGATCCCAGATCACCACAGACTGTGACAGCAGCCATGAAATTAAAAGACGCCTGTTCCTTGGGAGGAAAGCGATGGCGAACCTAAACAGCATGATAAAAAGTAGAGACATCACCCTGCCAACAAAAGTCCGCATGGTCAAAGCAATGGTATTCCCAGTAGTCATGTATGGTTGCGAGAGTTGGACTATAAGGAAGGCCGAGCGCAGAAGAATAGATTATTTTGAACTATGGTGCTGGAGAAGACTCTTGAGAGTCCCTTGGACTGCAAGAAGATCAAATCAGTCAATCCTAAAAGAACTCAACCCTGACTGTTCCCTGGAAGGCCAGATAATGAAACTGAAGCTCAAATACTTTGGCCACCAAATGAGAAGGGAGCACTCACTGGAGAAGACCCTGATGCTGGGAAAGATTGAAGGTCAAAGAAGATGGGGACGGCAAAGGATGAGATGGTTAGACAGTGTCATAGATGCAACGAACATGAAGTTGAGCAAACTTCAGAGGATGGTGGAAGACCGGAAGGCCTGGCGTGATCTGGTCCATGGGGTCGCGAAGAGTCGGACTCGACTGTGCGACTGAACAACCACAAAAACTCAGACTCGTGCATCCAATCCTCACCAAATTTGGAGGGCAGGTAGAGGAGAGTAAACTGGTGATCCCCTGTGAGTTTGGTGAGCTTGCACAGGATCCATTCTATACACTCCTGAAACTCCTGAACCTGCACCTCATTTCCCCAGAAAGCACTTTCCTGGGGACACCTTCTTTGGGGGGCTGTAACTTGGACCCTGTAAATCTAATCCTCACCAAACTTGGAGGGCAGGTAGAGGAGAGTCATCCAGAGATCCCCTGCATGCTTGGTGTCTCTAGCACACCAGGGGGGTTGTTCTACCACATAGTGAACCTCACAAACCAAACCAGTTCATCTAGCGTCAAAAAGTCCATGGTTCACAAACAGCGCATGCCACAGACCATGAACCAAACTACATTTTCCTGGTTCATGCCCATCCCTACTCTGTGGATCCCTAAGATCTGGTCAGTGACCAGTTTGGCCATTCCTGAAACTAGGAACTAGAATTCTGGTAACCACAAGTTCATACCTGATCCCTGACTTTTGATATCAATATCTAGAATTTACTGCCTTCCCCCAAATCTCTGCTGCATAAAAATATGTGAATAGACCCCAAATTTCTATTCGTGATATAGCAAACAGTGTCTTCTGCTTTTTAAAAAGAGGTCATAATAATATGACATTTTATATGAATTTCTGCAGTTCCTGTGACTGAAAAGAGTGGACATGCTTGGGTGTATTATGAGTGAGTAAAGTCGTAAATGCTATGGGATGCACTTGTAGCCACTGAAAGCCAATGCCGTCAACAGCTTTCAAAGTTTTTCAAAGAGTCCAGTCTTGCCTCCAGAAAGCTGTTAATATTGAGTGAAGTGTTCAAAGGGCAGCTGGTGTAATCATTGACCTTAGTTGGTGGGCCAGAAGACTCAGTGGTAATTTAATGAGCAATCTTGGTCGAGTGTTTAATTGTCCTCTAATTACTTGCAATGTAGTTCATTATAGCTTCTCATTATGATCTTCCTTTGTTCCCTCTCCTTCTGCTGGGGGGAAAATGCCATATAAAAGTTCAGCTGGAGAAGCAACATACTTTTAAGAACTAATGTGAAGGAAACATCTCACAATTACATGCAAAGTGATTAGCAGGCTATGTAAATGAGACTCACATTGTAACAAAATAACCACTTTGACTGGCCTGAAGCATACCAGCTAAAAAGAAACCCTGAAAGGGATTATGAAAGTGATATAGAAGTTGTGTCCCCCCCCCCTTTTCCGGGATAACTATACTGTGCTGAGACACCACTGCAAATTCCATCTTGGTAACAGCCCAAAGAAAGGTCTTTTCAGTACCGGCATCCTGACTTGGGAACTGCATCCCAAAAGTGGCACACCAAAGCCATTCCTTCCGAATACTTAAGCAGATTGTGAAAATAGATTTGTCTGCATAGGCATTTTTAGGGTAACTGTTAGAGGCTTTGTTTAATGAGATGTGTATTACTATGATTTTAGACAGAAAGCTGAAGTTGTACAGTGGTTAAGCGTGTGAGATGAAAAGTCCTTAGTACAAAGTTTCCCTTTGCAGTTAAATTACTAAGTGGTCTTTCACAACCAATAACCTCTGCATCTATCCCGTCTTTATATCTATGGTAAGTGTTACCATTCTGTTCTTGTAAACTGATGGATGGATTGCATTTGCATCCCCCCCCTCCTCCAAGAGCTCAGAGCAAGCATAGATTTGTGCATTCTGTTCTCTAAAGAGTTCTGTAAAATCAGTTAGGTTGGAAAGTAGTGACTGATCCAAGGACATCCATTAGGGTTCTATCTGGCAACCCACTTTAATTTTTTTTTAATTAAAAAAATCACCAGTGGTGCATGTCCTGTAACCTAACTTCCCAGGAAAACCTGGTAGTGATGGCTGGTAGCTATAGGAATCACTGGACATTTTATAGTAAAACCATAGAGACCATGGAGTTTCTGGAAATTCTAGAGTTGCCTGCCATCACTTCTAGGTTTTCCCAGGAAGTGAGATCACAATAAACATGATGCCATGCACCCCATGTCTCACAGCACTGCCCGGCAACTCTAACACTTGTTGTGCTTCAGGGATAAATATGAATCCATATTTCCAAAGACAAACTAGTGGTACAGTTTGTTTGAGAGACATCAGTATGTGAACCATCTGGTCAGTTTAAATACCTGGGGCAGGGTTTGTTTAATCTAGGGTTGCTAGCTAAGTACTAGCAACCAGGGCCGGCCCGAGGTTTTCTGGTGCCCTAGGCAAAACTAGCAACCCCCCCAGGCGAGGCTGCCTTGTGGCACCCCCCCAGGCAAGGCTGCCTTCTGGTGCACCCCCTTGAGGGCGGGGACGGGTTTCTCCACCGACGGGGGGGGTGTCCCATTCCTGGTCAATAGCGTCACCTCCCAGTTTTGACGGTGGAGGAGCGCGCTTGTGGGTTGCTCTGCGAAGTGCCTCTCCAGACCTCCGCCGCCGCCGCCTCGGTCACCCAGGAGTGGAGCCCAGAGGATCTCCTGAACCATCCCGGGAGGGGGGAGGGGGTTGTCTGTTCCGTTGCTCTCCTCAGCCTGGCCTCCAGTGCTGGTGCCCCATGGGACCCGGTGCCCTTCCACAGGGTCTGTCGGGCCGTGATGTCCCGCCAGGCATTCAGCGGAGGAGGGCGGCGGCGATGGGCCCCCTCCCCAGACTGCGGGCTTCGCACTGGATGCCGCCTGGGAGGCCCTGTGCAGCCCCTCATGTCGCCGGGAGTGCCGCACCCTCGGCCTCCTCTCCACGCCCCTGGCCCGGCCCGAGGGGGTGGAGATGCTGCTTCGCACCCTGCTGCCGAAGGTGAGCCGCCCTGCTGTGCCTACCCTGGAGATGGTCGCCAAAGGTGAGGCTGCCGCTGTCGCCACCCTATTGGGGGAGGCGGGTGCAGTTTGGTGCCCCAAAGGCCGGCCTGCTCTAGGCGAACGCCTAGTTCGCCTAGTGAGCAAGCCGGCCCTGCTAGCAACCAGTGAAAGTATTTAGGGGACAGGGAGCAAGGTCACACAAAGTTTGTACCAGGAAGTGACATCATAACACTAGGGTTGCCAGCTCCAGGCTCCAAAATACCAGGAGATTTTGGGGATAGAGCCTGAGGATGGTGGGGGTTGGGGAGGGGAGGGTGCTCGGTTGGGTATAACGCCATAGAGTCCATCTTCAAAGGTGACTATTTTCTTCCGGTGAACTGATCTCTGTTGCCTGGAGATCAGTTGTAATCCCAAGAGATCTCCAGCCACCACCTGGGGACTGGCAACACTACAATGCTCTGGGAATTCACCCATCTATCTTCACTACTCCCCTCTCCCACTCTTTGTTCTCACTGAAGGAAAGAGACCCTGCCAGAGCCTGGGGTCCAGGGACGGAAGCTTGCTCACTGCCCCAGGCAAATGGCAACCCTGGTTTAGTCCACTCTGACTCTAGGGGAAGCTGTAATCTATAGATTTTACTGTTCCGAGTTTATTGGATGCTTCCCTTGATTTCCCCATGCCTTTTGTTGTTCTGCTTCTTTTCTACATGTTAAATAAAGATCTATCTCGAAACTCCTCTGCTGCTGAGACCTACAAGTATTTAATGTTTTTTTTTTTTTGCAGTACTGTTGTTGCAGTAAACCTTGTAGAAATCATCTCTGCATGTGTGGGACTGATTTATTCCCTCAGTTCTGCTTATAATGTGTATTCTTACATATATAAAGTCACACATTCACTTCCCAGCATCTCCAGTTAAATAATCTTAAGAAGCAGAGGTGTGACAGGACTCTGCCTTGATGGATTAGAATATTCACCTGATTTAGCACAGGGTAGTTCTTTATGTATCTACTAGAAATCCCACAAATATTGATTATTTTCTATACATACCAGTTAGGTATGGAAACCAAGGGAAACCAAGTATTCAGTGCTGCAGCTAATACGATAATGTTAGCACTGAGGCCATGCACACACAAAAAAGTGACTGGATGCACAAGCTGATGCCCAATTATGGGGGGTATGTACATAAATGTGCAACAGCAAATTATTTATTTGATTTGATTCAGGTCTGCATTATACTGCTCCCTTTTTCATGGGGAGACTGTGATGCAGCATTAAGCCAAATGTAGATAATAATATGCATCGGTTGCACAAAGAAGAAGAAGAAGAGAAGAAGAAATTGGATTTATACCCCGCCCTTTACTTAGAGTCTCAGAGCGGCTTACAAACTCCTTTCCCTTCCCCTCCCCACAACAGTTGCCCTGTGAGGTGGGTGGGGCTGAGAGAACTCTGACACAAACTGCTCTTTCAGAAACAGCTGTGCCAGAGCTTGTGACTGACCCAAGGTCACATCAGCAGGTGCAAGTGGAGGAGTAGGGAATCAAACCCGGTTCTCCCAGATTAGAGTCCGCACACTTAACCACTACACCAAAAGTGATGTCAATTTGCAATAGAAAAATAGCACATAACGCAGGACGGCGCAAGTATCTGCAGAGATAAAACAGATTCCCAACACCCTTGTTCTAGACAATTGCACTTCTTACAGCAGAAACCATTTTTAGTGCTGATTTCAATACATGCAAATGCACTGTGCCAGTAAAGCTGCCACAGATCAGTTGCCGGCTTCATCCTGTTCTCCTCCTCACCAACCCAAGAGAAAACAACGTTGCCAAAGATGGAGAGTGATTACACTTATCAGACTGCCATGTCCCTGCCATGTCAGTCAATCAGACTATATAGCATCAACGGGTGTTGTAGAAGTGTCATCATACATCATCTAAAATATACAGCGGGACTGCGCAATGGAAGTACACAAGACAAATGCCTAGTAAAAATCCCCAATAAAATCCCTCATAAAAATACATCACTCTGCCGTACAAGAGATACTAACAAAGTTAGTGCAATGGAACTGCCCTGTTGAGGATCTTCCATCATAGCGTGAGCGTTAGGTGCAGTGCTCCGTCTGCCCAGGGACGTATGTCTGTTTAACCTTTCAGTTTTTACTAATATCACAAATGTGTCTGCTTGAAATTACAGTCATGCTTCAATTTCCAAGTAGAAACTGGCAGGTCGTTCATCTCTTGGCCCATTATTTTAATACCAGTCAAGACTGATCTCGGCCTCCATCTTCTCAAGTAAGGAGGAGGAGGGCAGAGAATACTTCTTTTCTCCCATTTCTTTCCTTCTTTTGCAAAAAAAAAAATCTTTCTTTTAAGTGGCAGCTTTTATCTGAGAGATGGATTGTCACCTAGAAGAAGCAGAGAGGGGAAGCTGACAAACATCTCTTCCCCTTTTGGAACCAGAATGAAAACTCTGCTATTTTTGCAGCTGTTGTGCACTCCAATTTCTCCCTGTGATCCTTTGTCTGCTGTTTGTAAGGCTGTGCTCCTGCTTTCCAAAGCTGCTCACCTCTATACAGTGCGGTCGGATCCAAAACGTAAAAAGCTCAATGGTCAGGTCAGCTTCAGCTGCCTTCTGGTGCTTGCATGATTTTTAAAAAGGGGGGGGGAACCATGGAGGAAGACCATTTCACTCCTTTTAATTTCAGAACTGTAATCAGGTGACATTTTTCTGTCCTCATCAAGCTGGCAGCCGCCCTGCACGTTTTCCAAACTATGTAAAAATCACCAAGAGAATCAGCAAAATCATATCATGGAACAGCTAGATTTGAGTCCAGTAGCACCTTAGACACCCACCAGATTTCCGGGGTGTAAGCGTCCAAGAGTCAAAGCTCCCTTCGTCAGAACCAAGTTGGAATGGAGACCGCTGAGTCCTTATATCCCAGGCAGAATGAGGGAGGGTTGTTGCAAAGAAGGAACTGCCCTGCGAACTTTCCAAACCATCTGAAAGTCACCGAGAGAATCAGCTTGATTCCAGCAGAGGAGAAATATTGGACTCTTATCTAGCTGCTCTACTGCAGACCAGTGTTCCCTCTAAGCTGAGCTAGTGTGAGCTGGCTCACAGTTTTTTAGCCTCCACCTCACACATTTTGGTCTTAGCTCAGGAAGGATGGCTCCAAAGCAAACTAATGTATGCAGTAGCCAAACAGCTCGCTCACAACTTTAATGCCAGTAGCTCACAAAGTAGAATTTTTGCTCACAAGACTCCACAGCTTAGAGGGAACATTGCTGCAGACCAGTACAGCTACCCTTTGAAACTATCATGAAAACAGAACTCAGTTATCCAAATCCTGACCAGTACTGACTGCCTCCTTGGGCTTTCTCATTCCACGTGGCTTAGACTTCTGCATTTCTGCTTCTGCACTGTTGTTGTTTTTCTTCCAGCAGCACACAGTTCTTAGCTTTCTATGGTCAACTGATGTTCCATAGCAGCCTCCTTCTCCACAGCCCTTCTTCTTTCAGCCTCCTGACTTCTCCGTCCTTTCAAATCTCTGCTTTCCACATCATTAAGGAAATGTATTGTATGGGGGGCAGGGGGGATGGGGTCACTAGACATGAGAAGAAAGTCCAGGACCACCTGCAGTAGCAGTCTCATTCTCGCACAGCCAGTTAGACAAGCAGCGATTAGAGGGATCAGTTCATGGATTAGATGAGTTGAAAGGTTTTGATTTATTACACACTGGGGAACATTATTTTTGTTTTGACAGACTGACACATGAAGCTGAATCAGACCCTTGGTCCATCGAAGTCAGTAGTGTCTACTCAGACTGGCAGTGGCTCTCCAGGGTTCCTCAGGCTGAGATCCTTCACATCACCTACAACCTGATCCTTACTGGAGATGACAGGGATTGAACCTGGGACTTTCTGCATGCCAAGCAGATGCCCTGTCACTGAGCCATGGCTCCTTCCTCCCAAACCCAGCCCAGAATGCTGTTGTGCTACATGGGTCTGCAGAAATCCTCAGGTGAAGCAGTTTGTACACACATGAAGCTGCCATATATTGAATCAGACCATTGATCCATCATAGTCAGTGGTGTCTACTCAGACTGGCAGTGGCTTTCCAGGGTCTCAGGCAGAGAAAGATCTTTCACACGAGCCCTTTCTGCACTGCTCCAGAGAATCTGAGGAATCAAGCCTTAAGGGTTGATTTTGAAGTCGCGCGCATTCCCTCTGCACTGGTTTTTCCCCCTCCAGTTTAGTTATTTGTGTATTCTGTATGCATTCCACTTCTACAAGCAAAACCTATATTTTTTTGAGCTAACTGGCTGCCAACTCCTCCCTCCCTTCCTCTGTGATTCTGCAAAAAGAAAGGGAAGGGAGGGGAAAATCCAAGTCCACAGAGGCAAGACTGACACATATGGGAGCAGGGAATCCCCTCGTCCTTTATATTTACTGATTCCTTCTTATTCTCTCTCTGGCTTTTTAGAAGTTTGCCTGAGTGGGAGGACACGTCCTCTTTTGTCTTTGGAGGAGGGAAAGAAAGCAGAACAGGGAGGGAGCATCAGCCTAAAGAGAGAGAGGTGGGAATGGGGGAGGGCAGTGGGCAGCACTTAAATACCCACAGAAACAGTTTTACTTTAAAAAGGATTAGCAATTCAAAAGCAGATGAGAACAAAGAATTGCAGCAAAAGGAGTTTTGGTAGCTGCGGGACAACAGTGTGCTGGAAGTGGTCTGAATGCAGATTCCTGTCAAACAAATGCAAAACCAAGAGAAAGTCCCAACACAAAGTGGAAGTGGAAGTGGGAGGGAATGCAGAATGGAAGAACAGGATATGCTCAGAAACCGAAGCAAAATACAGGTGCCTCCTACCTGATCCTTTCAACTGGAGATGCCAGGGTTTGAACCTGGAACCTTTTGCATGCAAAGCAGATGTTCTTCCACTGAGCCACAGCCCCTCCCCAACTGACCCTGTAGAAAAAGATGGGCTCTGCTTGAACTGACATGCAACCAGACTGCTGCTGGCATATACTTCTTTTCCAAATTCTGTGCACCAGTTTTTAAAATAATTGAGGGGTAGGAGAGCTGACAGGAGCGAGACAGCGTCTGGTTCATTATGACACATTCCTAAGGAATGATGGGTTGACTGGTTTGGATAATCTAGATACCAACAGGCAGAAATTTAACAGTGAGGGTGTCCTGGGAAATGACAGCTGTTTAAGGACCTGCTAGGGCCCTCAGAGGAAATGTACACCCCAAGGGCAATCAGAGAAAGAAGCAAAGCATAGTTCTTGTGCAAATGCTGAAAGCCTCTAAACTAAGATAGGAGAGCAGGAGTGCTGGGCGTAAATGAGAACCCAGATATAGTGGGCATTTTACTGTGCAGTTGTAAGTACAGCTACATCCTTCTAAACCTATTGACTTAAATGGACTTAAAAAGTGTAACTCAGCTTAAAACTGCACTGCTAGAAACTTGTTGGGTTAGGGAAAATCAGTGGGATACAGTTTTCCTGGATATCACTCATATAGGTAAGATATGGAAGGATGTGAAAGGCGTAATTGTCCATAACTCAGCTCTTGCACTGTTTAGTCCTGCACTGCCCACAATTGTAACAACTGTTGCCTCAGAGTCTAGATAGGAAGCTGTACTCACCCACTTTCACTGGGATGTCATAGAATAGACTGTTGCATTTATTTCAAGGCAGAAAGGAAATATCTACCTTTTGAAAAAGAAGCACTTGTTTTTGTCTGGGCTACAGAAAAGTGGATAACTTATCTGTGGAGCCATGCATTCAACTTGTGTACATATCATAGCCCCTTACAACACTATTAACCACAAAAGGACTGGGACAAAGAGGAAATCATACCGCTAAATGATCAGTAAGACTACTTTTTTTACTTATGAAATGGGATGCGGGCCTGGAACTCCAAATGTAACAGTTGATTGCTTGTCTCACCTTTGCCATCACCAGACACTCCACAGAAGGAGAATGCAGAAGTTGTTGCTCTTCTTACAAGTACAGTTATTATAGTCACACCACAGCCATTTTACGCTTCATGTTTAGCATGTCCAGTTCAACAAAATTTGCAGGAAGTTTTGACAAAGAAATGGTCCAACTATCCTAAAAGGCTTGATCCAGTGATGTTTAGTTACTTTAGAGGACCTCATGAACTTTCCTTACAGAATGGCTGCAAGCTACAAAGCATGCAAGCTACAAAGCATGCACTGGTTACTTGCGCCAGAAGAACTGCAGTCCACGTTCATATACCTTGCCCATGGTACATATCAAGGGATTGTCCAAACTAGACTGCAACTACAAGGTCTGTGCTGGTGGGTAGGAATGGATTCCCAAACTGAAGTGGCTATTAAATTCTGTGTTTTTGGCCAGTTGCATAAGACAATCAAAACAGGAGATACACAGGAATCCGTTTCCGGTACGGCACGTCGATCGGGCGGACGCTCGGCTTGCTCCGAGCTGCCCGAGCCTCTCTCGCCTTTTTTTGTGCCTCCTGTTTGGCGGGAGAGCATGACCAGCCCTCCCGGAGAGAGGGATGGAGCAGGGGGTGTTTTTCTGGCCCTCCCCATGTTTCGGCAAAGCAGGGAGGTGACCAGAACGGCCCTGAAGCAGAGACGAGGGATGGAAAGAACATGGCTGCCATGCTCCTATTCGACGCCACCATCCGTCCTTTTAACTATACGAAGAAATTAAATAATCGCAGCAACAGAGGAAAAGAAGAAAAGCAGTGTATGAGTAAGACTGTCTTGGAAAGCCAAAAAGGTAAAGCCCCCAAACGGAAAAGTCCGGACTTGTGAGTGACGGCGGCCGGGAGAATTGTGGGACTTTAATTGTGAAATGGAAATTGACATGGGGAAGAGAAGGACTTTTTGTTGGCGTCTTTGTAACACAGTGGATTAGTTGACCTACAAGAAGGGTGTTGACTGATAAAAGGGGGAAAAAATTATATGAGGGTTTTCTGAAAGACTCAATTTGAAGAGCCGGTTGAAAATGGAATGTAAGATGGCTACGGAGGGGGAGCCTGAAGAGAACATGTATGTATGTGAGCTGACGGTCGAGCAACTCCTGGAAATGGTGAAAGAGGCAGTTCGAAAGGGTTGCGAAGAGACATGTGCGGGACTGTTGGGAAAAAAGTATAATGATCAGACAGAAGCTCAAAAGGTGGAAAAACAGGAGATATTAGAGGACTGCAAAAAGGAGAGCGCTCAGGAAGGCGAAGAAAACTCAGAGTTGATAATTGTGAAAGACAATGTAAAAACTCAACTTCTACTGGATGAAAAAGTACCTAAAGGGGAAAGGAAACAACTGCCACTACCATGTGCTAAGCCAGGACTGTTAAAGGGAAAGAAACGGGTGAACAATGAAAGGGGAAGAGACAGAAGGGTTGCAAGAAGGAAGCGTCGGGCTTGGAAATTTAAAGGGAACAACATCAAAGCAGGAGAAATAGACTGGTAGAAAATCAGAGAGGGGACAAAGGAAGAATACAAGTGGACATGTTGAGGCAGAAAAGGAGATTACAGATGATTAGATGGAAGAACAAACTGTATAAAAGCTAGAAAGTATGATTTACCCGGAATATAGGATGAAGTGGAAAAATGACCCTTAGCTATTTATGTATTTATTTATTTGTCACAGTGGATTGGTGGTATTTACAAAGAGTCAGCAGATTACAGGAGGATGGATGTAAAGTTAAGATTAAGAACAATAAGATAGTAGGAAGGTTCTATATTATGGATAGAAATTTTGTAATCGATTTCTGAAAAGTTAGCAAGTATTCTTTAAGGAAATTGTATTAGTAGGTTTTACTCAACACAGATGAGATATTTAAAGGGAAGATATGCTTAAAATATGAATGGAAATGTAATTGGACTTGTACATTACTCTGTGCTGATGGTAAAGATAAGTGTTGGTATAGGATCTTTATGTAATCTTGTGGTTGACTTGGTTAGTATGTACGAGACAGGCTGATATCATAAAATCAAATAAAAATATTGATTTTTAAAAAACAGGACATACACAGTAAAGAATCAAACCAAAACAAAAATCTGTGTATGTACTGTAAATCATACAATTGCTCAAGAAACTATAACATTTATATCAAAGGAGTGTGACTGGAATGAAACAATCAACAATCACTACAAAGAAGCCCCTATCTACCCAATAGACGTTTTGGAACAATATCTCCATATGAAAATACAATTATTCACAAAGAAAGAACCAGGGCCAGTGGCATAAGACAGCAGTGGTCCATTCTGCTTATGGCATTTGTTCCACATTTTCTCAGCACTCAACTTGGGTTCCCCCTTGCTTTGGAATATCTGTTTTCATTGCACTGACTCAGGGCCTGGTTTCAGCATTGACTACCCATTAAGTCCCGTGTCAGCTTGCCATCTATTTTGTTTTCAACACTCGCTCCTGCATTGGTATGTAGATTCTCCTGGGTCAGTACTTGCCTCAGTGGTCATTAGCAGCATAGGAGATGCTTTGGATGTAATTCATGGTGAGGTGATAAATACAGAGGGGGAAATAGGGGCAGGGGAACTGATGGAGATCAGTGAAGCCGCGTCAAGTGGTCTGCTTATTGTTCCCTTCAAATCAGAAGTGGGGGAAGGAAAAGGTGCAGCTCAGAACCACATTCAGATGCCCTGGGGCAATGCCATACTGTCTGCAAAGTTACCCCTGAACAGCCATAAATGTATGCAGAAGGTACCAGTGACACATCCAGCACTATTACAGCCAGTCCCTCTCCCAAATTTTCCATGGGAAAAGTTTGCAACTGATATGGTGAGGGGTCTTTGACACTGCTCCAAAGGACGCGTTGCTATGCTATCATCTGAAGAGACTATTTCAGTAAATAGCCTGAAGTAACATATACATCACAAGTTACCTCTGCTACAATGATTAAATTTCTCTCTATAGTTTTTACTGAAGAAGGGAACCCTAAAGAACTGATTTCTGACAACTTCACTGGAATTTTGTGTTTTCCTTTGCAGAATATTATACACAGAATATTATAATACTTTGTATTACCCTCAAGCAAATGGGAAAATTGAACCATTAAAGCTTAAGAGAGAGTTTGCAAACAGTTTAACTGAAAGGAAAAACATGGAAAATCTCTATTGCTGGTTTCCTGCAAACTTACAGTGCTACACAACATGCGGTAATACAAAAATCAGCTGCAGAATGATTGCATGGGAGAGAGGTGCATATTAAGTTGAATGCTGCTGGACTTCTCAAATCAAAGACTGATGCACCTTTAGAATCTAATATGTGAGAAAGAGTGGCACATAGACAAATGAAATATAAGGGTCCCCAACTTGGGGTGCATGAGGGCCGTGGCACCTCCTGTGTTGCAGGCTCCCCCCCCCCTTTTTCCCCTTACTCTGTTCCTTGGACTTCTCCAGACCTGAAGCCCGTTTTCTCCCTCCTGCCTTTTATAAGTGTGCCTTCTTGTTGGTGCCTGTGGTTACTTAGGGAATTCGTTCTCAGGTGCTTAGTGCAGGTTCTTTACATTTTTACTTGTTTTATTTTATTTTGTACACAATAAAACTGTCTGTGTTTACAATCACTCTCTCACTTTCTTCATAATTTTATTGTGGGGAACCCCTTCCAAGATCCACCCTGATATACACAGACCAAGGTCCTGCGTTATTCCTTTCTGGAACCCTTTTAAAACTAATGTCCCCCTCCTTGGGTCCAGTTTGGGTAACACTGTCAGTATTATAGCTCCGGGTGACGTTTCAACATGAGCTGCTGTTCCCATTTCTGTACCCCATAGCGCAGTCTTAGCAGGAAGTCATGGTACCAGAAACTATATTTCTAGCTGAATTTATTTGCTGACCACAGCTAGAGAAAGCATTGGGTAATTAATGTAATGGACAGCTTGCTGTAAGGGGCAAATATTGATTTTACTTTAAAGGGTTAGTGAGAAGGTCTCTCCCTCTCTCTCTTTTTACAGCTTTTCTAGTGCATTTTCCTGCTCTGTTTTACAACAGATTGTTGGATTAGTAAACCATAAAGTTTAGCCCTGCACCTAAATCTTTCAAATTTCACAAGGCAGGATAAAGAGCAAATCTGGATTCAGAGGGATCGCATCTTATTTACTATGTTGAAAGCAAACCTGAACCATCTTGGAGAGAGCTACTCAGCCTTTGCCAACAAATCTGCTATTTCCCCAGGTCAAGAATAATAATTGGAGGATTCTCAAGTCGAGGAGGAAAATCAGGTGCGCACGGTTGCTGCAACCTTTCTCTCAAAGCCACATGCTCACTGCAGTGACCTTTCTAAAGAGACCACAGTGAGGCTTGTGACAATTCTGCTGTCCATTCAGTCCTCGCTGCAAAAAACCCCCACAGAATTATTCTGTGTTGTGTCTCCACCAAACATGGCAAGAGGAGAACATAATTTGTGTTCTTTTTTACAAAAATATATTTATTTATAGTTTTATACATTATCAAGAAAATAAACATATACAAAATTAAATATGCTTTAGAGTCTATTTCTTCGCTCTTTCTCTAACCACTCATACAATCCCGTGAGAACACCTAATTTGTGTTCTAATGGCACAATTAGACAAGATGTGCTCTGATCCCCACAGTGTAATTTTAAAATTAAAAATTAGTTGTAAGGGCTACACGGTGGGGTTTCCCAGCACAGATCAGCTGCACTATTTGCTGCAGCCACGGGGAAAGATGGGCATAATGACAGATCTCCTGTATCTTATCTAATGGCCTCCTGAGTCTCTGCGAGGCAGTTTCTAGCACAGCAGCTCACCTGGATGGCAGACCTTGTCAAAGCTAACAGTTTCAGTCACAGAAAGATGGACACCTAGATAATAAACTCATGAAGATCTGGCTCTCTGGAAGTCCTAAGTAGGAGAACATAATGGGCTGGATGAGGGCCAATAAAATGCAGCTGAGTCCAGACAAGATAGATATGCTGTTGGTCAATGGAGAAGCTGTTCATGGGCTTTGGATAGGGTTGCCAACCTCCAGGTGGTAGCTGGAGATCTCCAGGTGACAAAGATCAGTTCCCCTGGAGAAAATGGCCACTTTGGAAGATGGACTCTATGGCATTCTACCCCATTGAAGTCCCTCTCCTCCCCACATCCCACCCTCCTCAGGCTCCATCCCAAAATCTCCAGATACTTTCCAACCCAGACCTGACAACCCTAACTGTGGAGCCAGCCTGTCATGGAGGGCATTCCCCCACTTTGATTTGATCCACTGGCAGTCAAGACCAGGCTGGGGGTGGGGGACAGAGACAGAGTTCTATGCTATGTCCTCCCTCTCTAATGACAGGCGGCATGTTCAGCCTCCAGAGAACAAAAACCTTGGTGGAAGGATTGTGCAGACCTCTGGCCAGGCTTTGTTCTCTCAATGGACACCCAATCAGATGATTAGTGATGAGGAAGGCCCTAGTCTGACTATGCAAGAGCGGATAGCTGACAGAGAACCTGAGATCATTATTTTCTTTACTTTTAAAAATGTATACACTGGTATACACCAGTTGCATGAAACAAAGAATGATTAGAACTGAACTAGGCCCAGTAGTCATGTATGGCTGCGAGAGTTGGACTATAAGGAAGGCCGAGCGCCGAAGAATAGATTCTTTTGAACTATGGTGCTGGAGAAGACTCTTGAGAGTCCCTTGGACTGCAAGAAGATCAAATCAGTCAATCCTAAAAGAAATCAACCCTGACTGTTCCCTGGAAGGCCAGATAATGAAACTGAAGCTCAAATACTTTGGCCACCAAATGAGAAGGGAGCACTCACTGGAGAAGACCGTGATGCTGGGAAAGATTGAAGGTCAAAGAAGACGGGGACGGCAAAGGATGAGATGGTTAGACAGTGTCAGAGATGCAACATACATGAAACTGAGCAAACTTCAGAGGACAGCAGAAGACAGGAGGGCCTGGCGGGATCTAGTCCATGGGGTCACGAAGAGTCGGACTCGACTGTGCGACTGAACAACAACAAGGGCCATGAAAATTAAAAGCATGGCCTACCGGCACTACAGCTTCATTTATAACATGTAGCTTGACCCTCATCTCTGAAGCTCAGTTGACATGGCCAATGGCAATGCCCCCTTGAACACTTCTCAGAATGTATTTAATTTACTTCATTCCAGTAAGGACTCAAAGCATCTGAAGTCATTCTCTTCTCCTGCACTTTATCCTCACAACTTCCCTGTGAGGAAGGTCAGGCGGTGACTGGCCCAAGATCACCCAGCAAACTCCATGGCAAAGTAGGAATTTGAACCTGCCTTTTGCAGATCCCAGCCTGACACTCTAATCACCACATCAAACTGGTTGGGGAGATCCATATGCAGGGGATTCTGAGCAGATGGGTCAATATGGCTTCTTGAAGCTAGCAAATGTGAAACCACCATGGCAAACAAAGGTTTAGCATGGCTATGAACACAAATATACCTGTTGCAGCAGGCCTCACAAATTCACTGATCACTCATCACAAATGAGTCTCTCTGAATAGCATCAAGTTCATTTTTCATTTCACAGTTGCAGGATATATACCCAAAGCTTGGGAAGATTAGCCATCCCTAGGTACGGGAAAACAAAACTAGGAAAGTATAAACAAGGTCAATGAAAATCAATATTGGGATTTATGACTCCCACTTCAGCTAACCATCAGTGAGGGACATCTACAGTATGCAAGACGAATTAAGCTCTGCAATATCAAATAAGAGTCTCTGTTGCCTTTTATCTGCTGGTAATTCACAAAGGGAGAATATCCATACAAATGTGAAATGAACTGTTTGCTTTTTAATATCGCTGTCCAAGGGCATGAAATGAGAGGAATTTCAAACAAGATGTAGTAACCTGATAAAGCCCATGTTCAACAAACACGCCGCACATAAGGACATAAGCATTTATATCAATTTTGTTGTCTCAGAAAACAACAGTCAGTTGGCCTTTTTACATTCATCAGACAGGTTACTGAGAGACACGATTGTGCCACTTACAAACATCTGTCTGGTATGTAAAATATGTGCAATTATTTTGATGAATCTTGCTCTGAAGTTCTCCTCAGTGTACTTCTTAGCAATTAGTGGTTCAGATACTGGTGAATGAAAAAGACAATATGATAACGAAGAAACATAGCAGTACATTTCTGAGATGCATACATCATAAAACTGACAAATATAACTGATGCTAAAATGATAAAGTCTTCATTAAGGGAATGAATGCAGTTTTCTCTATCCATGCTCTACACTCCCAGTGAACCCCCCCCTCCCCCAACTGGACTCTGATTTGAGAGATAATTTCACCTGCCTGCACTCAATCAGAGGTGTGGCTTTGGCATGCTGTCTGCTAGAAGTACTAAGGCTCAGGCTGATGATGCTGGCATTATAGGGACATTTATATTTTAATGTGACATTAATTCGTTTTTTTAAATTACCATGTGTATTCGCCACCTAAGACTCTCCACCTTGACAATTTCCCATGATATTAGCCCATAGCAATAAGAACATTTGTATAATGCTCCTGGGAAGGAGCTGGGAAAGATTGAAGGTCAAAGAAGACGGGGACGGCAAAGGATGAGATGGTTAGATAGTGTCATAGATGCAACAAACATGAAGTTGAGTAAACTTCAGAGGACGGCGGAAGACCGGAAGGCCTGGTGTGATCTGGTCCATGGGGTCGCGAAGAGTCGGACTCGACTGTGCGACTGAACAACAACAACCTGGGAAGGAAGTGGTCAGGAACTCCTAGACACAGAGTCCTGATTCCAATTCATCTGGAACAGCAGGGACCATCTGGTTGTCTGTGTCTGTGGTTCTCCTTTCAAAATGCTAACTTCTGCAACTTCCTCTAGGAAATTTACAAGACTTATGATGAGCAGTCCTCTACAGCTCCAGGGAATTTTTAAAAATCCTTTAAACTACAAATGCAGACTGGTGTTTGCAGCTATCAATACATGTGGCGAGTACTCATTCCAGTCATCATCCCCTGACAAAGGATCCCCTTCAGTTAGTCCTGGACTGTTGTGAAACTCATTTTCAGCAAACTAGAATTCCATTGAAAGTTTCCTTCAGTTCGCTACCAAAGATTGTGGTAACAGGTTTTTAAGAGCAAAATCAGAGAGGACCAGGAAGTCACAGAACTAAACAACTATAAGGGCTTGGATCCAAAGGTTCCATACCATTTGCAGTGGAGCATTCCTACTAAGAAAGAAGCCTTCTGCCAGTGAAGAAGACTTACTCCACTGAAAGAGGTATATTCCACCAACAAAAGAGCTTCTGAAGTGGTGGAATGTTCCACCTTCAGAAAAACAAAACCTTTGGCTCAATCACCATGGTAAGGATCTGCCATCTGCAATCAAGCCCCAGACTGGTCCCTGCCACACGGCGGTAAAAAGCACAGCCAAAGTGCGGCTTTTTACCACCGCACTAAAAGAAACACACGACGGCGGGATCACACAGATCCCCTGAGCCACCGCCCAGTTGCTCCCCGGCACAATCAGATGCTGGGGAGGAAGCCACTAACGGGAGCATGCGTGGGCATGCGCAGTTCGGCCAGTAGCCTGAAATGCTCCTGACAACGGACGCGGCGGCGATCCCACGGCCACGCTTGCTCTGGCGTCTCAGGTAAGTCCTTCTCTTTTCTTGGTTCTTTTTTGCTCCGCGTTACTGGGCTGTAGGGACGGGTGCGCACCATTTCCCAGATGTTGCGGTTTGATCGCACCCGTTTGCTGCGCCCCCGATCCGTCCCTCTTCCGGCCCAAAACCTCCCGTGTGACCGGGACCACTGCTAACCATTTGCAGAGATAAAATCAGTCTCCAACAGCTAACCATTTGCCCATTGAGCACAATTACAGCTTTTTTTGCTACAGGCCACACTGCATGCCTGAGTACAGGAAATCCTTTTTGAGTTCCTTGAGGTACTTCCTTTGCATTCTCAAAGGAAGCGGGGGGGGGGGGGGATGAAATTCAAGTAGATATAATAAATTGAAGTAAATAAGGCAGATGAACCAGAATCCATGAGCCACTGTTATTTAAAACTTGTTTCCCAATTTTTATCCACTTCAGATTTGAATAGATTTCTTCCATCTAGTCTGCAGCAAGGTCTTATTAAAAGCAATATATAAGGAAAGTTATAGAAAGGAAGGAAACAGAGGGTAAAGCATGGTTATTGTCAGAAAAATGGTAATTTATGAATTATATTGCATTACATATACCTCCAAGGCTTACAGGCATGGATTTCTGCTCATTGACAAAAATGGCTGCCATAAGCAACTAAATAAAACTGTTAAAGCCTAGGTTTGATGCTTAACATAGCTGTGAAATACTTTCTAATAGCCAGATCTTAATTTATTATAGTGATGTCATAATTCCCAAAACCAGCATCATTTTTTGATCTCAAGAGGAGTTTCAACTAAGTCGTTTTTCAGCATATAAACTGAACAAATTTGAGCTGGCAGTTGTCAGGACTGAATAAAAGAAAAGACCTTACAATGACAGTTTTACAAAATCACTTTAGCACCAGAACTGCAAAACTGAAACTGAAAAATATATTATGACTCCAGATATCCTAGATGGAATATCATCTTCCAAGACATTCAATAGAATGTTTTATCCCCCCCCCTAAAACTTTTGTTGTAGTATGTTTGGGATATTTCCTTTACATGCCATTTTGTTTGGAGTTTCCTGTGTTCTTAGTTTTATAAAACATGTATACACATAGACAATATTTTTTTTCATACTTATTTATATTTTTGTTAACTATTTTGGTTTTCCACTTTTTACTATTGTTTTTGTAGAACAGTTTGTATAGTATGTGCCTGCTGTAGAGCTGTTATGCACAGTTCCTAGGATACATACACAAGATGTGTGTGTGTCTGTGTATAATACATGTAAAATGTAAAACACTGATTTACTGGTGCACAATGTTGAAAAAAATGTATATATTTTACAGGGAGAAAATAATGCAAGCAAACGAAATGGCATGAGAATAAAGAATCAGAGTTTGATCCATACAAGACAGAAGCAAAGTCCAAATTGGGAGTTTTGAGTCAGAACATCAGACTTCAGAAATCCACAGTCTTTTCTATATAGACCTGGCTTAAGCTATGTATTATGTTCTCTTCTACCTCTGACATGCAGTACATGGCATAAAAAATTAAGAATACAGTATCTATTCAGAATTAACCTACCTTTTACAAAGCCATTGGTTGTTTCCACTGTGTGTATCATCAAATTAATGATATTAAAATAAGGTGGTTTCTTGGCCCAGAATGAGTGCAGGGGACACATTTGCCACTTACACCCCCCCCCCCCGGTAGAGTTTTCAAGGCAGCAGACACAGGAGACAGGGAAGTAACAGCAACCTTGTGTAGCCTTTCTGATGGAGAAGCAAGATCATGGAGGCTATTTAAAGCCATCCTACCTTACCAAACACATGGAGTTGAGTTTCCCACTGTTCCATCCTGTGCAGCAGTGTTGGAACTGCTGGTTGCTTCAGGACTGAAAAGGGATGTTTTGGGTTACCCTCTGTATCACAGTGTGGAGGATTTTTGTCATCTGCTGCATGTTGTTGTTGTTGTTGTTGTTTTCAAGGTAGGGCTGATTACTTATGTCTGATCCTTAGAGATTAGTTAAACCCTAACTTGAGTTGGCAGGATTAGTGCAAGTTGAGGATTGTTATTAAATTAGATTGGCAAGCACCCTGAGGCATCCAAGGATGCCAGAGGCACCCAAATCAGTCATGCATGGCTAAAAGGTTCCAGGGAACTGGGGTGGGGGTATAAGTCCCTTGGTGCTACACATCATCCCTTGAACCTTTACTCTTTGAATGATGTGGGATGATGGGCAGTAGGGGTGTACACAGGGCCAGTGTCAGCATACCCTGAAGTGGGGTAGCTGCCAGGGCCCACTGCTGCAGAGCCCCCCAACCACATGATGCCAGGGAAGGATGTGCATGTGGTGTACAATGGTGGTAGGCCTGGCAGACACAGTGGTGGTGTTCCCATCTGCACATATCAAACCACCCAGCACAATTGGGAGAAGGACCTACAGATAGTGGGAAGAAGAAGAGGAGGAGGAGGAGGAGGAAGAAGAAGAAGAGGAGGAGGAGGAGGAGATTGGATTTATACCCTGCCCTTCACTTGGAGTCTCAGAGGGTTTTTTAATTTTTATAAATTTTTAATATTTCAAAATCACTACGGTCAAGTAAAGAATGAAAGCAGTATAACATGGGGACATAGAGTGACACCCTCCCATGACCCAATTAAACAATCAACTCTGCATGTTCCACCTTTTCCAAAAATAAGGACCATTTATCTAAGGAACTATACAATTCCCTCTCACTCCGAGAAGCATCGAAATAAACAGTACATTTTTCCAACATGAAATAGTCCCAGACAACTTAGAGCCAGGAGGCATTTTCCAGATGTGATCCCACTGATCCTCGGTAAAAGATCGATTCAAGTCCTTGTGCCATGCCGTTTGGTAAGTATGAAGTGTGTCTGAGTACAAGGTAACTAAAATGGAGTACACACAGGCAATGCATCCTTTCAGTGGTCTCTGTTTCGAAAGAAGCTTCTCAAAATCAGTTAGAGGCTTTTTAAAGTAAGAGATTCCATCCAAGGGGCCAAGTGTATGCTGCAGTTGGAGATACTTGAACCAAGGCAGTGTAACATTAAATTGTGCCTCCAGTATCTGTTTCGGGGCTGTCCAGCCCTTAAAGACAACATCTATAATACGAGTGATCCCTGCTTGTCTCCACATGTGGAATGAATGGTGGTCTCTAGCCGGGGGAAACCACGATTGGCCCGTAAAGGTGGTCAAAAGGGAGGTCGGGTGGCAGATCTTATCCCGGAAAGATAGCCAAACCGACAACGTTGGACAGAGAAAAGGATTTTTTGTATTCTTGTAGTCAGGTTTAAGGGAGGTAGACCACATAGCTTCTTTGAATGAACCAGAAGGGAGAAGTCTCTCTTCCAAGAGTGCCCAGACCAAGGAGACTGATGAGTGGTATTGACGCACCAGGTTGGACAGGACAGTTGCAGAAAAATACACGTGGAGATCCAGAAAGGGGATACCACCTCGTTTGGAAGGGCAGCGAATAGAAGCAAATTTAATCCGAGGTTGTTTGTAGTTCCAGAGGAGTCTCAGAGTGGCTTACAAACTCCTTTCCCTTCTCCTCCCCACAACAGACACCCTGTGAGGTAGGTGGGGCTGTGAGAGCTCTTTTGAGGACTGCTCTTTCAAGAACAGCTCTGTCAGAACTATGGCTTGCCCAAGGTCATCCAGCAGCTGCAAGTGGAGGAGTGAGGAATCAAACCCATTTTTCCCAGATTAGAGTCTGTGCACTTAACCACTGCACCAAACTGGGTCTCTACACCAAACTGGAAGGAAGGACACACAGGCAAGTAGGGATGTGTGTGGGCTGGAAGGATGGTAGAAGCAGGGGTGCTGGTGGTGGGCAGAGGAGAGGGGACTATGGGTACTCTCTGCCCAGGGCCTCCAAAATCTGGAACCAGCCCTGGGTGTACAAAAAATCATATTGATCTTAGCTTCTGATTTCAAGGAGTGCACTGGCTCTATTATCCTGAAATTTCAGGACTGCCCTTACCACTTTGGGATTCTGTTACAAGATTGTTGTTTGTTTGTTTTTAGCAGAGGTTGTTTTCTGGGTTCCAGGATTTGGGGGGACTTTTCCCCTCCATTTCCCTCATGTTTCTTCTGGGCCACCTCCCTCCCGGGCTGTCCCCGAAGTGCCCCAACTCGCCACCTGCGCACCGTGCTGCCTCCAACCTGACTGCCCGACAAATGAGCTCCTTGGGCACTCCAGAGAAGTAGAATCCTTTGTCCCCAGAGCTAACTTCCAACACTCCCCTCCCCTTTAAACTCAGCCAAATTGCCGCCAGCTCCTGCCGGCTTCTCTTCCTCACCATCCACCCTCTCCTAACTATAGGACTGGTCTCTGTACTCCAGCCCGTGTGTGCCAGCTTTAAAAACCGCCTGCCTCCCCCCACCACCTGAGTCCCCCCAACAAGCCCACGGGAGTTTTTCTAAGGGAGCCGTGGAGAGTGTGCACCAGAGGCGCTGAGGGGCAGCCCTTTACCTGCACTCTGAGCTGCCCCACGGCACCCGCTCCCTCCCGGCTTCAATGACCTTTGTGACTGGAGGCGATGTGCCGGGTGGGGGGGAGTGGAGGATGCCTGCCGCTGCTGCTGCGACTTCCCTCGACCACCCCCACCCACTTATCCTCCCACCCCGCGAAGTGGGCGAGAGAGCGTGTGGTCTGCTGCCGCTGGCGGAGGATTACCTGGAACTTTTGATTAAATTAGCTGCCAGCCCCCCCATGGCCCCCTCCCAAAAAAGTCCCTATCTACGGGGCTGCATGCCACCATCCCAGAGGCAGCAGAAGCATGAAGGGTTGGCCCCATCAAAGAGCAGCTAGTTGGTATATCTGGTTCTTTTAAATTTAAGTTCTTAAGTACCATTATGTTATATGGAAAGACCTGGCCTCCAGAAATGCAGTCCTACTTCTACTCACTCTCTGCTTTTTGATATAGCAATGGACAGATAGATGCCCATCTGACACAACCTACAAAGAAAGAGAGGGGGCAGCAGGGGAGGGGAGGATATCAGTCACATTGTACTGCAACAATAAATAACCCAAGCCAACCAATCAATTGTAAGAATGCATTAACAGCAGCTACTTGGCCAGCTGTCACATTGAATGGCACCATTTATACAGATATAAAACAACTAAAAATCCTGCTCATTTTGGATTGTGAACAAATGATTGAGGTGATCAACTTGACAGTGAACAGGCAGTGCAAACAAGGTATGTTTCTCAATACCTGTTTTGCAGTCATCAGATCACCCTTGCTTCCAGCAAGAAAGAAGGCATTATTTTAAGGCTTCTGATACAGAACATAAAAACATTTTTAAAAACCCTACTGGATCAGACCACTGATCCATCTAGTCCAGCACCCTTTCTCACACAGTGGCCAACCAGGTCATATGGTCCAACAGGAGGCCGTAGAGGCCGAGGTCTTGGCTGATGTTGCATCCTGCCACTGGCGTTCAGAGGTTTCCTGCCTCTGAATGTAGAGGTTAGTTACCAGGGCTACTAGCCACTGACAGACCTATCATCCATTAATCTGTCTATACTGTAGCCATCACTATATCCTGTGGCAGGAAATTCCACATTTTAATCACTCCATGTAAAGAAGTGTTTCCTTTTATCCATCCAGAATCTTTTGTTGTTCAGTTGCACAGTCAAGTCCGACTCTTCGTGACCCCATGGACCAGCTCCCGCCAGGCCTTCCTATCTTCCACCTTCCTCTGAAGTTTGCTCAGTTTCATGTTCTTTGCATCTATGACACTGTCTAACCATCTCATCCTTTGCCGTCCCCGTCTTCTTGCCGTCCCAGAATCTACTGCCCATCAATTTCATTAGATGCCCTCAAGTTCTAGTATTTTGAGAGAGATGGAAAAAGTTAAATTATAGGAGGAAAACTGCAAACTATGGACTTGGCTTGATTCAGTTCAGAGCATTTTCAAAGTCAGATAGTACACTGAGATATTTCATCACCTTAAGGAAGATCTACATTTGACTATTTTTGTCACAAAATCTCTTAAATATCTTAAAAGCTTTAACAAAAAATATTTTATTACACTCTAAGGAACTCTTTCTGTCTCCCCCCCCCCCTGTCTCCTACATCCTGTCTCTCTGGCTGCAATCACATGTTCCTTTAGATCCGACAAAGGTGTGAATGCCTGACGGATCTAAAGGGAGTGATCAGACAGCAACATCTGGGAAGCGTCCTGCAGTCATCAGCAACCTGTGCTGCTCCACCCTGGAAGTGGAGTTAAAAGACACTGGGGAAAGTCCATAGTTTGTTATCCGGATAAGGTGGGCCTTGGGCGGACTTTCCCATGTCTGATCACTCAAGCAAGCTTTCATGCCATTGGGATGGTCTGATCAGGCTATCCCAACTCTGTGCCATTGTTTGTTTGTTTTTCCTTTGCAGTATGCACATCATCACAAACTCCATAGGGGGCCCTTAGTGTGGAGGTGCGATTCCTCATTTATGCACAAGTGAAACAAACGGCAAAAAAAGACTCACTTGCAGTTGCGACTGATCACACAATGACGGGCTAAGCCCGCAGCTTCAAAGGCCTGTGTGATCTTGCAACTGCATGTCAAATTCCTCCGAAGAAAATAGCCTCACTTTCCCTCCGCTTCAACTGGCACAGGTGACCGCAGCCTATGTCTCTCTCTGCCTTCCTTACTATTTACCTGTACTCAAGAGTTAATTATAAGCCAATTCAATGTTGATGGTAAAAAAGGGAAACCATTGCAAAAATACAAATTTACATCCAATATCCCCCATCATTCCTGTACAAACCACAGCTGTACACAGAAGAGAGTGAAGTACTATCTTCTGATAAGCCCCACATTATTGTCATAATTGAGTACATTGCTCTTTTTATGGCATCCTGTAGATGATTAATATTTATATCAGGGTTGGTTGATATTGCATTTCCATTTCTTAGCAGTCAAGCTGGCCTTACAGCAGGATTTAATTAACTGATTTCCTGTTGAAATTTGACATTCCTACATATTAGCCATTGTTATTTGTCTAAATATGTGAATAATTGTATGGGCATTTATTTTCTTCCTGTACTCAGTCTCCTTGGATTCTAGTATGCATTTCTGAGCTCATTTCAGAAGCCCGGCTATTTAGTTGAAATGTTACAAGCAGACTTAAAAAACTGAAGTTCCACTTTTCCTGGTTGTATTAAGGATCATAGAATCACTAGTCCAACCCCCTGCACAATGGAGGAAATTCACAAATACCTCCGCCTCCACACCCCCAGTGACCGCACACCCCCAGAAGATGACAAAAATCGCTTCCTGATGGATGACCACTTATTGCTCACTTTAAGATGCACTGGGAGGGGAGTTGTCATTGAGGTTGTCCAGACCTATGGACGTGTTTTGCAACTATAGAAAGTGGGCTGGGTGATATTTGTAACAGAAACCCCATGGCTGGTAGACTCTACCCATTTTAAAGCCTGCACTGGGATGATTTTAACTAACAACCATGTGAGAAGTCTGCTTCCACACCTACATACCATGTGAGAAGACTGCTTCCATGGCTACAGGAATGGAGATACAAGAGCTGCTTCACATATTGGGGTCATGGAGAAACCTGCAATTAAGATCACTCATACGTTTGTTGCTCCATGCTTCAGGAAAGGAGGTAAGGTTGTAGCCCGGTGGTGGTTACAGTTGGCTGGTGATTCCCACCTTGCATGGAGAAAGGTTTTAACCACCCTGTCTCTTGCAGCAGCATCAGAGTTCAACTTGAAGGGAACTTTTAACACAAGGAATCATTTATCCTACAACATCCTGATAAAGAGTTCTGAAGAACTTGAAGCCTTGCACACTGCATTCGATCATAATTCTGACTTGTAAGCCCTTCCCCTTACTCCAGTTACACAGAGCTGGCAAAGGTTCAACAGTGGTATAGAGAGAGTACCCTACATGCTCTGAGGTACTCTTGTAATTAAAAAAATTAGTTATACATTTAATATTAATATTTATATTTTATTGTATGTGTGTGTTGGATGGGTGGCACAAGGGGCATACAGGAGTCCTGTGGCTCTTCATGTTGATGGTATTTGCAAATGTGGCTCTCTGTGAGCCACTGATTCCAATTAATGTTACCTCTTATGTTGCAAAGAATTACTGCTGGGCATGAAAGTGAGGCTTCCTTATTGACAGCTATATAAAATGTAAAACCCCTGCCTGCTTTTCTAAATCCACAGACTGTGTTTAGGAATAGGCATGAATCACCTCGTGAACTAAAGATTGTGATGAATTTTGGCTGGTTCGTGGTTCACAAAGTGAGGTTCATGGCAGGTCAACTGGTGTGAAACTGTCCACAAACTTTCAACCTGTTTGTGGAGATTCATGCTGGTTCGTGAACAGATACATTTTCAGACAGACTGTCTCTGCTCAATCTAAATGTTTACCAAACTTCAAAGCTGCAGGCTTTTCTAGTTATAATAACAATTGATTGGCACAGTAATGAGATAATAAGGAGAACAAGAAAAACTGTGAGAAAGTGATGCTTAATATATGTCTTTAAAGAACTAGAGATGCGGCACCCGGGTCTCGAACTGCTGAACTACTGACCTTCCACAGCCTGCAGTTCAGCGTCTTAACCATTTGAGCCATCGCAGCTCCTTAATAAAAAGAGTAAAACCTTACAAAAACTGTCTCTCAATAGTTCATATCCTCTGGTGACGTCTCACAATTATCAAAGAAGATTTTCTATGGCCCCGGTCACACGAGAGGTTTTGGGCCGGTAGAGGGACGGAACGGGGACGCAGCAAACGTGCACAATCCCACAGCAACATCTGGGAATCATGCTGCTTCGTTTTGTATGGCGTTCCCTCACTGATTCTCATTGACCCTTCATCCCATGTGCTCATTTATGTTTTCTTTGAAAATTGCTTTAATATAATTGTATGTGTTTTTAATCTTGTTTCGATGTTTTTTATTGTTTGCTGCCTTGGAGGCCCTAAGTTGTGTGGAAAGTTATTTAAATAACTTAAACAAATAAATACAAGGAAACAACCTTTGGGCCTTTCCTCCTTCCCCGATCTACATGTGACTAGTCCCAACATAATGGAAACGATTGGAACTGTAATTCAAGTACTAATTACCAAGCCTCTATAAAGCATTCTCCTTTTTCCCTGTTTGTGACAGCAAATTAAACTGATTACAGCTTGAACTGTCCTTTATTGAGTGGATCTTTAGTGGAGAAACAATCCCCAGGGTTAAAAGAAGCCTTAATTTAAAGAAAGACTGCACTCCTGCCATTTGCCAATGATCAAAAATTGCTGTGTGTTTTACAAATACTTAGAAAAGTACCCTGTGCAAATGAGAACTTAGACTGACTTGCTTCTGTGATACAAGAATCATTTTAAAGATAGTTTTGCCTATCTATGAAACCAAAGTTAAAGTTCCAAAACACAGTAATAAAGTTGAAGTTCCAAAACACAGTAAGAAAACATTACAGGAATCAAAACTGGAATCAGGATGTAGCTTCAGGAATCTTTCCTTGTTTATCTGGAAGTATGTATAAAGAAGCTGTATAATTTGTCATTGGCTACAAATTATTTCAATAAAGCACATTTCAGGTTTCCAGTCATAGCAGTGATATACTCTTTTAAAACAGCAAACTCCCCAGTTCTTCCACATTGCTAAAATGCATCATCAAATTTCTCTTGCAGGTTTAGGGAGAGCACCACTGTAGCACTTTTGCCCTACAGAATGTCAGCACTTATTTGAGAAACTATACGTTGCTCAGATGCTGGATCTGATCATACTTGATGAGCCAGTGTAGTACTAGAGGGGCTACGCAGGTAAGGTAAGAATAAGAAATAAGGAGCCTTCTCCAAGTCAAACAAAAGGAACTTTTCTTCACTCAAAGTGTGGTTGGCTTGTGGAATTTGCTGCTGAAAAACATAGTGCTGGCCACTAGTTCCACTGATTTAATTTGCATTGTTGTGTGTTTTATTGCACTGTCTGCATGTGTGTGGGTTTTTATTACATTGTTTGTTTTATATTTTTTCTATTGCATTGTTTGAACCTGTGTGAAGAAAATAAAAAGGGTCTAGACATATTCATGGAGAACAGGTCCATCAGTGGTCAATTAACCACAATGGCTAAGTGAAACCTCCATGTTGGAGAGGAGATGGATGAAAGGGTCTCAATTGATTATTCCTAGCATTCTACAATCAAGGATACATCCATCTCCAATGTTAGTATATTCTTTTATTTCTGTCACTGTTTTTGCCCCAGAAATGAACCAAAACAAATGGTTACCATATATGTATATTCCTGTTTGATCCTTGTGTCTGTTAAACATCTTCATTATGCTACATGATCATTTACTGCTCACCCTCTACCTATATGTATGGACTGGTAATTTCCAGTTTTGTTTCTGTCTCTGTCTTGACTCTAATTGGCCCTTCCTGGCAAATAACCCCCTTGTTCCTCTATGTAATAGTTGAGGAAATTCTGTTTCACTGTATCTGAAGAAATGCACTTGCACATGAAAGCTCATACCTTGAATAAAACTTTGTTGGTCTTAAAGGTGCCCCACTGGACTCCAACATTGTTCTATTGCTTCAGATCAACATAACGACCCACCTGGAACAGCCAGGTAAAGCAGACTAGTATTATCTCCATATTGGAGATGGGGACTGAGAGACAGTGACATGTCTAAACTTAAGTCACCTACTGAGTTCATGACAGAGGTTAGATTTGAACCAGGAACCTCCTAGACAGTTCATCTTCTTGGCCATTGCACATATAGATGAAGCTGCTTTATACTGATTCAGATCACTGTTCTACACTGTTTGCTCTGATGGGCAGCAGCTGTCCAGACTCCAGTGTCTCAGGCAAAGGTCTTTTGCATCACCTGTTACCTGATCCTTTTAACAGAAGATGCCAGGGATTGAACCTGAGACCTTCTGTATGCCAAGCAGATGCTCTGCCACTGAGCCATAGCCCCTGTTCCAATGACACTACGTCATATTTTGACTATATTAGCCTGCAAGGTGCCACAAGGCTCCTGCCTATTTTTTTCTCCAACAGACTAACAAAGCTACACCTCTAGAATGAATTATCTATGTGACCTTAGGCAAGTTACTGATATGTCAGCTCCACTCCTGGGTAAATACAAACTCTAACAGTTATTATTATATTATCTTGAAGCAGGAGACATGTCATTCCAGGAGGCTCACCTGCATACCACATGTGCCGAAAACTGTCTTGCTGGTGAGGATAAATTGCTAGTAGACTATTTGTACAGCTAAAATTAAATTCTTTTTAAAGCTTTCTTCAGCATGAATTGTGTGCCATGGCTTCAGCCTGACCTCAACAGGCAATTTATTTCTGTGCTGTATTACACTGCTGGCAAAATTATGTCTTCACCTCCTTGTCTTCTTGGCACACCAAGTACCACAACACTGACCAGTCATTATTTTTTATCTTCTTTATTTTCAGACTCACCACATGAAAAGTGAACCTTTGAGCAAAATCTCCACAGATGATACTACTTTGATCTGTGACCATGAGCTAAATAACATTTTATTTAGAGGATACTCAGAACTGTACGATATTAAAGATTGGACTTTCTCCTACTGCCCACATTCTGTCTGGTCTTGGTTATTATGAGGAAATTTGCCAGACTGATCCCTTCCATTTTCATGAGTCATACTTCAGGGTCTTCATGCCACATGTAAATGGCAAGATGAATCAAACGCTCCTTCTCCACGATTGTGAAGAGTGTTGTATTGTAGCTCTGAAGTGAGTTATAGTATGCCAAGGTGATAGAATGAAATAACCAATGCCAGCTCTCCTAGTGGGACAGTTTTATTCATACAAGGACATCTGTTTTCTGGTGAAATAGCTGTTGACAGCTTGAGTTGCTTTCACTGCTTCTAGTCTTGATATTTTCATTTTTCACTGCATGTATTTTATCCTTTTCATGTGGATAGAAAATGTTGGTCAACAAGGAAATAAACTCCTCCATGTAAACACCACACTGGAAACAATGAAGAAGAGGAGGAGGAGGAGGAGGAGATTGGATTTATACCTCACCCTTCACTACCCCCTATGAGGTAGGTGGGGCTGAGAGAGCTCTCTCCAGATCTGTCCTTGAGAGAACAGCTCTCAAAGAACTTATGACTGACCCAAGGTAACACCAGCAGCTGCATGTGGAGGAGTGGGGAATCAAACCCAGTTCTTCCAGATTAGAGTCCATGCTCCTAACCACTACACCAAACTGGCTGTAGCCACAAACATGATGTTAAAAGGTCTGAGAACTTCAAGCATTGAGACTGGGGAAAAAATATTTGTAGGTAAGGCTGCCACCTGTCCACCCCAGCACCACCACCCCCAAACCAGCTGCTGCTCCTGCATTTTTCACTGAAGCTTCATCTGCAGAAATGACAAAAAGAAGCTTTTCATTATGTGGACATGCACATTAGTTCTTATTCAGGTTTGTGGACCAAACTGCTGTTAAAGGCGCAGGAGGAAAGCCTGCTAAAATTCTGAAAACTGTACAATCACACAATAGCCCAGTTCAGTCATTACATTCCCGAGACCCAACTGAACATAAGAAGAGGATATGCACAGCCATGGTTTTGTTTGAATAAGGCAACATGCATATTTTCCAGTTCTGGAACCCCAGATTTTTTTAGGATACACATTTGCAAGAAATGAAGCTGGAAAACATGCATGTTGTCCTGTTCATGCAAAATAATCAGATTGACTGAACAAAAGTTGTTGGCCATTTTGAGCAACCTTCATGCCCTGAAGCAATTTTCAGGCATCTCATTTCAGAAAGGCATTGTTTGACTCAGTGGGAACTCAAATAAACTATGGCCATATGTCTTACATCAAGTCCGAGAGTGCAAATTGTCACTGACATTTTTGCTCCTGAAATATATCCCCCACATCTCAAATTATGCACCACACTTAAGGTTGAAACATAGGTTGTTTATTTTAATCATTTGATGTGTTTATTTATGTGAGCTTGTTTGATTTGTGCGAGCCACTTCAAGCAGGTCTCTGAAGAGGTGACATCTAAAAGTTTTCATTAATTAGACAGAAAGAGGAAGAAGTCCTTGATTCCTTAAGCAAGCACCCAAACGCATCATCTAAATCAAGCTATAAAATTGCTACCTCTCTTGGCCTTGCCATTGTCCTTGATAGCTGTAAAAGGCTGTAGCTTTTCATCTTGCAGACAGAGGATTCACTGACGCATACTCTGTTGGCAGATGAGCCTGATGTTCACTTGGATATGACAGTTACATACTGCACAAATAATGGCAGAGACAGCAGATCTGAACAGGCTATTCCCACTGTCTAGTCAACTTCTTTGTGATGGTTATACTCACAGCATCCCACATGCCCTGGCTCTCAAGCAAATTGTACCATCATTGTCCACTTGAATAGGGCCGCAAACTGATGTGCCATCCTGCAGATCTACAAATGCAAAATGATTAATGCTGATGTTCCTTTTCTAGCAGTGAAATAAGGCAAAGGCCAGGATGTTAGAAGACACATCATTACAGATATATGATTACTGAGAAGAGAAGGAAGCTGTATGGCAATGCGCATCCAGTGCAGGACTGATGCCTTCACCCAGAAGAGAGACCGGCACAAAGCAGGCAGGTTTCTCATGCAAACTGGCTCGAAGGGTTGCCGTAAGCACAGTCTAGCAATATAATGGGATGCAGTCCCAGGCTTGCTTGCTGAACACTTCTGATTAAATCTGTTTATGGTCGGGCTGTAGGGATGCAATCCTAAACTTGCTTACTTGGAAGCTATTTCTATTGCAAGTGGTGGATCTTACTTCTGAGTAAATGCACTTTGAAGGGAGCCTATGGGGCATAATGGTCAGAGGGTCAGACCAGGAGATCCTAACCTACCTCACAGGGTTGTTGTGAAGATAAAGTGGAGAAGGAAGAGCAAGGTATGCTGCTATGAGCTCTTTGGAGGCAGGGCAGGATAAAAGTAATGAATAAATAAAAATCGTGTTGGCATGTTCTTGTGCAGTAATACTCAACAAATTTAACAAGAAGTGCCACTAATTTAAGTGGACTTGCTCACTGGTGAGTGTGTTTATCGATATATCTGTTCCCCAAGTGTGCCCCCATCTGTGGATATGTAAATCCATGGATCGGGGCCACGCTTGCAATAAATAGATTTTTCAGCAAACTTGGGTGACCCTCCAAGTTTGCAGAAAAATCTGAAACCTAAAAAAACAAATGGGGGGTTGAATCCCTCCAAAAGTAAAACAGAATTCTCTGTGCAAGTGCAGGGAACACTCTTTACTACCTACCTTCTGCATGATGAAGCATGCTCAGAGCCATGGTGGGCCCAACAGTGGTGGCAGCAAAGCAGCTGGGAGCCGGGCAGGGCCTGGGAGTGGCAACAATGTAAACTGGGAGCCCCACTGGGCCTGGTGTCAGCAACTGCACATCCCGGGAACCCTGCTGGGCCCGGCAGCAGTGGCCACATAGCCCAGGAGTCCCACTGGGCCCAGCAAGAAAGTTGGGGAGAATTCCCCCCACAAGTATCACAGGCCCACACTTGTTACAGTCTAAATCCCTCTGACTTCCATGAGATTCAGGCTTTTTAATGGTTTGCCCCCAGCAGCTGCACAAGCTTTCAGACCTGCAAACTATTCCCCATAATTTCTGCACTGTCTTGCAAAAGGGGGAAAGATCTTGATGAATTATGATTCCTGAAATACCTCATAAGGTAGGTGACAGAGGATGCACTCCTCAAAACCTTTCCTGGGAGTAATTTCCATTGAATACAATTGGACTTAATTCCAAATAGACTTGTTTAGCCTTGCTCCCAGAGAAACCAAGAAGGAAACGTAAAGTTTTTTTTAAAAAATGAGGCAAATATATAAACTCACGTGAAGTGATATTTAGATTGGATGGGGTGCTTCCAAAATTTTCACCTGTATTTTTTCTATGGATTTGGAAGTTCTGAATTACTTGGAGCGGATGCATTAGGAATTCTCAATTGTTTCTTTTTTATTTCTAAATTTTGCACAGATTACTGTTTTGTCTCCTAAAGCTTCCAGTTCCTTTCATTCATACCCATTGGTTGTAATATTGTGTCTCAATTTGTATTGTAAAGCCACATTGAATTTTTTTTTGTAGCAGTCCAGGAACAAATTTTGTAAAAAAGCAAACAAGTAGAATGTATCTTCCCCCTTCTCTATGTGAAAGATGTCGACATATACATTGATAAAAGGCTGCCCCCCCCCAAAAAAAATCTTCAAGTGAGGGTAATATGATTGAAAGAAGATGATGAAGAAGAAGAGATTGGATTTATACCCTGCCCTTCACTCAGAGTCTCAGAGCGACTTACAAACTCCTTTTGCTTCCCCTCCCCACAACAGACACCCTGTGAGGTAGGTGGGGCTGAGAAAGCTCTGACAGAAACTGCTCTTTTTCAAGAACAGCTCTTATCAGAACTACTACCAGGAACGCTGCCCATCCAGGACCTCAAACGGTCTCCCCTCAGCCACAGAGTGCTCCCCTTCCACGGAGCAACAGCCCATGTCTGCCCTTAGCCAATTGCTCCTCACTTGGTGGCATGGCAGAAACACTGCACATTTCCCGGATGAGGTGGGAAAAGGCAGCGGATGGCTGGTGTGGCTCTGCCACAGTCTTGCCGCGATGAGCAACTTCCCTACCTCAAGCCAAAGCCACACTGACATCAGGGTTGGCTGGCTGGGAACCTGAGCATGCAGCTGGGGAAACTTGGCCTATCCGCTGCTGTGGTCAGGCTGGTGGCAGGGCGAAAAGTGGCTCAGGCATGGGAGAGAGATGAGAATGAGAAAGACAGAGAGACACCTGGCATCAAAGTCAAGGCCAATAGGAAATGTTCGTAGACATTGACACAAGTGAGGGTCTGGGCGCATTCTGCAGGTTATGATAAAACATGGAACATCAAGCCCCCTTTAAAAAAAATTAAAACCCTGGAAAAAGAAATCCTAGCTACGGGCCACGTTATGCACTGACTGAAGTTGTGCACATCAGTAAAACACAGAACAGTATATTGATGTTATTGGAATATAGCAATGTCTTACGTACAAAGAAGCAGTAAGAAGATCCTATGGGGGTGGGTAGCTCTAGCAAGATAGGACTATAGGAGGAGTTGTCTTCTTTCTAAAGGGGCTTCTCCTTCTCTATCTGTGGAAGGGTACACTTAGAATTCTCATCTCTCTATCAACTAGGAAGGCAGCCAACACCAACACAAAACCTAACTTTAACCCTAATCCCCAATCCCCAAACCCTAACTCTAACCCAAACCCTAACTCTTATCCTAACCCTAACTCTAACTCCAACCCCAACACTAACATTAACCCCTAACCTCAACCCAAACCATAACCCTAACTCTAACCCTAATCCTATACCCCACCCCTAGCCCTAAAGCTAACTCCAACCCTAACCCCAACCCTAATTCTAACCCTAACCCCTAACCATAGCCATAACCCTAACAAATATAAAACCAATAACCCTAGCCCTAACCCCTAACCCTAACCCGTAATTCCTAATCCTAAACCTAACTTCTACCCTAACAATAACCATAACCTCATAACCCTAACCCCATTACCATAACCCTAACTCTAACCCTAACAGTAACCTGCTAACCCTAACCACAACCCCCTAAACCTTTCCCTAACCCTAATCCCCGAACCTTAACCCTTACACCCCTACCCTTAAAAAATATAAAACTAATAACCCTAAGACTAACCCCTAACCATAACCCTAACCCGTAACCACAAATAAAGTTTTTGTTACTTTTAATCAGTTCAGTGTCCCGACTGCTGCAATGACACTCTGTCAACAAATGCATATATATCTGACCACATAAGTATTGCTTTTTTTCCACATTGCTTATCGTTGTGCATATGCCTGGCAACAAGAGACAGGGGAGCGAAGAAACTGAACTGACATCCATGACAGTCTTCATGTGTTCCTATTCCTAATCTTTGAGATTCCAATTAAATTAAAATTAAGAGGTTCGTTATTGAAGAGGTTCATTATCCTGCAACTAGCAGGAGACCAGAGGAACAGGGAAATTGGGGGGTGGGGGACCTGGAAGTGATATAATGGCTTTCTAAGAGTCACTGGAAATTATGGTATAACTGGCAATTCCTATAGAGGTCACTTCCCGATGCTCCCCAAAAGTGATGTCACATGTTATCTATGGATAAAGTTCCTGACAGTTCTTAGATAGGCATGATGTCACTTCCAGGTCTTCCCAGAAGTGACATCATGCTGTTGCCTGATAGCCTTATTTCACTGTGTCTCTGAGTGGTGGTGGGAAACAGGAGCTGGGAGTGGAGAATCCCTCACCCACACCAGGAGGCTGGCAACCATGCTTATAGTATTTATCGTAAAATCAATATTTGACAACCTTTAACAAACTCAAGCAGCAAAGTACCAATCTGCCAAACTCCGGATAGATTGGTTAGGAGCTGTTCATTATGCCCTGCACTGGGCGATATATGGTTGAAATATCAGGGAAAATATCTCTGCCACGTACAAAAGAGGCATTCTTCACTGAGGCCACCTGGTATCATCTTAACTGGTCCCTCCCAGGGAAATGAACCATGCAGAAAGAGCCTTATGCCACCAATATATTTTCATAATCACTTCTGAGGTAGCCTCCAAGAACTATAATTCATTTCTTTATGCATTGCAAGCCTGTACTTCACACCGGAATGGCATTCACCCTTCATAGTGTGCTATTAGTACTGAAAAAGCTATTTGTCCATCAGCACAACAACCATTCTAGGGTAATTAGTTTTGATATGGGCATTCATGATGTCTCTTAAGTGAGAAGGGTACTTCGTCACCAGCTAATTATTTCTACTTGGGTGAGAATTGTTCACTTCTGTTACTCATCACCAGTTCCTTTCTTTCCGATTATTCTCTAAATTAATAATTGTGGCATTTCTCCTCCTCGTTTCTACATTAAGAGGTTGTATATTGCAGACTCCCCTCCCATATTATCAGTGTCTCAGTAATATGAAAACTTAATTTAGCTGGAATAATTATTCAAACCGATGGCAAATTCCCAAAAGCTGTCTTGTGGCCAAAGAGGAGCTCTTGTAAGTGGTTCTTGCTACCTACTCTTGAGGTAAATAACTTTGAGAAGCCATTGTTAATACTAAAATCACAAGTATCCCAAAAGTCTTTCTGGTTTGAGCATGTGTACACATGTGGACCACTGGCTGTATAAACTAGAATTTATTGCTGAAAGATCATTCTGGGAGCCTGTGGAAAGGACAAATTAAATAAAGTTGTATAAGACTTACCTATATTACCAGGTAAGTCCCTACCAAACTTCAGAACTCACTCATCTGACAAAGCTCCTGAAACATGTTATTTACCTAAACCTTTATATAAACCATCCATTCCCTAGATGCATTAAAGCCCATTACTGGCTTTTTTCTTTTTGTTATGCCTCCAAATCACCATGAGATACAAATAAGTTGGTCAAGGTGTACTCTTGAATACTGGACACATACACTAGAAAGTGGGCTGAGAGGACATGTGGGAGAATTCTCTCCTTGTGTTTCTTATGGGTTAGTGTTACACTCAGCATGTAAAAGTGCCTCCATGTTCCTTTTCAGGACAGAGACCAAGGAGACCCAGGTTACAGTTTTTACTCTGCCACAAAGCTTAGACCAGTCACTATATTTCAGATTAATCTATTTCACATGACTGCTCAGAGGAGAAAATGGATGGAATAATTATGGAATACCCAACCTGGGGGGGAAATACAGTCTAGTTCAGCCACCTGCCCAATGTAAGAAATGTGAAGCAAGAAGAAGAAGAGGAGGAGGAGGAGGAGGAGGAGGAGGAGGAGGAGGGAGGAGGAGACTGGATTTATACCCTGCCCTTCAGTACCCAAAGGAGTCTCAGAGTAGCTTACAATCTCCTTTCCCTTCCCCTCCCCACAACAAGCACCCTGTGAGGTCGGTGGGGCTGAGAAAGCTCTTTTGAGAACTGCTTTTTCCAGAACAGCTCTGAGAGAATTGTGACTGACCCGAGGTCATGCCAGCAGCTGCAAGTGGAGAAGTGGGGAATCAAACCCAGTTATCCCAGATTAGAGTCTGTGCTCGTAACCACTAATCACTAAACTGGCTCGCAGTTTACTACATTTTTTAACATGCCTCTTCTTCAGGAAACTCAGGGCACTGCATGTTGCTCTGTGCTCCTCCATTTTATCCTCACAAGAACTCTGTTAGGTAAGTTATGCTCTGTTTGTGTGTATGAAGGAGAGAGAGAGAGAGAGACTGACCCACCCACCCACTTAAGGTCACCCAGCAAGTTTCATAACAGAGTGAAGAGCTAAACCTGGTTTTCTTTGTTCAACACTCTAAACACTACAATATATTGGTCCCTTCCCAGCTAGTATTCCAGACAGATGGCTGACCAGACTCTGCCTAAAGACATCTCCACAAGGGTGTAACCATATTCAACATGATAAGCTTCTTAAAAGAAACATTAGATAAATATTAATTTTAAAAATATATCTCTTTGGAGTGCAATGAGCAAGCCAAAGAACTGAGTGGCTGGAAAAAGTATGGAAGTCATATAGACATGTGTGACATATCAGTCTTAAACTTCTACAACCTATAGACTCTACAGGTGATACTATGGATGTTGAAATCAAAACCGATATGGGGGAGCAGGCATCCGTGAACTAGTCCCACTGTTACCCAAATTGGTATATACATGTCAGAGCCACAATGTGCAAAGGCATCCCCATGCTATCACAGAACAAGCACATGTGTTTTGGGTACTTCAGTACTTTGGACTGTTAGCCTGTGTATACTAAGATCAAGATTCAACACTCAGAATAAGTGGGGGCCTCTTAAATAAACAGGGGGGTTATTTTACAAACAGAAAGAGAGACCAAACTAATGTATGCAGTATGGAGATGATAGCAATGAAACTTACAGAACAGAAAAGGCAATGTGGTAAATCACACACAAAAACCCCTTCCCCTAGAAAACCTCCTTGCCTAAAATGGGGAAGGAACCCATACACCAAGACTCCTAAGCCTGTTCCTGAAGAGAAGCAGAGGAAGGAGGGGGTTGTCCTCAGTGGCAGAGAGGCAGTTTCAGAAGCTGACCAGGTGGGGGCGGGGAGCACAGTGCAAGGTCAGTTGAGGGAAGAGTTGAGATAGGAGTGATGAGGGACCAACCATAAGGCTGGGGTAACAGGATAAATCCAAAACTGTCTACAAAGACAGAGGTTGAAGGAGAAACTTTTTATACCTTTTTGCCTGAGATGAGGAGGGGAGGGATGTTGGCACTTGAATGTGGGATAATAAAAGTGCAATCTTTTGAAGATGAGCCAGCTTGAAAACAAATCCTTGTGTATGTGATAGTTTCCTCTTTGTGCCTGGAACGTATCAAAAAATGTTCCTTTGGGAGATTCAGAAATTAGATTTATGGCTGGGTACTTGTTATGACTGAGGAAAGGCTGGAATCTTCCTGTCCGGTCATTTAGATAGCTGGGGAACTGCTGGAAATGGCCCATTGCTTATCGTTTTGGGGGTCTGGGTCATTAGTTGAGTACAAATTATCTGGGAGGAGGCTCCAAGGTCCTTGGGGGAAACGGCCCTCAATTAAATCCCTACTAGGATGAGTTTTATGCATGGTTGATAGAGTCATGCATTCCTTGGCATGATTCACTGCCATTTGATATAAGTGTAATTCAGGCTCCTTCTATCATTTCTAGGCCCACACTCAGGTGCACACATGTACAGAAAAGGGGGAACAAGCCAGCCGCCGGTGGGAGAGATCGAGCTAGTCGCCGAAGCCAAGCCAGCAGACAGAGAGACCATCAGGATCCCACCACCAGGGTGCTCATAGGCAGTCCCACCCCCAAACATTAGATGTGGCCCAAGTTAGGAGTACAAGTTCTTAGAACGCAAAAATATGTGAACCGCCCAGAGACACACACCCCCGGGGGGGTTAGGGTGGTATATCAAGTCGAAAGTTAAATAAATAAATAAATAAATAAATAATGGGGGTCCCTGAGAGTGAGGGCCTCAGGGGTATCACCACCCACACACTCAGACACCAGAGTCTATACATGTAAGAAGTGTACAAATGCAGACAGAACCTATGTACCTACATTTCTCACACAGTCTTTTCTTATGTGGACAGTGACTGCATGTAGGCAGGGGGCAGAGCTAGTATGTTTATGCTGGCTCCCCCTCCACATGCATTGATTTCAACACACTTTGTTTGTTTGTTTGTTTGTTTGTTTATTTATTTATTTATTGGATTGGTATCCTACCCTCCCTGCAATTACAGTGCAATTCCTGTATATCTAATCAGAGCCTCAACAGATGTGGCCTATCACAAATTGGGGTTCCAGATGTTACACAGATCTGAGCCACTGAAGAAGAGGCCCAATAGATAGCTAGAAGGACGATGCCCACCACCTCAACTAAAAGCCTGGCAGATGAGCTCCGTCTTGCAGGCCCTGCGGAACTATGAAAGGTACCGCAGGACCCTGATCTCATATGGGAGCTCATTCCACAAGGTAGGGGGCAGGGCCGAAAAAGACGGACATCCCTGGGGACGGGGACCACCAGGAGATGCTGATTAGCAGGTCGTAACATTCTTCAGGGCTTATATGTCACCTTCCTCGGCCGCGACAACCATGGAAAGCTTCCAAAGTATTGTGCAAGTCCAGACAAGAGTTGCAGTTTAAACCGCAAAACATCCATATATCAGGTCTAGAAAACGATGGGAAAATAACACAGAAAATACTGGAATGCAATGGGCAGGCAACTCGTGTGGATTTATTAGTAAAAATTACACCTATTCCAGGCTAAATATCCAGCAAGGAAGGCCATGGAATGAGTTTTCTTTGATACATCTGAAAGGTACTGGGAGACCTTTTCTTGGTCTGGCTTGAATTTATTGCCCACCAATCTCATTTCGATATCCACATTCAAAAATTAAAAGAGAAAGGAAAACCCTATTTTCTTGTCTTTAAAAATTCTTTATAATTCTTGGGTTTTATCAACCCTCATATAAGCTGGCACCCATAGGCAATGGCCTAACCGTGCATCTATGGAAGAACCGGCCCTGGTCAGGGCCATACTAGTAGGAGAAAGCGCAAACAAGGATGCAATTGCCCTCTCCTCCCCAGTACATGAATTACATGGACAAGAAGATGATAACACATTTTTCTAGCTTCTTGCCCCTTTTAGGCAAAAGACAAGCAGGTGGTGTACAGTTATAATACACTGGTTATACTTCAAGTTAGGGTTGCCAAGTCAGAAACTTACCCTAGCAGGGGACTCCCTCGGATGACCGTGGCCCCGCCCCCAGCGGGTGACGTGCATGTGGGGGTGGAGTTCGCCCCGGGGCCCGATCCGCCGGCAGCGGGGAACGGGCCTCTGGGGTGGGGGTTTCCCCGCCCCCCAGGGGGACTTGGCAAGCCTACTTCAAGTGGGGAACAGTCATATTTCCATTAAAACATTCCTAGGCCATCATGGCAGCCACCACATATCTCTGTCTGCATTTATGACTAAGTAAACCACGTTGTGCGCTGCCAGCAGCTCCTACCCTATAGATGTAGGCATGAAGCACTGTGTGTGTTTCATTTTGTCGGCTGCTGCAGCACAGAAAGCCAGGCAAACCTGAGACCCCCCAAGGTACAGATTGCTTGCTGAAGGCAGGAATGTAAACCAACAAGAAGACGGTTACCATCCTCTAGCAGAGGCATTTCATGAGGCTCAAAAGTCTTCTCCACCACGCAGTTCTGAAATCCCAGCTTGTCAAAAATCAGTATCACAGGGAAGCAAACTTGCTAATATAATCAACCACAGCTAGTGTAAACTTGGCAAGATTTAGGGGCTTAACACACAGCGCACTGTGGATTCTCCTGCTCAGCTGAGCAACCCCGGCCTCAAGTGAAACAAACAGGCAGGATTGCAGCAAACCGGCAGGAAAATATAATCACTGGGTGGTGGGGGAGCGGGAGGAAAGACAATGTTGCAAGTATAAAATATACACAGGGCCATATTCCCTTCCCGTCACTGGTGCGGTTGAAATCATCCTTGAAAGGCAACAGAGGCAGACTGACTTGCACCAGTTAGTGGTCTCCAAATGCTAAACTCTGATTTAAAATATCCCAGAGTGTCTTTAATAACTCAATTTGGAAAGTGTGACTGTAGAGGTGGATTTGTGCAAATGCAAACAGTTGTGACTCACAGTGTTCCTGCATATATTGAAGCAAATCTGTTCCTCTGCTTTTGATTTTGGAATTTTTTTTTTACATTCTTGAATGCCTTTCATGCCACCTTGAGGGGGTGCTTTTGCCCTGAGCCGAGACAGCGATAAGAGAGAGGCTGTGTGTGAGCTGAAAATGTCTCCTCATTTGAGAGCCTTCCCCCTAGGATTACACCTCAGCCTGATTTTATTCTTCACAAGACGGCAAGATTCATCAGCACAACAAGACTGTCTTTTCTACACTGATGCATAAGCTGCAATGACAGCACTTTAATCAGGGTAGGGAGAAGGAGGGGGTGGGGGAAAGGAAGCCGTTTTAAAAAAAAAATGCCCACGTCTCCTGTCTGGATTCTCAAGTAGAAAATCATTCTAAAACAACAGGAGTTGATATTCTTGTGCATAGCAGTGTGAATGGATTGTCCTGAAAAAAAATAAAATGAATAATAGGGATTAATATTTTGAGGGGACTGTTAGCTCGAATTCCCCCTCCCCCCCCCCATCTTTAGCACAGTGCAGCTCCGCTATGGGTTTTTCCGCTACCTTCTTTGGAAACAGGCACTTCAAAGTTCAATTGATATTGGATTCCACTGCAGAAGTGTGATGACTTCATTACAGCGATGTAAATTCAAAGTCATCCAAATGAAGCAAAAGGAACCCTCCTTAGGATGGCAAGATACTAATGGATTGGTTGGATTGTTTTCTGTGACTCTTTTCTCCCTGCAGGGATCTGACACAGCCTACAAAACAATATTCCGAGTCGCCGAACCATTCAAACAAGTAAGACGGATAAATGAAACACAATTTAACTGTGCTGACCTTGGTCTACTGCAGGCCTCAGGCAGCAAGCCCCAAACCCTTGGCTTAGGCCTTTGGACTCACCAGACTAAGGGTGATTTCCCACAAGTGCTGCTCCGCGCTCACTCCTCCCTTTTGCCCCGATGGTACGTGTCAATTTCACACAAGCTGCTGCGTGGCCGCATTTTGCCCCGCAGCTTCGTGCGATTTTCCCCGCGTCTACTCAGTCCTCAAAAAACAGGATTGAGTAGACACGGGGGAAATCGCACAAAGCTGCGGGGCAAAATGCTGTCGCGCAGCAGCTTGTGTGAAATTGACACGTACCATCGGGGCAAAGAGAAGAGTGAGCGTGGAGCAGCGCTTGTGGGAAATCACCCTCAGTCTCTATAAGGAGAGGAGACCAAACTCAGTCCAGGTAGAACTCGGCTGCCGCTAGTTGGCTGCAGCCAGGAACCCCGCTTCCTCCTACTTCCTTTCCTGCCAGGATTAGTCCAGAGGTGCCCAAGCCTACCAATGTTGATAGGCCTGTAGAAGAAGGATTTTTGGCACAGCCTACAGCACTATGTTGCCGCGAACGACACTTGCCAAAATTATCTCAGCTCCTCAACCATTAAAAGCAAAGGAAGTCTTGACATCAAGAGGTTAGTTATCCCAGGCACGATGCCACGTTTTTTATAATGATCACTACTTGGATATTAATTATATTAACGATAAGGCACAAAAGGGCTTTTCTAATGCTGTATCTGGCATTTTCACAAAATAGACTGAACTAATTGATGAAGCAAGTTTTAGAACGAGCCCTAACATGTTTAAAGACCATGCCAATTGATGTTACAATAAAACGCATCTTGACTTCGGCAACCTATCACTGGAATGGAAGAAAGGTGTTGCCGGACTCAGGAGTTTTCTTTGGAACGTTGTGTAAAGCTCCAAAATCCCATTAGCAATATCTCAATGAGTTGTGCTGTGGGGTGGCAGGTAGAAATCCTTAATCAGGCTCGATGACATCTGATCATTAAGCAGATGCCCTGCAAAAGACAGGCTAATGAAAGGCACTGGGGTCTGTTTATTTAAGTAAGTGTACCACTGACTAACTATCAAAGTGCAGAGTGTAGTTGACTGGAAATAAGAAAGAGAGCCAGAATTGAAGTGAGATTGCCAGCCATGAAGCCAGAAAGACTGTAAGTAGGTAACATAGTCATGCTTGCTTTGAGGTACTCAATAGGTAACATAATCTTTACCCTTTGGGTATGTGGTATTGAGACATATATATTCTTTGATTCATGTATGCTCTGCATAGGGTTATAACTAGGGATGTGCAATAATAAAAATTTTGGCCCATTTGGATTTGGCCGAATCAGGCACAATGTGATTTGGCCAGCTGAATGACCCCCAAATGCCACTTTCCACAATGCAAGCCGATAGAATCAATGATACCCTGTGGGGACTGTCCCCATAGATTATAATAATCCCCCCATGAAGGGGGGGGTTCCTATCAGTGAAGGGAGCGTGCCGCCTCTGCAGCACAACTCGAGTTTTAAAGTTTAAATCCCCCCCAGTCGCGCCACAGACTGAAGGGAGCCCACTGCCCCCCAAGCTAGCCCCCCTGCCTTCCCTGGCTTCCCCGCCAAAGTGGGCAAGCTGGGGAAGGCCTACAGAGGGGGGCCCCCACCTTCCCTGGCCCTCCTGCCGAGGCAGGCGAGCCAGGGAAAGCCCTGGAAGGAGCGGGGAGGCATTTAAATGCCTCCTTCTGCCTTCTCCTTGACCAGCAAAGGGATTCCCCAAATGGATGCTGAATATATGGCATCCATTCAGGGAATCCCTGTTCGGCCAGCTTTTGGCTTTTTCCGTTCATCCAAACGGAATGCACATCCCTAGTTGTAACTAGGTTTGGTAGGTCCCCTCATCACACCGGTGGGGCATTTCGGGGGCATTCCAGGGTGGGCAGGGACATCACACGATGCCCTGATGTCACCCAGAAGTGATGTAAGTGCATCAGCAGCATCGGGGTGACTCTATGGTAAAAGCAGCCTCAAACCATAGAGTTTTGCCCAAAAAGCAGAGTGTCACCACATGCTGGCATCACTTCTTGGTGACATCAGCATGTTGCATGTTGGAGAGGGGAGAATTTCCTCCCACCAGTCAATTGGCCAGTGGTGGGCAGGAGATGGTGAAAGCGGGGGATCCCCTGCCCCCACCTGGGGAATGGTACCCCTACTTATAACCAACAAGAACAACCAATTTATCTTTCACTCAGGGCCAGATTAAGACATGCTGAGGCCCTAAACTGTGTAACATTTAAGAGCATAACCCCCCCAAAACTGTATTATCTATATATCTAATAGCCAAGTTTTCCCCTGGTGTGCGGATACCTAAATCCACACACCGGGGGCACCTGGGGGGGAGGGAGAGTTTTGTGCACGCGTGGGGCGCAATGTTCCCTCTAAGCTGTAGAGTCTTGTGAGCAAAAATTCTACTTTGTGAGCTACTGGCATTAAAGTTGTGAGCAAACCATTTGGCTCCTGCATTAATTAGTTTGCTCTGGAGCCATCCTTCCTGAGCTGAGACAAAAATGTGTGAGCTGGAGGATAAAAAATTGTGAGCTAGCTCACTCTAACTCAGCTTAGAGGGAACACTGGTGGGGCAGTCCCCAGGTGTGCACAAAAATCTGAAACCCTGTAAAAAATATCGGGGGGATGTTTAAATCCCCCTGAAACTGACAGAGCATCCCCTGCGCATGCACAGGGAATGCTCTGCAGCCGGCCTCCCACCACCGCCCCTCGCCTCGCTTCGGTGCCAGGATGGGGGGGGGAGAGCAGCGAGGGCCGAGCGGAAAGCTGCTCGGCCCTCGCTTCAGTGCCGGGATGGGGGGGGAAGAGAGCAGCGAGGAGCCAGGGGGGGGAGAGGCAATCGGGGGGAGATCAAGGGGGGTTGGAGGAGACGGGGGAACCAGCGGGATGGGGGGTACTTACCTCCTCCTGCTGCTTCCTCCTCTGCCTCCCCCCCCGCAAGTATTGCGGGTCCGCCCCTTGTTGTAATACTGAAATGTCAACATTTTTAAATTTGGCCCTACAGTTTGAGGCCCTAAACTGTAGTGTATTTAGTTTGTGTGTAACTCTAGCTGTACTTTCATTGCCTTCGAGCCCTCGTGTAATATATGTCCATGCCACTTTCTACCTAGTGGCCAAGATACTGAACGTTTTGTTTAGAAGGCATATTAGGTATACTACAGGGGTGAGGTAGGGCTTGTGGAGGTTTTCCTGGCCTGAAGTGTTGTGCACTGTGACACAAATCAAGTGATACCCTTGCTTTGCATGAACTCCCAATATGCATCTACAATTATGTATCTACTAGTATTTTGAACTGATTTAGTATATCCAATCAAGTAGGCCTACTAGAGTTGCCAGCCCCGCACCAGCAAATGTCAGGAAATTTGGGGAACAGTACTTGTGGAAGGAGTTCGGGAGGATGTGGCATCACTTCTAGCTGTTGCTCTAGGAATTTTCCAATACCTGTGGTCTTTACCATGGAGATTGGGGAAATTCCTAGAAGGACATGAAGGATGTGATGTCACTTCCAGGTGGAGGATCTGTGGACATGATGTTACTTCTGGATGATGCTCTAGAAATCCCCCCTCCCCAGATTTTTCTGGGTAAAGAACATAAAGATTTGGAAGGAAAGAAGATAATAATAATGAAAGAGCTTCCCAGAGCAATTATTCAAGACAAGAACATAAAGATTTGGGGATATTCCCCAAACATCAACATTGATGCCATTTCTCCCCTATTTTTGTCTCCTGCTCCTCAAATTGTTGAGGGTGGGGGTTGAGAGCAGAGGTGGGAGATTGCCTGCTGCTACCACCACCACCAGACAAATGGTAAACCTACAGCCTACAATGTATATGCCACGATAAATTTTTTTGTTAAAAACAATAGTTATTTCAGAAGGTTGGAGCTAATGTAATAGAGGCATCATTGTCCATGAGGTATGGTGGTGGTGGTGGAAAGTGCTGTAAATTCACAGCCAACTTATGGCAATACCATAGGGTTTTCAAGGGAAGAGATGTTCAGAGTTGGTTTGTCATTGCCTGCCTCGGCATAGCAAACCTGGACTTCCTTGGTAGCCTCCCAACCAAGTACTACCAGTAGGGTTGCCAGGTCTGGGTTGGAAAATGCCTGGAGACTTTGGGGGTGGAGCCAGGAGAGGGCGGGGTTTGGGGAGAGGAGGGGCTTCAGCATGGTACAATGGCATAGAGTCCACCCTCCAAAGCAGCCATTTTCTCCAGGGGAGCAGATCTCTGTCAGCTGGAGGTCAGTTGTCAAAGCGGGAGATCCCCAGGCCCCACCTGGAGGCTGGCAACCCTAACTACCAGGACCGACCCTGCTTAGCTTCTGAGACCTGGCAAGATCAGGCTAGCCTGGACCATCCAGGGACATGTGATGTACAATCCTTTATTTTGACCCACTGTTGTTATTGGTCAGATGCTGGCCTGCATTTTTCTGGATGCACAAAAACAGGTGCTGCCATGATTTTGTTCCACGCCAGGGATCTGGAATTTATTCAGCTGGACAAGGTATCAAGGGGCTCAGCCTCAATGGAGAGTTTACTTTCCCACTTTTATTCCACCTCCCCCAGCACTAATACTGCTGGGGTCATGGCTCAGTGGTACATCATTTGCTTTGCATGCAGGTTCAACCCTGAGCATCTACAGTTAAAATGATCAGGTGCTGGTGAGAGGAAAGACCTTCATCTGAGACCCCAAAAAGCCTCTGCCAGTCAAAGGAGACAATACTGATCTGAATAGACTAATGGTATATAAAGCACTGTCACCACAGGTTGGAAGCAGTGTTCCCTCTAAGCTGAGTTAGTGTGAGCTACCTCACAGATTTTTAGCCTCCAGCTCATCCATCTTAGCTCAGGAAGGATGGCTCCAGAGCAAACTAATTTATGCAGTAGCCAAGTTGCTCGCTCACAGCTTTAATGCCAGCAGCTCACAAAGTAGAATTTTTGCTCACAGGACTCCACAGCTTAGAGGGAGCATTGGTTGGAAGGAAGAGGTATTCGTGGCTGGTGACCTGAAACCCAGATTCTCTGTTTTAAATCGAGAATAAGCCTCCTACTCCCAACCACTACAGATGTAGAAGAAAACTCTGGAAATATCATTCGTTAGAATTATTCAGACCCAGGCAAGATCTCCCTGCCTTGTCTTCATACCTTGGTAAATACAAGACAGGGGATGTAGTGGCTCAGAGGTTAAGTTACTGCAACATATGGGATTTGGCAAATCATTTATGACGGCTCTAAAAACGCTTTATGCAACATCCAAAGCTCAAGTCAGAGTGAATGAAATTACCTCAAAGCACTTTAATATACATAGGGGAACCCATCTGGGTTGCCCGCTTTCTCCGCTGCTCTTTGCCATTGCGATAGAACCACTAGCAGAGGCAATAAGACAAAATAGATATAGCTGGAATAAAAATAGGAGAATATGAACATAAAATTGCTCATATGCCAACGACCTGGTCCTCTACCTCTCAGATCCAATTAACTCTCTGAACATATTGCATAATAAATTTAAAAAATTTGGGCAGATCTCTGGGTTGGTTGTTAATCAAAGTAAATCTGACATATACGCAATAAATTTAACCCCTAAAAATATCCAAGAAATCAAGACAAATTTCCAGTTTAATTGGGTCACAACAGTCTGGCGACACTTCGGAGTTTTTATACCTCTTTATTTCAAGACGCTTCACTCTCATAATTTCAGTAAAGTATATAAGGAAGTCAATGCACAACTGAAAGCATGGGATAAACTAAAGTTATCATGGTCAGACAGATTGTATCTAACCAAAAGTTTTATTTTACCCAAATTTACATTTTTATTCAGAACTCTGCCAATAGAGATAATGGCTGCAACCTTTAAAACATGGCAAAAACATTAAATAGTTTTTTTTCTGGGCTTACAAAAAACCTAGGGTAAGCAAAAAAATTCTAAGTAGGTCTCCAAATATAAGCGGTCTAGGATTTCCTGATCTCAACGCCTATTACAATGCTGCGAACTTCGCCCAAATATTAAAAATGCTACATAAAGATTCAGATGAGAAGTAGATTCAAATAGAACAAAATTTTACACTTCCTCTGAGGCTACAAGAAACTATCTGGTCAAAGACAGCTAACAGATCTCCCCAAATAAAAGAATAGTTTCTTAAACGCCTCCTTGAAAATTTGGGATTGTTTGAAAAAAATTCTCCTACAGCGAAACTCTCCAGTTGCAATCTTGACCAACAAAGATTGGTCAGCTTCAGCAAAGGATGATCAGACCATATGTCAGTGGTTTAGAGCAGGAATAGCCCGTCCTATATATTGGACACATAAGGGGAAAGTGCTGGAGAACGACCGATTGGAAAGGAAAGCACGAATACGGATTCATTGATTTAGATATCTCCAAGGTAGACATGTTATAGAGAAACTCAAACGAACAGGCACATGTTTTACACATTTATTACAGTTTGAAACACTCATCAAAAACTATGATGGTGGGTTTGGTTTCCTCCATACAACAAATCTTACTTAGAAATCGTAAGGCAGAACAATTCAATTTTCAAAAGAAATGGCAAGATCTTGGTAAAGAACTCTCAGACTCATTATGGCAAAGGGTGTGACAAGCCCCCTCAAACAAATCAAAAGTTTTTAATATTAATTTTCAGGTTTTTAAAATGAAGACTCGATGGTTCTATACACCCCAAAAATTGCATAATATAAATAGAACAACCAGCCCACTATGCTGGAAAGGCTGTGATCTCCCCGGGACATTCTGGCATTGTTGGTGGGAATGCCCCTGTATCCAAAAATTCTGGGATGATGTAGTAACGGCTATCAGACAGATATCTGGTCTGGCAATACCTTTTAGTCCTGAATTAATATTACTTGAAGTGTGGCCAGAGTCTCTTCCCCCAAAACAAATGAAAGAAACAATCTCTTTATTATTGACCGCAGCTAGAATTACTGTAGCCGCTAGATGGAAATCAGTCTCAGGCCCATCATTAGACCTTGTCATGACCTGGGCTGTGCTACCAGAGGCCTACTAGGCCCAAGGAGCCTGCATGCAGTAGGTGAGGCTGGACCTACAACTCCCAGAAGTCCCTGGGAGGTTTTGGAGCCAAAATGGACCAATAGGAAAAGAGGAGGGCTGGGAATAAAAGTTCTGGAGCAGCAGGAAGAGCTGTTCTTTCTTCCAGAGGGCAGAGCCAGAAGGAAGGCTGCTGCAGGGGAAAAACCCTCATCCTGAGGGAGGGGTGAGTAGTGTAAGGCCATTTGAGATAGTGAGCAAGGGAAAGTAAATTTAGACGCGTTAGGGCATTTGATTTCTTTTCACCCACTTACTGTTATTATTCTGCACCTTGTTGTTTGACCTCCTATAAAATAAACCTTTTCCTTGTTTTACTCTGACTCGTCCTCACGCCTGTTATTCGGTCTAAAGGGAGGTCAGAAGGTCTTGGGAGGGTACTCTGGGCCTTCTCAAGGGAACCTAAATCCAGAGTGGTGGCAGTGTCAGGTGACACCCCACCTGAGCCGTGACAGACCTGTGGTATGATAAGCTTTGGATGCAATTTATTATGGGGAAAATAGCAGATGGCATAGCTAATCACACAAATGAGGATTATCAGACACCATTTGTATGTAAGTGGTTTCCAATAATTCAGTTTCTATCAGAAAAGGAAGTGGTTCCCTCATTTGCTAATGATAAATACTGGCTTTGTTTCTGAATATAGAATTGTTTAAAGTAACATATAGGCTAAAGCTACTAACCTATCAATGAACTGAAGTTAGCAGCAAGATAGATGTTATGTTACTGAGCATAATGATTTATGTATTTAGAAAATGTTAACAAATTATTGTCGTTATTCCTTTTGCTCTTCTCATCATATTGTTGTTATAGTCTTGTATTGTTACATGTTGAAAACCTTGAATAAACCTTTGTTGATCAAAAAAAAATAGTTGCAGACTGGAAGGTTGGTAGCTTGGCAGTTCGAGACCCTACTGCCACATGATGGAGTGAGTGCCCATCTCTGGTCCCAGCTCCTGCCAACCTAGCAGTTCGAAAGCAAGAAATTGCAAGTAGATAAACAGGTACCACTTCAGTGGGAAGGTAACAGTGTTCCGTGCACCTTGGCATCTAGTCATGCCAGCCACATGACCACAGAGAAGTTTTCGGACAGCACTGGCTCTTTGGCTTGGAAACAGAGATGGGCACCGCCCCCGAGAGTTGGATTCGACTGGCTTTTGAGCAAGGGAAACCTTTACTAAATATAAGCAAAGTTCAGGTTTTATGTAGAATCTGACCACACAACACCAATTTCTCAAAAAGAAAAAAAATCATTTTTAGTTGTATAAGAAGAGGAGTTGGTTTTTATACCCCGCTTTTCTCTACCATTAGGAGTCTCGAAGTGGCTTACAATCACCTTCCCTTCCTCTCCCCACAACAGACACCTGTGAGGTAGGTGGGGCTGAGAGAATTCTGAGAGAACTGTGACTGGCCCTCAAGTTCACCCAGAAGGCTTCATGTGGAGGAGTGGGGAATCAAACCCAGTCCTTCAGATTAGACTCGACCACTCTTAACCATTACACCACACTGGCTCTTGATTAAGATGCAAGAGCATTGATGCAAGAGCATAGTAAAAAAGTGTACAGAAATATGTTCATTCCTTTCGTTCAATACTAATGTTCTTTCCATGTATTTTGTTTTTGCGCCAATGTATATAGTCCCCTGGATAATGTAAAATTGATCAGAAGAAAGGAAACAAGCAAAGCTAATCTAAAAATAGACTAAAATCAAAGCTCAGCCTCACAAGTCAGTCAAAAGATAATCAAAACATATCTACATTTTTTGCAAACAGAGAGTTTTCATATGTATTTATCTGGCATACAAAAATCAAAATTGAATGGGAACATGAATTATGCTGAAAGCTACATGTATAACAGCCAGCAGGTATGTATACAAGAGAAAGATACAAGAGGGAAATGGGAGGAAAACAATTAACTTAGTGCAAATAATTTAACAGCAGCAATAGAAATAAAAATCCAACAGAAATAAAAGAAACAAAAATTACAAAATGCCCAAAGGCTCAGAAGTAGTTTTTAAAACTGTGAAAGGGAAGCAATCTCTCCTATTAATAATTCTGTTTTGGAGTGGCAAGATTCGATGCACGCCAAAATAAGTTGGCTGACTGAACTGCCAATTAGAAGGGGTCCCTATGAATTGGCTGTGTTGCCTGAGTCTTGCCCACAGAGGCAGCACCCTCCAAAACTGACCTCAGCAGATGCAGCCATTTGCCAATCTCTGACGGCTTCGGCGCATAGTGGTTTTGGACTGCTTTGACGATCTCCTTGAATGTGCAAGCATCCAGGTCCTTCGGGGAGAGCAGTCCTTCGGCTAGGGCCACGACATCGGTTCCGCAGGAGGCGAAGAGGAACCCTCTCTTTTGCGCGTCGTCCGTCACCTTGTAGAAAGTGAGCGCGGACTTCATGCCCCGTACCCAGGCACCCCATTTTGCCGTGTCGAAGGGCTGCAGCAGGCCTGGGCCGGACACGTTTGCCATCGCGCTCGATGGGGCTGGTGCTGGGGCCGACGCTTGGGCCAGCTGGGCGGGATCGGCTTCTCCGGTCGACTCACTCGTCGGTCAGCGGTGGAGCTGTGTGCCGTCAGACACCATTCAACGGCCGGGATGGCCTTGCGCTAAATCCCATCCTCATCGCCACTATTGTGTAGTGGGTTTAACCGCGTGGCTAGGCCACCGCAGTTCACAGAGCATCCTGCACGCTTCACTGCTACACAACAAAGACAAAGACAAACAGCCCGGAGGCCAACTATATACATATCCAGGGGACAGCCCTGGATCCCATTGGGGGGTTTGAACTTCCCTCCCATGTTTCTATTGGCTCCCGGTTGGAGAGACCAGGAGCCCAGTTCCCATTGTTCACCCAGGGTCAAGCTCTGGGTATTCGCTGGCCTCTGGTGGCGGCCAGCGGACACAACAAAGATGCTTTGTAACTTATCTCTTCAGAATGTATTCTGTTCAATCTTTATTTTATTTTGCTTAGTTAATCTCTTTGTCTCTTTTTAACTCAGGTTTCTGTCAGCTTCTTTCTCTCACACTCTTATAATATTCTGACAATATTAGGATTTTACTCTTTCTAGTCCCTAGTATGTCCTCTACAATTCAAATATAGCCCCCCTTCTGGTTTCATCCAATCATTTCACACAGCTGTCCCACCTAACCTGTTCGCATCTATGCCCACCCATAAGTTCCCAGGCACATTATCTAAGACAGTGAGGCTTGCACAGAGCTTGTTTCAAGGTCAACTCTGTGGAGAGGCATGTCTTGGGAAAAGTTACAATAGCTGCTTCAAAGGTGCCACTCTCATACCCACACACACACACCCTCAGGAATTCCTCCTTCCCCCATAGATATGGCAAATGATGCAGAGTTTGAATCAGAGTTTGACACTCAGGCCCTTCACATTCCATGATATGCTGAACATAACACTTGAGCCACAATGCCCAATCCCCCAGTCATAAAAAGTAACAAAGTTTCATATACAGAAGCTTATTATCTAGAAAGTTTTTATCAAAAAAAGTTTTAAAACAATGATGCAAAAGTCCAATCAGCAAAAAAGAGGAAAAATGTCTTTATAACCTAACCACCAACTGTACAACAAATTTTTACCCATCTCAAAGCAAAGAAGAATATGTGTATGTGCGCACTCATGTGTGCGCCAAGTAAACAACAACAAAGCTGCTTCCAGGTAAGGTGCCAGAATTCTCTACAGCACTGGCCATTTCAGTGCTGATTATATAGATTGACCAATTCCAATAGTGGTAAGACAAATTAAAATCAATGGGGGGGGAGCCTATTTAGAGCCTGAAAAGGGAGGAGGAGGAGACGAGCCCAGACATAATACTGGAGACACAGAAAAAAAAATGTTCTGCTCTAATTAATGTAGATGCAGGCAATCACAACTAAAGGATTACAATTGGCTGTTTATTTCTGTGCAGGAAAGCCTTAAGCAGTTGGAAGGTAAAGGTAAAGGTTCCCTTGCTCGAAAGCCAGTCGAGTCCAACTCTAGGGTTGCGGTGCTCATCTCCGTTTCAAAGCCGAAGAGCCAACGCTGTCCGAAGACATTTCCGTGGTCATGTGGCCAGCATGACTAAACATCAAGGCGCACGGAACGCTGTTACCTTCCCACCGAAGTGGTACCTATTTATCTACTTGCAATTTCTTGCTTTCGAACTGCTAGGTTGGCAGGAGCTAGAACTAGAGATGGGAGCTCACTCCATCATGCGGTACCCGGGTCTCGAACTGCTGAACTACTGATCTTCCACAGCCTGCAGTTCAGCATCTTAACCACTTGAGCCACCACAGCTCCAATAAAGCAGTTGGAACAACAGTGTAAATCATGTAGTCCAGTAAGAAATTATTCTGCAGCTGGAATCTTACACTTTTTTGATCTCACCTTGATAATGCACACAGAAATGGCATGATGTTTAATTGATGTTGAATTGAATCACTTATCGTCTTATTATTAGCAGAAAATCTGCTGTTCCAGATTGTTTTTTTCCAGCTGGGCAGCCATTGTTTTCAGCCAGAGAATTCACCTCTTCTTGACCATCAGAGGCAGAAGGTTTGGCAGCTGTCTTGGGCTGTGCTCAGAGACAGATTTGGCACGCTGTGGCTCCACCTCTAATTCTCCATTTTGTTTTGTAATGGAGAATTAAGATCAGGCATCCCACCCTGAACCTGCCTCACCACATGCTCACTCTGTGGTTGACCATTCAGATTATTGCCCTGTGGTAACCACAGAGTGGTCAGGTGGCATCCTTTTTTAGAAATTGTCTTTCATACATGCTCAGAAGCATCCATTTGAATCATCACTCCATATGGACAGCACTGCGATCCCTCTGCCAAGTACTGTGACCCCTCTCGTCCTCCTTTGCTTCACCTCTCTTCCTTGGAATACATGGGGGGGGAGTGCAGAGTTACATGAGAGTAGCCCAATTGACTTCAATACATTTACCCTTGTGTCAATCATGGGATGCTCTCAAACAGCTACTATGGGGGGGTGGGAGGGATTTGTTGCTCAAAAACAACTACCGCAGGGGCTCCTGATCCAGAATGACTACTTGGCCACTTGCAAGCAGTGGTTGACAACACCAAGGGCAATTATGTGCCTATGTGCACATCTCTAAGAAATAAGGAGGGGTGCGAAAATGGAATGGAAGATTCACGCTCCCAACCAGCTTGATTTCACAACAAGGGAGTTCAGACAGCTGGAAATGCAGGGTGAAAACACAGATATCCATGAAGACCAACTTTCCCCAGTGCCTGATAACTCCTATTTGAAGACAGCTCAGAATGGGGTGGCACCAACTGGAGAATGTAGGGTTGCCAAGTCTGGGTTGGAAAATACCTGGAGACTTTGGGGGTGGAGCCAAGAGAGGGCGTGGTTTGGGGAGGGGAGGGGCCTTAGCATAGTACAATGCCATGGAGTCCACCCTTCAAAGCAGCCATTTTCTCCAGGGGAGCTGATCTCTGTCGGCTGGGGATCAGTGGTAAAAGCGGGAGATCCCCAGGCCCCACCTGGAGGCTGACAACCCTAGGAGAATGGGAGGCAGATGTTGCTGTCTGATCATGTGCTGATCAAACTGCCCGACTGCAAACGTAGTTTCTTTTCCTTTTAAGGCTCATAGTTTTGAAATTATTAGTCCACTTATTGGAAAAATTATAAGAAACAAAAGCAGAATAATCAAGTGAGAGCAGATAGCTGCAGTATCAAGTAAAACAGGTCCAAATCAAAGTGTGATACGCACGAGAAACAGGAGCAGTACACAGAGTTCATTCTGATCACTCCCCCGGCTTAACTGGAAGTTCAGCTTTTCAGAACTGTGAATGAACAGTGGTTCTCTTTCCTTCTGGGAGTGTGGAGCAAAGAGAGCACTAGAAAGGGTGCCTGTAGCAGCTGTCAGAACCATAATCACAATAGCTACCAAAAAAGCTTTGGTAGGGTATCTGTAGTGCCTCATTAGATGCTGCTGTGTGCATGGTGTGGTTTCCGTCCCCTTCCTTTGCCAGAGCCAGCAGACTTTATCGTATCACATATAGCATCTAGCTAAAGCACACAGCAAGAATTAAACTTGAAAAGTTTTATCAAGACCTGGAGCTTTAAAAATTCATGACTGTGAAATCATGACAGCCTGTTGACTCTGTTTCATTGTTTGTGTTGTCCAGTGTGGCCTTCTTTGCCAAAACAAAAGGAAAAGGGGAAATTAAATTCTAGAATGAATCAATTTAAAAACATTATGTATGTATACATATAAATCAAAGGTATTCATGGATTAACAAGTTACAATAAGTAACACCCAACACCATCAACAGGTAAGGGTTCAGATAATGACTGAAGTATAAAGATGAAATGAAGCAATAAAAGTTGACGGACAGCATAGCTTTGGATGAATAAATTGGCTGATAGCCAGCCACTTGACCCATCAAAATGCTTTATCATGAGTTAAATTTGGTACAAAGTCAGCAATCACGCTTCACATATTGGGAAATGTTCCACCAAGTACAATAACCATAGTCAGCCATCTTTCTTTCAAGGTTGCATATCGACATTATTTGGCATTTTATTTTAGTTTTATAGTTCTCGCATTTTCAGTGCCTGCACCTTTATCTGTTATGAACTAGTTTATAATCTTGTAGCATCATTTTGATTCATGTTTATGTATGCAATATATGTTGTTGCTTTGTTTTCTCTTGTACTTCACTTTTTTTCTTTAGATTCCTTCAAGTATAACTCCTTCCTGCTCTGTTTTACAGCATTTATGCCAAACCTAAAAACAATGCAGAATCACATGGTATAACTGTGACATCAGAAGTACAAAAGGCAACATCTGGACATCTGGCAGAACATTATGTCTAGGATAGAAAGGACATGATAGCAATTTATCAAATTATTATGTTTAGTAGAGAAAGTGGAGGGACATTTTCCTCCTTTTAATGACAAAGCTGGAATTCAGGGTCACCCAATGAGCTGGATTTACAGTATGTTCAGGACAGACAGAAGAAAGTACTCCTGCAAACAACATATAATCCACTTACAGAATTCACTGCTAAGAGATGTGTGGAAGGTCCCTTTGTTAGATGGCTCTAAAAGAGGATGAAGATTTGGTCATGGCTGCCTGTTAGCCACTTTGCAAACTATAAGAACACCTAGGATCTGATAGCACTGAATATCTTATTGCTAGGGCTGCGGTCTGTTGCCTTCATACCCTACTTATGGGTCTTCCAAGAAGTGTCTGACAGATCAGTGTTAGAAACACAATGCTCCACATTCAGAGGAGGCACTAAGCCTCTGAATCCCAGAGCCAGGAGGCAACATCAAGGGAAGGCCTCTGTGCCCTGTTGTCGGCCCTCCAGAGGAAATGGTTGGCCACTGTGTGAGACAGGATGCTGGACTAGATAGGCCACTGGTTTGATCAGCAGGGCTCTTCTTATGCTCTTAACCTCCTTGGTATCTTCCAGTCGGGCTGTCCGTGTGTTATTTACAGTGCCATCCTGAGCAGAGTTATGCTGTTTTAAGCTCTCTAAGGGTTAATTACACAAAATGGTTGAACTATGAAAGTGATCTTAAACCCCTTAATTTTCTTCCACACTTTCACACACTAGTGCTGGAAACTGTGAAGAAGTTTCTGTCCATTTTGTTCTTTTAATGACCAAGACACAGTGAAGAATGTCACAGCGGTGTGAATTTGTTCAGACTCTTAAGCAGAAAACCCCATACTGGCTGCAAGAAGCCAGTGTAAAGATTGACAGGCCAAAAGAAAGGATGTTGAGCAACAGTATCAGCTCTGAAATAATAATAGAGCTGATTTTAAAAGACTCCTAAGAGTATAAGAGGTGGGCAGCAGGATCAGACCGACAATTACTCTAACCTGGCACTCTGTGATTTACAGTGGCAGGGCAGGCCCCCTGCAATGTTCACAAATAGGGTATGATTTGGATAACCATCCCCTCCTGTTTGTCACTGTGTTTTGTAATCAGAGGTATACTGCTTCTGAACATGCAGGTTCTGTTTTTAGCAATCATGTCTAATAGCCATTAATGGACACATCCTCTAGATACACTCTGAACTCTGAGGAATAGTTTTTCCTCAATATTTGAGGGAATTATTTTTCTTAACAATCTGGTGCCTTTATTATTTATTGAAATACTGTTGTGGCACCATAATTTTAGGAGGAGTGCTGTTAAAATGAGCTCTAAAAATTAGTATGATACTAAGGAAATGTGCCATTTGGAACTATAATCTGAGCCATGAAAAATATCAAATTGATTGCATATGCATGTGCTGTCAAGTTGGAACTGTTTTACGCTGACCCCAGCAATGGGCTCTCAAGGCAGACAAGAAGCAGAGGTGGTTTTTCATTGCCTTCCTCTGCAGAGTCTTCCTTGGAGATTTCCCATCCAAGTATCAACCTTCCTTAGCTTCCAAGATCTGACAAGATCAGGCTATACCATGCTAACTTCCCTCCTGTTACATTAATTACATATTACATTTTTAAGCTTGTGACAACCAAGCTGAGTTGGTGTGATGGTGAAGAAATAAACATAGCTGCCTTGCAAGCTGAGAGAGAGTAAGTTCTAGACAGTTCTAAAAGAAAAGTCTAAGAATAACATTATGTGGACAGACAAGAAGAAGCCCCTTTGGAAAGAAAGTACTTCCCCTACAGTCCTGTTTTGCTAGAGCTTACTGCTCCCTGCAGGATCTTCTTCATCTTTGTACACAAAGGCATTGCTATATTCCAACAATTTGAATGCAGTGGAAAACAGAGTAAAAAACAGAGAAGTTAGAATCATTTGCCCTATATCTGAATCGTTCAGTACCTTTCAATGCACTGCAGTGTTTTGTTTTAACAAATATTGGCATCAATGCAACCTAAGAACAGACCCAAATGTTGCAGAAGAAGAAACTCTGTGATGCAAGCAAACATGAAACAGCACTGTGAGATTCCCAGAAACATTTTGCAGGAGTTACACCATTAACTATACATCAGAGAAAGAGGTACGCTATTGCAGAAAGGTTAAGGGGCCTCCCATTTGTGTGATTCAAGGGCAGGACACTCTGATCAGGACAAATTAATCTGCCTTAATATGATACAGATATGATGCTGGAGTGTTTCCCCTCTGTACTGGGGACACCCTGCGTAACTCTACAAAACTTTTGACAGCTTCCTTTGCATTATTGAATGTAAAGAGTGGATTGCCTGCAACCTGTTTCTACTCAAGAAAAAAATTCACTTCAGGAACGTTGGTTGAACCTGAGAATAGACAACAGCAAAGTCAGGAAGCACTACGTGAGTTTGAGAGCTTACTCTAACTGTATTCTTATGAAATGAGTGAACAAAAGCCATGTGCAGTGTGAGTTGTAGGTAGGAGGCGAATTGAATAAGACTGAGTGGAAAGATGGCTGGTTCTAACCCAAAGTATTTACTTGGTAGTTTATCTCTTGCTTTCTCTGCTGCATTAAAAACCGAACATGCATTCATAATACTAGCATTATAATCATTTGTGAAAATGCCCCAATTATCCTGATCAGGTATGAAGGATCCTCCAACGGAAGTGATTTTTTTCTTTCTATGAAACTACTTTCAGGTTCAGTTTCCATGTTATATGGGAAATCCACAATTGGATCTCCAGATGTTTCCTTTAAAAAGCGACCATGGGGAGAGGTGGATTTGGATTGCACCCACAATGTTTGGTCAGGGAAGAATTAAGTTCTTTCCTTACACTAATAGAAAACCCCTCCCGCTCAGCTGTCACTTGCCTAGGAAGAGAAAAAAGACAGGCACCCATATTGTACCTGTCTTTTTTCTCAATAGGAGGTTAGAGAGAGGAATTTATATTATGGAAACAATCATCCCCAGGCACCATGACCCCAATGGCTACTTTTTAATGCTAAATGAAACATCAGGATATTTGATCAGAGATCTTCTGATTTATAATTTGATCCTTGAGCTAATCATCTTTTTAAAACAAAACAAAACATCCACTCATTCAATATGTTTCAAACCATGTTTCAGGATGCTCAAATGGGTCCTGGAGCCCTATCTTTTGGGTTCCAAGCCCTGACAGGGCTGCCATTCTTATTGAAGGACTTGCTGCTTGTCCACATATGTAGAAAGCAACAGTGCCTTCCTGCCATGTGCTTGTGGCTCAGTAGGTCACATGCTGCTGCCTGGGTTGGTTGGTTCCCTATCTGATGAGGTTAATAGCCCTCTTGGAAGCATCTCACATCCATAGCAATGAGAGATAACCACTTTATATCTCCCGTGTTATCGCCTAATGTTATATTATTTTACTGACAACAAATCTCTGAGATTATTCTCAACTCCGCTGTGTGAGATCCTTTAAATGGAGGTCTCAGAACTGTAAGGGTGATTGTCTATGAAAAGTAAAAATGCAAAAACTCAGCTATAGGTTACTGCTATAGTAATAGAAAAGTTGTTACAGCTGGCCATTTGCAGGAGCCACAAGTATGAAAGGGAACAACTATATATGGATATTCCTGAAAAAAAATCCTGCTGGGTCAGACCAAAGGCCTATGTAATCCACAATCCTAATTCCTATAGCAGCTATCCAGATTGTTTTGTCTAACAATATCTGTCAGGGCACTGTGAGGACCCCGCCCCCTCCTCCATCTGATACCCCCTTGGTTAGTGGTGTCCCCCTCTTATTTTGGTCCCAGTTGTTTTAATAGCCACCCCCTTTTACAGCCTAAATGCCAAGGGATCTGAAACTTGGGGAGTCTCATAATCGTACCTGGGTACAGCCATGACATTGGAAAATCCCAGGAAAGAAGAGGAAGGGTGTGCTGGAACCAGAAACTGATTAAATGCAATCTCCCCCAGTTTAGATTACATTCTCAATAACAAAAAAATTTCAATAACAATGGACTTTTCAACACTGGAGACATCACCCAATATCCTGATATACCCCAGGGGGTCTGCCCAGCCCAAGGAAGTTGCTATTGCATTAACTAATGCCCGGTTCCTCTTTTTCCTTTTTTTTTTTTAACTAAATTAGGAAAGCCACTCAAGTCATTATTGTATGCCCCATCCTATTTCAGGAGCTATCTTGACTCACCCAAACGTTTGTGTCAATGCAGATCTGGCTAACTTCAACCTAATTAAATTATGTTAATAATTTTGTCAACATTCGCAAGGGAGTACCAGAAAAACATCTACTTCTGCTTCATTAACTATGCTAAAGCCTTTGATTGTGTGGATCACAACAAACTATGACATGTCCTTAAAGAGATGGGAGTACCAGACCACCTCACATATCTCCTGAGAAACCTGTATAACGGTCAAGAAGCAACAGTTAGAACTAGATATGGAACAACTGATTGGTTTAGCATAGGAAAAGGAGTATGACAAGGATGTCTATTGTCACCCTGCTTATTTAATTTATATGCGGAGTACATCATGCAAAATGCTGGCCTGGAAGAATTACAAACTGGAATTAAGATTGCCGGGAAAAACATCAACAACTTCAGATATGCAGATGATACCACTCTAATGGCAGAAAGTGACGAGGACCTTAAGAGGCTGTTGTTAAAAGTGAAAGAGGAGAGTACAAAAGTTGGCTTGAAGCTCAACATCAAAAAAACTAAGATCATGGCATCTGGCCCCATCACTCCTTGGCAAATAGAAGGGGAAGTCATGGAAGCAGTGACAGACTTCACGTTCCTGGGATCCAAGATCAGACAGTGACTGCAGCCATGAAATTAAAAGACACCTTCTCCTTGGGAGGAAAGCAATGGCAAACTTTGACCACATAATAAAAAGTAGAGACATCACCCTGCCAACAAAAGTATGTATGGTCAAAGCAATGATATTCCAAGTAATAATGTATGGCTGCGAGAGTTGGACTATAAGGAAGGCTGAGCACCAAATAATAGATGCTTTTGAATTATGGTGCTGGAGAAGACAAGAGTTGGACTCAACTGTGCAACTCAACTGTGCGACTGAACAACAACAAATCATGCTGTCTCACCCAGGCTCTTTGTGCCCATGCAGATTTGCTTAACGATAGCCTAATCAAGACGGACAGGCCACAGCAGAGAACTCAGACCAAGAGTGATCCCCCTGGAGAAGGAAATGGCAACCCACTCCAGTATTTTTGCCAAGAAAACCCCATGGACAGTATCAAAAGGCTAAAAGATATGACGCCGGAAGATGAGCCCCTCAGGTCGGAAGGTGTCCAATATGCTACTGAGGAAGAGCAGAGGGCAAGTACAAGTAACCCCAGAAAGAGTGAAGCGGCTGGGCCAAAGCCGAAAGGACCCTCAGTTGTGGATGTGTCTGATGGTGAAAGGAAAGTCCAATGCTGCAAAGAACAATACTACATAGGAACCTGGAATGTAAGATCTATGAATCAAGGTAAGCCTGACGTGGTCAAAAATGAGATGGCAAGACTGAACATCGATATCCTAGGAATCAGTGAACTAAAGTGGACAGGAATGGGCGAATTTAACTCAGAAGACCATTATATCTACTACTGTGGCCAGGAATCTCGTAGAAAAAATGGTGTGGCCTTTATAGTCAACAAGAGAGTGCAAAAGGCAGTACTGGGATACAATCTCAAAAATGACAGAATGATTTCTGTCCGATTCCAAGGCAAACCATTCAACATCACAGTAATCCAAGTCTATGCCCCAACCACTGATGCAGAAGAGGCTGAAGTAGACCGGTTCTATGAAGACCTACAACACCTCCTAGAACTAACACCAAAAAATGATGTCCTCATCATCATAGGGGACTGGAATGCTAAAGTAGGAAGTGAAAAGGTAACTGGAATAACAGACAAGTTTGGCCTTGGAAAGCAAAATGAAGCAGGGCAAAGGTTAACAGAGTTTTGTCAAGAGAACACACTGGTCATAGCGAACACCCTTTTCCAACAACCTAAGAGGCGACTCTACACATGGACATCACCAGATGGGCAACACCGAAATCAGATTGACTATATAATTTGCAGTCAAAGATGGAGAAGCTCTATCCAGTCAGTAAAAACAAGACCTGGAGCTGACTGTGGTTCAGATCATGAGCTACTCATTGCAAAATTCAGACTTAAACTGAAGAAAATCGGGAAAACCATGAGGCCATTCAGGTTTGACCTAGATCACATCCCTGATGAATATACAGTAGAGGTGAAGAATAGATTCAAGGGTCTGGATTTGATAGATAGAGTGCCTGAAGAACTATGGACAGAGGTTCGTGACATCGTACAGGAGGCAGCAATCACCACCATACCAAAGAAAAAGAAATGCAAGAAAGCAAAATGGCTTTCTGATGAGGCTTTACAAATAGCAGAGGAAAGAAGGAAAGCGAAAGGCAAAGGCGAAAAGGAAAGATTTACCCAACTGAACGCAGATTTCCAGAGAACAGCAAGGAGAGATAAGGAGGCCTTCCTGAATGAACAGTGCAAAGTAATAGAAGAAAACAATAGAATGGGAAGGACTAGAGATCTCTTCAAGAAAATTGGAGAAATCAAGGGAGCGTTCCATGCAAAGCTGGCCATGATAAAGGACAAAAACGGTAGGGACCTAACAGAAGCAGAAGAGATTAGGAAAAGATGGCAAGAATACACAGAAGAACTATACAAGAAAGACCTCAATGTCCTTGACAAACACGACGGTATAATCACTGACCTTGAGCCAGACATCCTGGAATGTGAAGTTAAATGGGCCTTAGAAAGCATTGCTAACAACAAAGCTAGTGGAGGTGATGGTATTCCAGCTGAGCTATTCAAAGTCTTAGAAGATGATGCTGTTAAAGTGCTGCACTCCATTTGCCAGCAAATTTGGAAAACGCAACAGTGGCCACAGGATTGGAAAAGATCAGTATACATTCCAATCCCAAAGAAGGGCAACGCCAAGGAATGTTCAAACTATCGCACAATTGCACTCATATCACACGCTAGCAAGGTCATGCTCAAGATCCTACAAGCTAGGCTTCAACAGTACGTGGATAGAGAACTACCAGAAGTACAAGCTGGGTTTCGAAGAGGTAGAGGAACTAGAGATCAAATTGCCAACATTCGCTGGATTATGGAGAAAGCAAGAGAGTACCAGAAAAATATCTACTTCTGCTTCATTGACTATGCTAAAGCTTTTGACTGTGTGGATCACAACAAACTATGGCAGGTCCTTAAAGAGATGGGAGTACCAGACCACCTCACATGTCTCTTGAGAAACCTGTATAAGGGCCAAGAAGCGACAGTTAGAACCGGATACGGAACAACTGATTGGTTCAGCATAGGAAAAGGAGTACGACAAGGATGTATACTGTCACCTTGCTTATTTAATATATATGCAGAGTACATCATGCGAAATGCTGGCCTGGATGAATCACAAGCGGGAATTAAGATTGCTGGGGAAAAGATCAACAACCTCAGATATGCAGATGATACCACTCTAATGGCTGAAAGTGAAAAGGATCTAAAGAGCCTCTTGCTCAGAGTAAAAGAGGAGAGCGCAAAAGTGGGCTTGAAGCTCAACATCAAAAAAACTAAGATCATGGCATCCGGCCCCATCACTCCTTGGCAAATAGAAGGGGAAGTCGTGGAAGTAGTGACAGACTTCACATTCCTGGGATCCCAGATCACCGCAGACTGTGACTGCAGCCATGAAATTAAAAGACGCCTGCTCCTTGGGAGGAAAGCGATGGCGAACCTAAACAGCATGATAAAAAGTAGAGACATCACCCTGCCAACAAAAGTCCGCATGGTCAAAGCAATGGTATTCCCAGTAGTCATGTATGGCTGCGAGAGTTGGACTATAAGGAAGGCCGAGCGCCGAAGAATAGATTCTTTTGAACTATGGTGCTGGAGAAGACTCTTGAGAGTCCCTTGGACTGCAAGACGATCAAATCAGTCAATCCTAAAAGAAATCAACCCTGACTGTTCCCTGGAAGGCCAGATAATGAAATTGAAGCTCAAATACTTTGGCCACCAAATGAGAAGGGAGCAATCACTGGAGAAGACCCTGATGCTGGGAAAGATTGAAGGTCAAAGAAGACGGGGACGGCAAAGGATGAGATGTTTAGACAGTGTCATCGATGCAATGAACATGAAGTTGAGCAAACTTCAGAGGACAGCAGAAGACAGGAGGGCCTGGAGGGATCTGGTCCATGGGGTCGCGAAGAGTCGGACTTGACTGTGCGACTGAACAACAAGCCTAATCAAGTTATTTCCCCACTTTTTCCTGCTAAAGTCTAACAGAAGGTAACTTTAAACCAGCCAATGAGATTCAAACATTTTATTTTGGCCCATCCAAAGATAGGACGGCCAAACCCACCTACCTTGGGGATCTTCTGTCCATAAAAGAAGGACCCCAGGTGCTACTAAATTGTTCCTCAGATCTCTGATCTCTGCTGGTCAGAACTCTGGTTTCCTGCTGCAGTTCGCAGACTTTTTCTCCTTGCTTATCCAGCTCCTGCTTTGCTTATGGACCTGAGCTGTGTTTGCCCATGGACCTCTCCAGATCTCAACCCCTGGGTTTCAGGTTGCACGTCCCTTCCATAAAACTTCTCTGTTTCCTCCCTCCTACATTTCATAAGTGAACCCTCTTATTGGTGTTTGTGTATATATGTGTGTGTTTGATTACTTAGGGGATTAGAACTAGGTGCCTAGTGTAGGTTCCTTACTTTATTTATTTTTATTTGTAAAATCAAGTTATTTGTGTTTAAAATTACACTCTCTCTCTCACTCTCCTTCATAATTTTATTTTAAGGTAACCCCACTGAGGTTCATCCCGGTATACACAGGCTACAATTATTCCTTTCTGAACCCCCTTTTTAAAGCTAATTTCCCCTTTCAGAGTCCAGATTGGGTTACAATACCTTACCCGAGGACCCCTAATCCTGCCACTGACTTCAGCCAATTCACAGCAAAACAGTGTGTGATATTTAGCCAATTATCAAAAATGAAATCTAGTTATTATAATAGATAAAGAAAAGGGTTCCTTGCTGGTTGGTGTTATTTTTTTCCTAACATTAACTGAAGTATGATAAAATTGCCTTTGGGTGAAGTTGTGGTAATCTGGCCTGAAAATACAGTGTGTTCCTCTGTGCTATAAAATGATTCCTCAGCACCAAAATGAGCAGAAATTATAAATACAGTGAACACAGTGCTCTTAACAACTGTCTCATCCAGATAAGACCCAAAGAGAAAACCACTCCATGGGGAAATGAAAGCAAGTCAACACAAGGATCCCACAAGACACAAAAGCATTATACTTTGCTTGAAGGACTCTTTTTCAAGCGCAGCTATTCAGATAAATTGCAATCAGAGCAGCAAAGTCTCTGATCTGCTCTTCACAATTTTCCTATCCACAAAGATGTTAAGATTTTGGTTATTGGGTTTTTCCTTCCTCCCCTAATTGACCTTTTAAAGGATCTTGGGCTACAGGGCTGGGAAAGACCTTTGCCTGGGACCTTGGAGATGCCACCAAGATTTCTTCAGTAAGTATCATTTACTTTATTTTAGAGCCAGTTTGATGTAGTGATAAAGAGCGTGGACTCCAGTCTGGGAGAACTGTGTCTGATTCCCCACTCCTCCACATGCAGCTGCTGGTGTGACCTTGGATCAGTCAGAAATTCTTTCAAAGCTGTTCTCTCAAGGGCAGTTCTTAAGAGAGCTTTCTCAGCCCCCCCCCCCACCTCACAGGCTGTCTGGGAAGGGAAAGGGATTGTAAGCTGCTCCGAGACTCCTTTGGTAGTGAAAGGCAGCATATAAATCCAATTTCTTCTTCTCTTTCCATTTTGCTTGTATTACGATGGCCTGTTCTGCTTAAGTATGATTGGAGTGTTAATTTCTGCTCTGGAAGGTAGAATGGATAATGCAGCCCACCCTGACCTGTAGGCTCCAATGCATCTGATGCACTGAGGGACAGAAATGTGGCCAGCTGCTTGATATGCTGGAGGTGTTAGACCAGATGAAATGAAGTCTACCACAGCTTTGGGACCTTGCTACTGCCATGTTGTGGTGAAACACAGCACTTTCTGGAAAGCATCAGATTCTGATTCCGCTCCAGAAATATTTACATCCCAATCAGAAGCCATGGTTCTGTTTTGGACTCCTACCACTCCTAGCTTTGATGGAGTTTTTATCCACGGCTCTGCAGTAAATCTTCAGAGCTCTCGATGGAAGTTTCTGTCCAATACTCTGAGCATGAGGAATGTTTCCTCAATATCATTTTAGACTGGTCTGTTTATTTTATGCAGCTTTTATGATCTGGTGTGAGTTTATTGCCCTATTTTGATTAGCTCGATTTGTTTTTATTGCACTGCTTTGATGGACTTGTTTTGTTATTAATTGTTTTTGTTTGCTTCACTTGTTTTTATTTACTTGTCAGCATTGTTTCATTGCTTTAAATAAAATAAATAATCAGGAGAGTTCTGGAGGGGTGGCCTACAAGTTTTTGACATAAATGGATGGACATCTTTAAACCAACTCTTATTTGATAATGGGTTCCTTAAATGCTGTGCACTTCTTTGGACTATGTACTCAGGGAATAATGACATGAGTAACCTGAGGAAAGTTTAATAATACTATATGAACCTGTGGTTTAATTTTTTCCATAATATACATACGGGAGACGAATAAGATCCATTTAATGTGTCACAGTATTAACTTAATCATAAAAAACCCCAAACAAATCACTCTTGAACAGAACCCAGCTGTTTACTATAAATACACCTTGTATTTCCCAACATGCAACTGTAAACTGAGGGGTGTGTGATTCAAAAAGAAGAGTCCTTTCATGTTTGTCAAGAGGACAGCTCTACAAATCAGTCAGAGTTAATGCTCAAGACCTTTACAGTGGCATTTGGCAGTTTTAAAGCTCCTTATTTGCAAAGACCTGCCTGCAGATTATTCAAAGCCCCTTTTCCCTCAAAACAGCTGCCCATAAATTATGGTTTCAGTTGGGGTCGGGATTGTTCTTCAACTTCTCTGCTGTAGTTATTAGAAACAGAAATTGGCTGAACGTTCTGTTTTACCTCATAGCAGTGATGTGGAAAAACAACAGCAAAAGAATATTTGATTTCTGACCACTGCTGTAATTTTTCATTCATAGAAAATATATATAATTTGACTTCCTAGTGTTGTTCCCTTAGGGAGACAGATTCTCCAGATGTATATAGGAGATGAAACATTACTATGTATATATGAGGGAAGAACCTGGGGGAGTTATTAATTTGGGAAATATTATGAACTGAAAACAAACACACCTCCTTAGAATAATTTCTGCTATTGAAGACATACACATAATTCTATACATATAATACAGAAGAAAACTGAAAATCCTCACTTTTAAAAACGTTTGGCTTTATCATTTATGTAAGGATATGGGCTATTATCCCTGGAATGGGACTGAATCACGGGCTTCCATAAATGATATGGACTGAGATTAGCAGTTTGGGTCTGCTGGGGACTCTGGTTAAAGAGGATTTTGATGTCTGTAATCTGAAACCTTGACGTGACCCCTATCGTAAAGAATGGATTCCTCCAAACACAGTAAGTCTTAAAATCTATGTCATCATCCTTGAGATCTTCATTGTCCATAGCTAATGAGAGGAACTCAGATTATTAGCCAGGCAGAATGGGAGGGTTAGATCATGAAAGGGACTTCTTAGATTAACATTCTAAGGCTCAAACTAGATGTGACCATTTCTGCTTATAATAATTTTTATTTTCATTATCCAGAATTTACATTGATGTGACCATTTCTAACAGTCAGGTGGTGTGTTTCAGTGGAATAAGAGCCAAATCAGAGTTCCTTTGACCCAGCTTTCATTCTGCTCAGATACATGGCAGCTAATGGGAACTAAGCTCTCAAGGCACTAAATTATATGCACTGAAGACCGCACAGGGATCCTCCACGTGACTAAATTAAAAATTGTCCCATCTAGTTTGATCCTAAAAACAAATGGGGAATGCATTTCGACTGAGTCAGAATCCGGTATGTTAAGTAGTTCCTTTAGAGGCATAGCCTTCTCTTTTTTATACTGTTGTTATTTATCAAAAAAAGTACAAATCTTAAAAACAACTATTATATCAAATATAGGAATATTGATTCATAAATTATCCATGTACTAATTCAAAAAAAGCCAAATTCTTTAAATCGAATTTACTGATGTTGAATTAGGGCTAGACAATGAAAAATAACTCTACACATGAGGTCAGTGACCAGTTTTCATTGAAACTAACAAAAGATATAGCTTTTGTTTCAATTCTTAAAAGTGAGTTTCTAACCCTCATTTTTACATGGGAAAAACATTTGTTACCCAATACTCCTACAGCTTTAGAAACCCAAGGTTGGATAGGCCTATCAATATTAAACTGGGAAGAATGGGACTTTTAATAATTTATCTATACTCCATCTTCCTCCCCAGTGGGCACCCAAAGCAGCTTACACTGTTCTTCCCCATTTTATTCTCACAACAACCCTACAAGCAGCTATCAGGCCCTCATGTTAATAACTCATTTGTTAAAGTCACAAAGGGAGACTCCCCCACCAGCCAGGGGTGCATGGGTATCAAAGCATCCATTAGGCAGAAACATAATTGAAACTTGATTTTGCACTATTGGCCTTGGCCTTATTTTTTATCTCAAGGAATATGGATCCATGAGAGATCAGAGGTGTGTTATGGGGCTCCAGAAAGGGTGACTGGTGGAGTCCAAAATGATGATTCCGTATGTGTTAGCAGAGCACCAAGGTTATGGTTGCGATACGCAAATCCCCCAAGCCTGGATGACCTGAGTTGGATATTATGCAAATTGTTTGCTAATTATGAGAATCAAGGGCATTAACTATTTTATCTACTAGTTGCTTTGCATCTCCATTAATTACCACAAAAAGTTGGAGAAGGATCATAGAAAACATGTCTTTGTTTGACTCCTCGCTCAGGCTCAGCAAAGATCCTCTAGAAGAGAGAAAGACAGTGTGAGGCATGTGCCATATGGTCCATTTTGTTACATTGGCAATACAAGATTCCATTCATTTAATGTGCAAGTAGAAGTCCCTATGTAGGAGATTTAAACTTGCTTTCCTCCCAAGTCTTGTACCCTTGAAAGTTAAATAGTAAACACATACCTTGGTCTTGAGGTGTGGTGTAGTGAGCCAGCTTGGTATAGTGGCTAACAGCAGTGAACTCTAATCTGGAGAACCGGGTTTGATTTCCCCACTCCTCCACATGAAACCAGCTGGGTGACCTTGGGTCAGTCACAGCTCTCTCAGAACTCTCTAAGCCCCACCTACCTCACAAGACAGCTGTTGTGGGGAGAGGAAGGCAATTTGTAAGCTGCTTTGAGACTACTTAGGATAGAGAAAAGCGGGGTATAAAAACCAATTCTTCTTATTATTATTAGAAACCAGCAGGAAATCTGAAAGGACTCATGGGGAGGGATCTCACTTAGTGGTTCCATGAAGATGTTAAAGAGCATAGAACCTTGTGGGGCCCCATAGACCAAAAGCCAAGGGGATGAACACCAGTCCTCAAGCACCACCTTCTGTAACCTACCCTTCAGGTAGGACTGGATCTACCACAGAATGGTGCCTCCCAATCCCAGTCCAGATAGGCAGTCCAGACCATGATCAATGGTATCAAAAGCTACTGAGAGGTCCAGGAGAAAAGAGCCATGCTCCCTTTGTCCATCTTCCAGGGCAAGTCATCCACCAGGGTAGACTTACCAATCCCCAGGTGGAGGCGGGGCGTCCCATGATTTCAGGGGCTCCTGCCTGCTGCCAGCCAGCTGACCAGCAGGGGAAGCCCCACCCCCCAACAGAAACCATGCAGCCACTCATCTCCCTCCCCTCCCGTGTGATCTAAAGGGTCCTCTAGCTAATCAGTGGTAGCATGTGGCTGCCAATCAGCTGGAGGGCCCTTTAAATCACACAGGAGGGGAGGGAGAGGAGCTGCTGCTGGCCACATGCCTGAACTCCAAGCAGCAAGTTCGCTGCTTGGAATTCAGGCACGGGCAGGCCCCCCTCGCAAGAAACCATTTAAAGGGAAGCTTCCCTTTCAATTGTTTCTTGTGTGCGGGGCTTGCCCATGGCTGAACTCCAAGTGGCAGATTCGCCACTTGGAGTTCAAGCGTGGGTGGGCAGCCAGCCCTGCTTGCAAGGAACCATTTAAAAGGAAGCTTCCCTTTAAATAGTTTCTCGCAAGTGGGTGCCATTGGCACCTGCCAAGGGGCTGCATCCCCAACATGATGATTCCATTTATGCATGATGTCATCATGTTGGGCAGTCCCCAACCCTCCTGGCACATCCCCCCAAAGTCCCCCACCAGGGAAAGGTAAGGACCTGGCAACCCTACACCCACCAAGGTGACCATGGCTGTTTCAGTCCCATAAACAGGTCTAAACCCAGATTGGAAGGGACCTAAACAATTTGCCTCATCCAGGAAGGCTTGGAGTTGCCCATCCACCACCCATCCAATCACCTTGCTCAGGAAAAGAACATTTGAGACTGGTTGATAATTACTGAGTTTTCTTCGGTCAAGGGTAGGCTCAGGGCTGTTTTTGTAGAAAAAGCCCAGCAGGAACTCATTAGCATAATAGGTCACACCCAACAGCAGAAACTCATTAGCATATTAGGCCACACCCCTGACAGCACAGCTCATTAGCACACTAGGATGCACCACCATGTTACCAGAAGTGTCGACATCCAGCCACACCCACCTTTTGCTTGTTATTCTGTTTACCTTGTTTGTTGTCAAGACCCAGGGCTTTTTTTGTAGCAGGAACTCCTTTGCATTAGGCCACACACCCCTAACATAGCCAATCCTAATGAGTTTCTGCTGTTGGGTGTGGCCTATTATGCTAATGAGTTCCTGCTGGGCATGGCCAACTCGGGAGCCAGCCGGAACTCCATTCCTGCGTGTTCCTGCCCAAAAATAGCCCTGGGTAGGCTTCTTTAGAAGTGGACACACCACAGACTGTTTCAAGGCAGGGACAGCTACCCCATATCTTAAGGAAGTATTAACCACTTCTTGAACCCAGTCAGTCACCCCACCCCCGCCCAGCAGATTGAAATAACAGAAGGGCAAGGGTCGTACAAGTAGGCGGTAGGCCTCAAATTTCCAATGACCCTGTCCACATCCTCAGACTGAATAAAATGAAAAGTATCTCACACAATTGGACAAGCTGGCACCCTGGAAACATCCCATCCTGTGACTGCTAACACAGAGTCCAAGTTGAAATGGACGTGAGAGATTTTATCTGCAAAGTGCTGAGCAAAATGGCCACAGTGGGCCGCCAAGCAGTCCACTTCTTCCTGCAGGCTGGATCCCAACAGGACTGACCACCTGGAACAGCTCCACTGGCCTCCACTGTGCAAACACAATGGTGGCAGAAAAGTGTTGTCTGTTTGCTGCCATCACCACGATGGAGTATGCTTTAAAGGGAGCTTTTGTCCATATTCTTTTGGATTCAGCCTGAGACTTCCTCCACTGTCTCTCTAGCCTTTCCCCTTGCCTTTTCATCACCTACAGCCCTTCAATAAGCCAAGGAATTACCTGGGCTCTAACACCCAAGAAAGGGCATCTGGGAGCAATTGTGTCAACTGTCTGGGTCATTTATTCATTCCAGAGTCAACTAGGGCATCAACAGAAGCACCAACTATATCAACAGGAAAATCCCTTAGAGCCATCAGAAAGCTCCTTGGATCCATCTGGCTCCAAAGTCAGATCACCCCACCCCTGCAGAGTCTTGGTATCCCTGTAAGTCTAAACCCAAGCGGTTAGTGGTCTTTCCATGAAAAGAAGGCATCATCAATCCCTCCACCCAAGTCCTCCACCCTAACATGTACTTCTTTTACCCTCTCCATACCCTCCTCCTGCAGCTCACACTCTTGTATGGAAAGCCTTGAGAATGTTGTTGGGAGTTGTTTAGCAGCCCCCCAAAAAATGGCTGCTGAGAGCTCTCGATGTAGTCTTGTGCAATCTCAGCATTCTTATCTTAAAATAGTTTTGATTACATCTATAAATTAGGTATTTTATACATTTCCAATTTTTCTGCAAACTTGGAGTCTCCTAGTTACTGACACCTGTTGATGAAACATCTATATTCACTAAGAAAGGTTAACATTGGCCCCGGTCACACCGCAGGAAAAGCCGTGGTGGAAGTGTGGCTTTTTAGAGCCGCAGCAAAAGAGAAGCGTGGCAGCGGGATCAGAGAGATCCCCCCAGCTGCCGCGCATATGCTCCCCAGCGTGATCAGATGCCGAGGGGGAAGTCACGGACAGGAGAGTGAGGTGAGTCAGCTGCGCATGTGTGCGCATGCGCAGTTTGGCAGGGAGCCTCGTATGCTGCAGGAGACGGACACATCGGTGATCACACCGCCGCCCCTGCTGCACATTTTCAAGTAGGTATTAGGTTTTTTGCAGAGTTTTTTTAACTCCGCATCTTCGGCCTGAACGGACGGGTTGGGGGTGGGTGCGCGACGCTTGCCAGATGTTGGCATCTGATCGCACCGGTTTAATCTGCTCTCAATCCGTCAGTTCCACGGGGCAAATCCTCCCGTGTGACCGGGGCCATTGTCTTGTTATAGAACCTGGTTCCAGTCCCAATTAGGCCAAACTCATTACATTTGGATCCTAAGCTGATGATAAAGGACTACTTTTTATTGGACTCTTTGGGGTTGGATCCAGCTAACTGCTGGGACATGGAGGGATGGTCTCCTTTGACCACCCAAAAGGCTATGCTGAGGATCATAAGACCTGCATGGGCAAAAAGCCATTGGGGCAGTAGCTGCAGTAAGTAGGGGAATCTGGGGAGATTGAGCAGAAAAACTGGCTGGACCCAATGTATTATGTTTACACAATTTTTACCTCTGAGTACAGTGATTAAAATTAAAATTAAATAGGTTCTGTCACCTTTCCAGGTGTTTTTAATTTACAGTAAATTCCATAGCAATAACGAAAATTGTTTTGGGGTACTGAAAAGCATGCTGTAGTTTGTTCAATTATATTATGGTCCATTGGAGGGTGGAGGGAGGAGGGTGAGTGACCCAAATCAGATATGATTCTTCCAGCAGACAGTAACTTAATAGTAAAGTACAATATGCATAGCACTACCTTAAAAGTAACCATCTGCATACCTGCTACCTTAACACTTCCACTGGGGCAGCCACCTTTGCAAACTTTTAGCTCCTTCCACCTTTCCAGCCCTGCTCCTGTTTTGCTCAGATGACATTCAGTTTATAAAATGTCATCTGCTACTCATGTCAGCATCTGCTCACTCATGTGATCCCCATTATATTAAAGGAGCGGGATTTCAGCCATTTAGAATCATAATGGCTGTGTCACTGAAAAGAGGTATTGAGATTAATGTCAACCCACACGTGAGCACAAAGGTATTTCATGAAGAACAAGAAGAAATGACCTGATAGACATAAACTTTGCTTTTCTTCTTCGTTCAGAAGTTTCTTTGTCATAACAGGAGGAGGAAGAGCCTGCTTTCCATAAGACATCCATTGGGTGTTGCATAACACAGTGATCTTATACTGGCTTTTAAATATCAATTGCGGTGGGTGATAAACTGACAATTTTAAACATTAGTGGTTCATTTTCTTTGAAAGACAGTGTTCTGCTCTTGTATGCCCCACATCTGGGTAGCATCTCAAATTATGATATTCCATCCCTGGAGACTCCATGGGAAGTAGCAAGAATACTCAAAACTACTCTGAAATTATTCTGCTCATTCCTTGAATGAGGATCTAGTAAGTGACAGCCAGTGATCCATCTTTTCCTGGGACTTCTCCTAGGGTTTTTCACTGGCTCTCATCAGTGTGAAGGTGCTAGCCATGATTGTATAGACGCATGAGGTTAGTTTTCACCAGCAGTCTGCTGTCACATTCCACTAGGTTTTATTTTTGTCTCCTCACAGGGCAAAAATAAATGTTACAAAGGACACAGAACTGCCAAGGTGCCATGTCTCATTGCTCTCTTCCTTTTTTTTACATACACCTCTTATCACATTACTCCCTGGCAGCAGTGGGGAAATGCATAGCACTGTGATGTCATGCCAAGCATGGCTTTATACTGGATGATACTAAATGCAGCACTGTGTTTCTTGCAACATCTAGTTGCACCCTCAAATTCAGTCAATTTCTCTGCTTATCCATCATTGAAACATGACCATGTGATCAATTTGGAAAATGTCTCCCTTGCATTCAGCTATTTAAAAAATCTGTTTCTGTTAAGGAACTTGCAAACCAAGAAGACATTTGGTAGACCAGCAAAATCTTATTTATGTGAGTATTGGAGTACCCTGCCAACACTAGATTAAAGTCTATTATGCACAGGCATTTTCCCTCACTTTCACCATGCATATTTACTGGGTTTTCTTTGTCACCAACAATTACAGCTTGCAAAGCCAGTATCAGTGGGTTCTACCAAGCATTCTATACACTCAACATGTTCCCCCATATTATGAGACTGTGTGACTCTGTCCCATTTTTCTTCCCATTTTTCATAGTGGCTGATCACACAGCAGAGAATCCTCTAGTGCTTGGCAAAACAGCTGCTTGTCAGTTTCAGAAAAAGTCTGGTCAGTTTCAACGATGGATTTCTCCCCTTTGCCTGAGTCCCTTTCTGTTCCCTTTCATTCAATGAGCTAATGCTAAAATTTATGTGCAAATCCTGAACCATGAGGATTTAAATGGAAGGTGCTTGCTAGATACTGCTGAGCAGCTGTAATAGGGCAATTGCATATTTTTAAAAAAACAACCAAACCCTTTGGATGCCAACCCCCACACGTCACAAGTGACATTCCACCCCAATTTAGAAAAGTGATTTTTAAAAAAATTGTAGCTGCAGAATAAATTCACCAGAGAAAAAAGAATGGTGTGTAAAGCGGGCATAGAATCCGAAGTCAAGATTAAAGGTTTACCGCTCTGAAAATCTGCAGTAAAATGTGTATGCGTAATGGGCCTAACTGTGATGAATTAAAGATATCTGATGTGTTCCCTGTCATTTTTGTAACAATAAAACTATGTATCTGTGGTTCTTTCTCTGCATGCATCGACACAGCACTATATCCACTTTACCACTAGGGAAGTCACCCTGCTGAGTCTCCATGCTACTAAACCTCTGAAGTTTGAATACACGAAGCAGTTTTATGGGAATACCTAAACAATCCAGGATTATTTTCACAATAGTGTCATTTATTTATTATCACACAACATATCTCCTTAGACTGGAGGCAGCTAATAAAGCAACACATTGCAGATACAGTGAAAAGATGTCACAATCCATCAGCTGTTAGTGCATCAAAACAACCCACAAGATAAAAATGATACAGTCAGATATGACAAAGCAATTTAGCTCCACCAAGTGCCTTCTGAAACAAAACCACTTTACACACCTGCCTAAATTGAGTGCAGGCACCCTCCATACCCTCCGGGCTAAGCCAATTCAAAGGACCTGACCTACAACAGAAAAAGCCTGTGATTTGGCTGTTAACAGGCAGATAATCCTAAGAGAGGGCACCACAGGGGGAACACTCTGAAGAACACAGCTGGCACATGGGAGTATACTGCGAGATACAGTCCAATGTTTTTTTTGGGGGGTAGCTTTCTTTTTCCTTTTCTGTCTTGAATTCTTGGGACAAGCCGCTGTTTGGTACTCATGAAAGTCTGAGTGGTCATCAACATCTGCAATGCTGAGAGCTAGAAGGAGTGGGGACCCCCCCCCTTTGATCTCATCATGCTCACTGAGGACAACAGCATCTCCGGACAGAAGCCAAACTTCTCCCTGCAACCAGCCCTCCATTTGCTAAGCAGATTCTCAGAAATGAATCAGTTGGTATTTGGCACAAAGAATCTGGTCAGTCTATCATTCAAGCCTTCAAAAGCAGGAAACTCATATTTACATTCTCCCCCTAAACAGTTCTCAGTCCAGAGTTATCTAACTGTGTCAGCTGGAATTTCCCACCACATTTCTACTCAACGAGGTGACCAAGTCTGCTTCTTACACCTCCAACTCCACCTTCCCCTCTCATTGCTTATCTGGAAATAGTCCCAGGACCTTGCCCCCATACCTTTTCAGCTTAGCTCTGAGTGCACCTGACCTCCTTACCTGTTCTCCAAATCCAGGAAAAGAAACAACTCTTCTCAATAACTGATGCCAAAATCTGTCCCCAAATTTTGATCTAGCTTCTCCACTCTGCCGTTTCTTATTGTGCCTTGCCATTTGTCTTGCATGGCCTAAAGGTGTTTCACCTTTCCAAGATTACTACTGTCTCAAGAACAGAGAAGTCCCATTTCCAGAACAGGTTATGTGCTTTTGTCTCCAGATGGCTCTTCCTCTTTTGAACTATTTGCTGCCTGAATGCCTGGATCCCTGCATTGGGAGTGTCAAGAATTCACAATCCAGGCAATCCTTAGTATGAAGGGCAGAGCTCAAAATTACACAACCAACCTGGAATGTGAGTCTTCAGAAACTGGGGGGTGGGGTATCCTGCCACCAGCCCGTGAGAGCATCCCTATGATCAGAAGCCAGTGGGCAAACTCCTGATCTTCCTGAGATTAAACCAGAATGTCAATCCTGCAAGGTAGGACACTTGCAGAATGAGTTTCTATTAACCATTTACCAGTAGGTGGACACTTTGGTCTAAGACACTGAATTTAGATTGCAGCTTCTGAAGTTCAGAACAACCAGATATAGTCAAATACTATTTTTTTATTTAAAAGTGCAGAATATTTTCAAAGAACAGAGCTATGATCAGAAAACAAGAAAAGCTACATTTTAAGTTCTAAGTACACAGTTAAATCCTAAGGCATAGTAACCAGGTCATGCTTCTTGAGTGAACCCAGGCAGTCATTTCGAGTCTTCTTTGTAAGCCAGGAGTGATTTAACCTGTTGTAGGATTAACCCATGCCTCTGGAGAGTTGAAGCAGGCTACTCCAACTGACACAGAACAACAGAAAATGATAGCTACTTAAAGTCTAAGATCTGGAAGATCTGGACAGGTTGAGGACTCTTCCAGCCAACCCAAAACTCAGATTAACAAAGTTATCTTGACATGGATCTGTGACAACCGATGAGCCTGCAGAGAAGCAGTTTATGACAGAAGCTTCTCTCTGTAGTGTAGATCAAGCATCCAAAGAAGTGAGGTGTGTGTTAGCTCCGGGTGACCAAAAGGTTACTCCTTGGTACCATTATTCAAAACACCAAGTCAGACTTGACAACTTTCTCATGACAAAATCCCAGGTGTCTCCCTTTGATCTGTTCCCCATATTTCCGGCCTAAATTTTGATATGAAGCCTGAACCAAAGTTTAATTCTTCTATGTCTCATGAAAGAACAAGAAAATGGCCTAGAGATCTATTTTTCTTTACAGGGATCTGGACCTCTTTCTGGACCCGTGTGCTCTATCTCTTTGGCCCCTTGCCTCCCAGTTCTTGAGTGGAACACATTGCACCAATATTTGGAATATTGGAGTCTTAGAATGGGCACTCTACTTTTAGGTGTTACATTACGCACTTGATATTTTTACAACTCCCTGATTTCACAGCCTTGTCCTCAGACCTTCCTCCAAACTTTCACTAAGAGCCTCTTCACTTTGTCAGCCATTCCTTCAGAGCTGACTGTGTGGGTCATTGCCTATACTGGGCACACTGCCTTAAGTCAACTATCAAGCCAAAGATAAGTGGTCTTTCAGCATAGAAGTGAGAGGGGAAGAAATGGGGTTTTCTTCCTCTCTGCTCAAACTATCATTGGCCCCGGTCACACAGAGCATTAGGCATGCTAGAGAGACGGAGGATAGGTGGATTTTCTGGGCGCGATCTCACTGCCACATCTGGGAAGCATAGAGCTCCTGTGGCTCACCCGAGGCTTCACTCCAAAGATGTGCTATAAAAAACTAGTACCTCCGAGGTACTAGTTTCCGAAAACCACAGGGCAAGGGCGGGTGTCAGATCACGTTTCCGGTGTTAGCTCGTGGCATCTGGCGCTCGCCCATGTCCCGTTGCGAAAAGTGGGGGGTTTTGTCAAGTCTCCATGGGTGCGCACAAGTACCCCACACCGCATGCAAACACTTGGGTTAAAAAAAAATAAAAACTTATCTCCAGCAATTTCAGGAGTGTTTGGGGTCTCAAGCACCAGGAGCCAAGAGGGAGAGAGAGGAAGCTGGTCTGCCAAACAGCTATATAGTGGCATCTCTCCCTCCTTTTAAATTTTGGGCATTATTCTCTATGGGTAGACTTGTCCTCTCTACTGTCCACAGGAAGTAATGGTTCCATTATTTCCTATGAGTGGAAAGCCAAGTCTACTGATCAGCTGTTAGCATCTCCTGTACCTTTTCTTTTTTTTTTTAAGCCCCCGGAGGGGATTTTTTTATTATGTTTTTATAAGACTACAAAACTAACACAGAAAAAAGGGAGGGGAACTACATTTACAGGATAAAGTAAAGAAACCCACTACTACCTAAAAACCCAAGAGAGGAGATCATAAATAGCTTAGTTACATCAAGTCTTCCCTTCTTTTATACCTTTACATTTTAAAGGGCCTTTGTTTTCTGTGGGAAGACCTGGCCTCCAGTTAAGCATGCCCTCTGAAAATCCAGATCCAAAATTAATACATTTTTTTAATCTGCACACCCCAGAGCATTTTGCATTTTGCATTTTGAAGTTACAAAGGAGACACTTGACTTATTGTCACTTGTGAGTATCCAGTTTTCTATAAGCTCAGTTACTGGCCACATGCCCTAGATAGGTTGACAGAATGTCTGTCAAACTGCCCTCAAATATCCAGAAATGAAATATAAAAGCAAAGGGTCACAAGAGAAGAAAAACAATCTGACCTTGCTCACTTTTAAAAGTAGTAATCTCTTGAAAGCAACAAGGAGCCTACATGAAGCTATTACCGTTCTACCATCTGTCTGCCCAGTGTAACGTAATGGTGGGTGGCTGACAGGAAGCTTCTAAGTCAATAGCTGCATTGTGCCGGTATGGTGGCTGGTCTCCCACCCTCCACTTTGCTGCATGTAAAGATAAATGGGCAAGAACAAGAATTTGGTTTTTTGAGCAAACCTAGTAAATCTAGGCAGGTCGCCGTGACCCCCTTTAAGCTTATTTTCCGGGGAAATTAGCCTGGCTCTTGTTTATTATGACTATCATTCCTTTGGGTCTGATTGCACGTCCCATCTCTTTTCTCTTTAGACCCTTTACCAACATAAACCCATTCAGGCTGTTAGAGATTAGAATATATCAAGAATTCCATGCTGTGCCATCAGGTTGTCACAGTGGCTGCTGTTTCTGCCCCCTTCCCTGCATAACACAGACTAGAATTTCTTTGGCTCTTGTTATCTCTGTACATCAGGCTCCTCTCAGAGCTTTTCTCAATTTACCCAGTTAAGGGTTTTCTCGGCCTGTCAAATGGCACAAACATTATGCTGTTCGTGGAGATCTGTACTTCTGATGTCTCAGGACACCTGCTGAGGCCAGGAGAAAGGTACCTATTAGATTGGCATGTGGCTAGCTCCCCTTTGCAAGCATCTCTCCTTTCATTATCTTCTCCGGGAGATTTCTTGCCGCATGAGAGTCGAGGAAAGGGGAACTAGATTGAAGATAGGAGATGAAGTGCAGAGCAGACATGGGGAAAGAGCATGACTTTAAAAATTGAAATTATACGCTATGTTGCCACCTTCTTTCCATTAAGTACATGTCGGATTCAGAAAGGAAACGTATGCTGCATTAAGAAGGCTGGGCGGAATTTTCTCTTCACACCGGCACAACATTCTTTGCATTATTTCCAGTGCTTAGAACCTTCTGTCATATTTTTTGTACTGACAGGTGACAAATACGCGAGAGACTCAACAAAGCCACAAAAAGAGAGATAGGAGTATTGTTCGAGAGTGTCTTTTTTCCCTCTTCACACAAACAATATCTAACGGGTGAAAATTAGTTTTGCCTAATCAGACAGACAGAAAAACAACTCCTGAAAATCAGGACAAGGAGTTCAATTACTCCCAACTGGGGCACAGATACCTGTGAGTCATGCAGCACTGTTGGTGTTTTCTGAGGCAACAGCTGATACGTGCTGGGATGGATGAAAGTGGGAGGCAGTTGATCCACATTCTGTTATAAGCAATTTATAGTCTCTTTCCAGTTCATTATTCTTCTAATTTCACCTGACAGCTAAATGGACCACCCAGGGCACTTAAAAACGCATATAGGACAGCTCTGTATGACTAAATCAGACCATTTTTCTTGCTCCTCATGTCTCACGGACATCTCCACGCATTCAAGCCTTGTGATTGGTTCACTGCGTGCCCAGATTGTGATTCTAATTTGCATTCTGAGGTCTTGATCTTTGAAGATGTCCAAACATTCATTAGCCTCAAACTGTAAATATGAACTCAGTCATTTATTCTTGACAATATGCAATCAGGTGAGTCCAAAAAGCCAACTCTCACAGTGGGAAGAGACAGTAATATGATCCCATCTATTATGGTTCACCAGAATTCCCAAAATATGCCCTAATCTCTTATGTGGGTGGGTGTCTAAAGTAGGGTGTCTCAGGGTCTGGTTCAGACAATGGAGCAAATGGTAAGAGCCTCTGCATCATGGGACAGTATTTGTGCTTGGGCTTCCTAAGCCTGGGCCTTGGCTCCACCACATGTAGCAATACAACACATTGTGAAACAACCTTTGGGTCCAAATTAGAAACAAGGGCAATTCTCAGAATTTTTCTGCTAATATTCAGTCTGTGGTGGAACTTGTGGCCTAGGGCTGCCAGGTCCTTATCACATACTGACAGGGGGGCTTCAGTATTCTTCATGGAGTCTTCTGATTACCATAGGGTTTTTTCCCCAAATGCTAGAGAATCCCCTACACAACGCGGCCCCAGGTGACATCATCATGCTGGGCATGCCGGGCACGGACAGGGCTGCTCAAAGGTGGGGCTCCCCTCACTGGCCAGCTGGGCAGTGGTGGATTGGGGCCCCAAAAGTGAGGGAACCCCCGCCCCCAACAAGGGGATGGCAACCATATTCTGGCCAGATGCAGCCAATGAAGGCCCTGATTTCTCAAGCTTCCATACATGACCTTTCAGAAAGTTTATGACTGCTATAGAATGTTCTGATGACTTTTTCTTGGTGTACATGAATTCAATCTAAGCACAAATCAACAATGAGACAGAATATTGATTGAGTGAAGCAGCCCTAAGTGACAAGATTTTCTACTGTGTAATATTAGAGTGGGAGTCAAGGCAGAAAAAAATACAATGGTGTAGTCACAGTGCACCCCTAAGTAGAGTTATACAGTTCTAAGTCCATTGAAGTCAATGGGTATAGAAGGCTTTATCTCACTCTAGGATGGAATTGAATGGTAAATCTACTGATGCAGATCTGTATCTATATGATACATTATTTCTTTTATTAGCAACCCTTACATAATTTAATTTGATTTAGATCTTTGTATTATTCAAGGGGAAAGTTATGGAAGTTTTATACCAACCCATCCAACCACAAATGCCACAACAATATATTCTGAAAGTATTAAATAGTAAATCTCTTGTTCGTTCTCCTTTTCTATAGTTACCGCCTCATGAAAATATGATGTCATAAACACTGTAGTTTCCCACAATTAATCTGAGTGAGTTTGGCCCTTAGTCATCATGATCAACATCTACAAAAATCAATCACAAAGTAAGACTTGAAAAAGAGCTGAAATTGTTGGGGGGGGAAACAGCAATTAGATATATCCATATACCCTTAATAATACATTCCCATATTTATTATTCCTCCCTGGTTCATTTTTGTTTTGAGTACTGGTACTAACTAATGGCAAAAACCTTCATCACCCAGCTTAATCACCCACCTCCGGAGTTGCCAACAGGCCAGTTGTTGATCAGCATGGCTAGTTTTTCTCCCTTCTGGCCAGTTGCCAAGCAAGAGATTTCTCTTATAATGAGGGACATAAGAAAAAGCTATATTTACAGCTCTTACTGTCTGACTTATTTGTTCCCATCATGATTGGAATGATTCAGATCACTTCCGGTGAGTTTAGGGAGCCCCCCTCCCATCTTACCCAAAGTCGTATAAAACATTCAACCCTTCTGCTGGATTTTAATTTTGTGCGCATGGCCAGAAGCACCAATTTCAACCTACCTTTGGCAAATTTCTGTTTTGTTTGTTTCTCTTAGGGAACCTTCTACCATTTATACATTTTGCATCATTTTTTTGCCATCTATATTTCTAATTCCCAAGTATGCCCCCCCCCCATCTGTGGATAACTAAATCCACAGATAGGGGGCATGCTTACCCCAAACAAGTTCTGAAAACTTGGGTGACCCCCTAGGTTTACACAAAAATCTGAAAAGATATATTTTTTTAAAATCCATTGGGGGCTTTAAATCCCCACCAAATAAAAAAGCATTGTCTGCACATTCACAGCCAATGCAATTTACCTTTGAGAGCCTGGCAGCTGCTTCTGCTCCTCTGGAGCCACTCTGGGTGGTGATGGGGAATGTCATGCTGGGCCCAGCCACAGAAGACAATGGGAGCTGACCAGGCCTGGAGCAGCCCCCAGGCACCACCACCACTGCTGGGCTCAAAGGCAGAGAAAAGGGGGTTAGAAAAAGAAGGGGGGAATCACCCTGGGGGAAGAGAGAAAGGAAAGATGTGGATGTTGGCTTGGGTGAGAGAGAAAGAAGGGGGGATTGGCTGGGGAGGAGAGAGATAGAACGAGAAAGGAGAAGAGATTGGATTGGGAGAGAAAGACAAAGGAGGGGGTATTGTCACGGGGGGGAGAAAAAAGGGAAAGGTTTTTATAGGTGGGTGCAGCCCTATGCAGCTTTACTCTTACAATTGTATATGCACTTACTTGGGAGTAAAGTCAGTTTAATGCAGTAGGAATTTGGGCTGGGTGAAGATACACAGATTTGCACCCCCTTATCAGGCTGTGGAAGGTCAGTAGTTCAGCAGTTCAAGACCCGTCTCTAGTTCCAGCTCCTGCCAACCTAGCAGTTTGAAAGCAAGAAATTGCAAGTAGATAAATAGGTACCACTTCAGTAGGAAGGTAATAGCATTCCATGCGCCTTGGTGTTTAGTCATGTCGGCCACATAACCACGGAAACGTCTTCGGACAGCGCTGGCTCTTCAGCTTTGAAACGGAGATGAGCACCGCAACCCTAGAGTCAGACTCGACTGGCTTTCGAGCAAGGGAACCTTTACCTTTTTATCAAAACCTTAGCCAGTTTTAACTTGATATTACAAGATTCAAGCACAACTGAACTCTCAGTAGAATCGGTATGCTAAGTTGAACAGTGATGTCTATGCTAATTTTATCATCCTGTACAATAACTGCAGACATTTTCTCCTTCGTTTCCACATCTCCTGTGTCACAGACTTCCCACCAGTGGGTTTGGCCTCCTAATCTGAGATCATCTGAACTACAAGAATGGATTTGGCCAATCTGTTTTACTCTCTGAAGGGCAGGCAGGGGACCCATTCTAGCACAATATAAAAGCATCACTGCAAGACAGCTGCATTTCCTGAAGTTAGGGTTGCCAACCTCCAGGAGGGTCCTGGATATTTCCTGGAATTACAACTGCTCTCCAGGCTACCGAGAACAGTTCCCTTGGAGAAAATGCTTTGGATGGTAAACTCTATGGCATTATATGCCGCTGAAGTCCCTCCTTTTCCAGGCCCCGCTCCTATAGCTGCAGGAGTTCCCCAGCCCAGAGTTGGCAGCCCGACAAACTCAGGTTGTTAGCAAGCAGTACAAATCTCCTGACTCCTCAGTGGAAACACAAACTGGTGGCATTTTAGACAATCTGGAGCCCTTGGTATCTTCTTGAAAAAGGAGCCAATCGCTAAGAAAATGTGCCCCAGTTTATTCTCTGACCACACTCTCTCCCCAACCCACACAATCGCTGCCTGGTATTCAGATCTCAATGAATTATAGATATCTTGTTTACCTAACATAACTAATTTTCTTCTTTCCATGGGGGCTGATTTGGCTTAACGATTCCAGCCATTTCAGTTGAGCTTGCTCACATTTTCACAGCACTAAAAACAAACACACAGCTGATCTGCCTGACAGCGAAGATTGCTTATTCATTGGGTGAGCTAAAGCTTAGAACACAATGGGCGAGAAAGAATCAAGGCTAATCAGGAGGCCGGCAACTGGAGAGTTGGCACAGAGCATTCTTAGTTTAATTCCCCTGGTGAAATTTGTTGTTGGGCAGACTAATATGGAGGGATCATACTCTGGCAGCCAAGTGAATTCTTCAGCATCCCCGTTATCCAATATGTTGCTTAGCAGGGTGCATTTCTGAAACAGAATGAGCCAGAAATTAATGGTGCAGTTATACAAAGTTGTCCCTTTGGCTATTAAGATCCCAGTAGGAGCTTCCCAGACCCAAGATGATTAAACGTCTTTGGAGAATGAAATGGACAACGGTGAATTCGGTGCCGGGCTGAGTGGCCCCGAGATTGTTGAAATCAGCAGTTAGAAATGTGGATAATGGCGCAAGCCGCTGCTCAAGGGAGAGAGAAAGGATTAATGACCACCACGTCCCATGCTCCTTCCCTGAAATGCCACACTGCCGCACCAGTTATCAATCAAGGGAGCAAAATACATTAGCAGATTGATTGGGTTTGATACAGTGGTAGCCAGCTAGACTTCGGAATACTCTTTAAAAACAATTTTTACTGTGCAATGCTGGAGAAAGCCAACAAATAATAAACCTGTCAGAGAGCTCACCGAGTGCTCGTAAATACAAAAGCTGCTCTATTCTGTTGCCTAGCAGTTGGAAAAGGGAACTTATCCCAACAGTGGGAGATTTGTCAGTACCCTTCTTTTCGTATCTGATATCAACTCTGACTGCAACTTTGTTTTCTTTCTTGGGTTCTTATGCAGAGGGCACCATCCTAGTCATGGCTTTTTTTCTTTTCTTTTTGAAAAAGAGGTGCCGGAACTCTCACGAGGGAAATGAAGTTTTCAATCTATATACTGAAAAACTCATGAACTTTAAACATTTTAAAAAGAATTTTGTTGAAGAAGAAGAGAAGAGATTGGATTCATACCCCGCCCTTCACTACCCAAAGGTGTCTCAGAGCGGCTTACACACTCCTTTCCCTTCCCCTCCCCACAACAGACACCCTGTGAGGTAGGTGGGGCTGAGAGAGCCCTTGACAGAAATGGCTCTTTTTCAAGAACAGCTCTTATCAGAGCTACGGCTTACCCAAGGTCAGCCAGCCAGGTGCAAGTGGAGGAGTGGGGAATCAAACCCGGTTCTCCCAGATTAGAGTCCGTGCACTTAACCACTACACCAAAGAGGTCCTGAAACACCATTCCAGCGTGTTCCCCCAGAAAAAAAAAGCCCTGCAGTATAGGTTATGGATAGTAGAGCATCTATTTTTCAGGCCTCTCATGGCAATTCTGCACAACATCCTTATGACAAGAACAGCCCTATTGGATCAGACCAAAGGCCTATCTACACCAGCATTCTGTTTTCAGCAGTGGGCAACCAGGTGGCTCTGGGAAACTCACAAGAACAGCACTCTGGCCGTGGTCATCCCCTGTTGTCAATCCAGATCAGAAACAGACTGTACATAGAGCTGTACTCTGTAGAGTTGTCCTTAGAAGAGCTGTTTCAAAATCATTCTTGTCCTTGGGCATGGCCCCTCAGTGTCTTTAGGTAAGCATTTTCACCTGTTCCTTTTGCCATTGAGAAGGAAGCAAATCCCACTAATGTCTAGAGGATCCCCGCTACCATATCAACTTGCCTGATCATTATGATCCTCTTCATAGGTTCTGCTTGGTGCATACCTCAGTTCAGCAGCGAACAGTGTGGCACTGGCTGCCAGAGAGGGCATTCTGTGTTGCTACCCCTCTCTGGCAGAATTCTTGCTTGGCACCTCTTTGCCTGGTGTTGGCTGGCTAGACTTTTCAGTTTTAATTAGATGGAATAATTTTTATTTTACAAAGCCTATGGGAAAATTTTGATACCGTCCATGGGGTTTTCTTGGCAAAGATGCAACGAACATGAAATTGAGCAAACTTCAGAGGACGGCAGAAGACAGGAAGGCCTGGCATGATCTGGTCCATGGGGTTGCGAAGAGTCAGACTCGACTGTGTGACTGAACAACAACAACAAATGGGAAAATTGTTACTTTTTTCCCCTTCTACCTTTTTTCCTACAGAGCTTTTTGTTTTTATTCTGTTATTGTTCTGTTACTATTTTAGTCCTGCTGTATTTACCCTGGAGTTTTACTGATTTCATTGCATTTTTCTGTAGGATCATAAGCCTCCTCAAGAACTTCTTTTGGTTGGCAAAAAAGGAACATTTTACAGAACACCCCCCCCCCTTTCAATGACATCAAAAAACGTAAAGTGCCAGTTCCTAGTAAATCATTGTTTCATTCGGCCAAGGAAAGTGGATTCTTAGTACAGGGACTTCTTTTCTTATTTTGTTGGTATGGTTTTAATATCCCAAAAATAAAATCTCAGCCATCAACCCAATAAAAATCTCAGCATGTTATGATTCTACCACCCATTGCGACCAGCTAGGTTGTTAATACTCAGCTCGTATTCAAGCTGAGTTCCTGGCTGGCTCATTCTTACACATAAGAAAAATTCCACAGAGAAAAACGGGTTAGTCTGCTGCAGGCAAAACAAACAAGCAAAAGGTTGTGGATCACCTTACAGACATTTTCGTAGACTGTAGCTCAGTGCATCACACACATACACATGTGCACACAGATGTACAGAGCTGTTCCCAGGTATTTTGACACCCTGAGCAAGGTATAATGCCCTCTCTACAAGAGAAGTGGAAAGGGGGTTGGGTTGGGACACACTTGATGATGGCAGTGGCAGCCTGTCACCATCTCAGCAGCTGACAGCAAATACATATTCCATGATAGCCACCTGACAGACATGAAACTTACCTGTGTGACTGTAAGCAGTAAGGTTTTAAGAGGGTTGGATGGATCTTGAGTTCTCCCTGTATGTCAGCTCATCTCCACACTACAGAGATTGGTTTTTCTGGAAGAAATGGTAACCCCTGTCCCTTCCCAAGCACCACACCAAATCTCGAGGGATTTTCCAAGCCAGAGTGTGGGAAATGTCACATCTGACATATGTACTCCTTTTTTAATCATCAGCTGTCTCCAAATGATCAAGGCTACTTTTTTCCTCAGGGTTCCTGAATCAATGCATGTACAACTGGTACACATTTAAGCTCCACACATGCAAAGCTGAGGCTGGGAGTGGGAACCAAGGGTACGGTTCTGCTCTGCCTCCAGGCACTCAGCCTACACGCTTTCAGACTGTGTGACAGAAAGAACTGAGAGAGAACACAACTACATTTAACAACTGCACAACCAACCACCCCACCTCAAAGAAAAGGATGCTGTTAGTTACCTCCATGCTTGAGGGGAGACCAATGGACCAGAACAACAGGGTCTCAGTTAATTACATTTCTCCAATTTTGACAAATTTATTTGCTTCTTTGTGCCCCCCCGCCCCCGGAATTGAATCCAAATAAATGGTGACCATGTAGACTTAGCTTATTATTCCTGTTTGGTCTTTTCCTGTTAAACATTTTCATTATGTGTTGTTGTTGTTTTTTGCATCCCCCTAAGGGGAGTTTTTAATTGGTTTTTTACAACACTACAAACTACAACTGAAAATAAGGGAAGGCAAACTACCTCTAAGGGGAAAGAAAACAAACCCCACTAATGAATAAAACCTCAATACATCAGCTTATTTCAATAGTATTCTAAAATGCTAGTAATACATTTAACCTAGTCGGTTATGCTAAGTTATTTATCTTTTAACCATCCATTTATCTGTTAAATGAAACCATCAGAGCATCCCAAAGTTACTTCTAAATTTTCAGGCACAATTCCTTCAGCCTTTATTTTCTATTATCTTCTCTTATCCTCAATTTATATCGACTTTTGGGGTCTGCCGCCCCCTTTTCAGAAAGAGAGTCCTCGTCAGAAGACGCCAAGCCTAACTTGCCATCTGATTTGCTTTCTTCTTCTTCATTCTTGTCCTCCACTGGTTCCCCCAGCTGTGTTCTCAGGAACTCCCATGCTTTAAGGACAGAGTCAATCTTTTCTTTTTTATCGTGGAGCTTGAAAATGATGTCTTCTGAAATTAACCATCTGTAACTGATGCCATTTGTTTGTAAGAAAAGGATTAAGTCTTTGTATTTCTTTCTCTTCTGTCTTATTTCAAATGGAATGTCTATTAAAATCCTGATGTTGTTTTCCCCAATTTTCAAGGGTGTTCCCGTAGTTGCTTTCAAGATAGAATCTCTTACATGTCTCTTCGATAATCTGACTACTATTTCCCCAGGCACATTATTTTTCTTGATATATAAGGAATAGGACCTGTAGACCACATCCATCTCGCTGTACAAATACTCCGCTGTCAAATCTGTCAGTAGGGCTATTGCATCACTCAGCAATTGCTTCAGATTCTCTCCTTTGTTTTCCGGGACCCCTTGGAACCGTAGGACCAAATTTGCTTTCTCCATTTGCAGCTGCAAAAGTTGTGACTCTCCCATAGCTTGTTTCATTTCCAGCTTTTGCACCTTTTTTTTACTTTTGTAGTATTGGCGTCCATTTCCTTCATCTTCTCTGCCATTTGCTCCATTGCATTTAGTGATTTAGTCAATTGTAGCTGTTGTGAAGCCAAACTCTGACCAATTGTTGACAATTGTTGCTTGATATTAGTCATCTCCTCCAGCAGAGGGCACAAGGAATCTGCCAACAGTTTAGAAACCTCAGTGGTCTCTTCCATTCGAGGACTGCCCACTAGTTTCACTTTCAACAGTTGGTCTTTATCTGGTTTGTTCCCCACCATCTTTTTGGATTATTTACTTTTCTTAAAGTTGCTAAAGTCTTTGATATTCACCCATACGCTTATCTGCGCTCTAGTAAGTCTCTTAAAACAGATTTAGCCACTTATTTTTCTGCACCCCTTTACACTCTTTATCTCTGTGTTTTTGTTTATGCATTTGGGAGGGGCCCCTCCCCCGCTCGCTTTCCGTCGCTCTCTAATGGGGGCAGCTTTCTTTTTATTTCTTCATGCTCGCTTCAACCCGACTCACAGTTTGTTGTTGGCCAACCGGCCTCACTCGGCATCATTGTTGTTTTTCGCCCGATCTCTGACGCTTGTCCTGGTCAGCAGCACTTGTACCATGCAGTCACTCAGCGGCAGAACCTTTGGGATGGAGGAGCACCTCAATTCTCCGGCATCGCACTGTCGGAGAGGTCGCCCCTCAAAAGCCCCCTGACTAGGAGCCTTTTACCAAGGCTCTGGGGGGGTCATGACCCGTCACACCTCCTCCTACATGCTGGTGTGCAGTTTGCATCCCTAGCACATCTGGGAGATGCGTCTGCCTGCGTGTCACCATAAACCGGAAGTCCATTTTCATTATGTTAAATGGTAGGTATATAAACTAAGTTTGTTATTCCTGAATATGATAAATATCTTCATTATGTTTCATGCTAATTTACTTCCCTATCTGCCTATATGTATGGACAGGTAACTTCCATTTCATTGTATCTGAGGACGTGTGCATGCACATGAAAGCTCATACCTTGAATAAAACTTTGTTGGTCTTAAAGGTGCCGCTGGACTCAAACTTTGTTTTACTGCTTCAGACCAACACAGCCACTCACCTGAATCTATACTTCTAACTGAGCTAGTTTTCCCACCAATCCTTATTTGCTGCCTGCTACAGAAGCAAGCCTCTCATCTTGCCCTTCAGAAGAAACGGATGCCCAAAGGAACTAGCTGCAGGACAGCAGTCATGGCAGCTGTAACAACTTTTAGCATTTCGTAGTTTTATCAGTCAATCAGGCAGGGAGGGCAGGGTATAAATCGAATAAATGAAAGAATGAATGAAAAAGAAATTCAAAGCCCCCAGACACACAAGCAGATAGCTGAATATCTGACTATTAAATATGGATAAATTATATAACCCTAAATGCTACAAACAGTGCAGCTTTACAAACAGTACAGCTTTACCCTTCTAAGCCCATTGACTTCACTGGATTTAGAAGGTGGTAATTCTGCTTAGGACCGCACTGCTTATCATGAAAGTGTAAATAACAGGGGATCCATCCACCCACAGAGCCTTCTGGTATTCACAGGCAGGGGCCAATTTGCCTCCCCTTGAAGGAGGGAGAGAAAGTGACGTGCAATGCCAGCAATGCAACATCAGTCCCCCGGGTGAGGCCGGCCGGAATTTAAGGCCGGCTCCACCCCCGGCTGGCATCTTTGTCCGCATGCTTGGCCAACTCTCCCACCCTGTGTGCAGTGCAGGCTTTGGCTGGTCACCTTTTGGGGGGCCAGGTAGGAATTCTTCTCCCCTCCTTCGATTGGTTGGGAAGGGGGGTGTTTTTGCCTACCTTGCACTGTTGACAGTGGATTAAGTATGAATGGATGTGGTGGGTCTGTTAGTTAGGTTCAGTCACTTGGCAAGTTAGCGTGGAAAAAGAAGAAAGCGGATAAGGTGAGCACCATATGACACCTTCTGTGTTGGGAGTGGAGGGGTCACTCAGGCCCAGCCCCCCAGGTATTGTGGCCCAGGGTGGGGCATGAGGAGTGCCTTTGGGATCATCCTGGGCAGGTGCCACCCCTGTAGGTTTTGCAGCTTGGGGGGAGGCTCCAGACGGTCCTGTTTGCTATGCCAGCCAGTCGCAAGCTGGAGCTCACAACCAGGGCAAAGGTGGCTCACCCAGTGTATGGCGAGGAGATGGTCTGGGGTGACCCCCAGCCTCAACCTATTTCTGCACTTGGGGTGTGCCCTTGCCACAAAGATGTGAATAGGTAATAAAGTGGCCCATAGTTATACCCAACTTGGTGTCTGTCTCTTTCTTCCAAATGGGGAGGGGGGATGCAATACTGCAGCTCTGACAATTATTGTGCAGCCAAATGGAAAATGATTGCATCTTTTGGGGAGACAATTTCCTAGCCTACTTCATTAAGCCCAGCAAAATGCTTCCTATTCACGTGTTCTAGTCCTGCATACCTCTTGTTTCTTTCTTTAAGTTTTGTTTAAGAAAAACTGAAATGCTTCGATACCTGTTGCTGGTAGATTCTCTTTTTAATGGCTCAGTCAGATAATCATAACACTGTCTGTAATCTTCATAATACGACTGTGAAGGCTTTGAACGCTGATAAGGTAGACAATGTAGAAACCTGGCAAACCTGTACATTAAGTTGAATGGGGAAGAAGTATAACTCTGCTGTATTTTTAGAATAGGAATTGTTTTGATTGTACCAGTTAATTTGTAAAAAAAAAGGGGGGGAGAAAAACTATAGATAGGTTCCGTTTACACCCTGTACCTGCTCTCTGCTCATGCCTTGCAAAGCTGTTAATCAGGGATGTAAGAGAAATGTATGGAGACAGCGGCAAAATAATTAAATTCAGATAAGACCATGTTTTAAAAATAGATCCTATCTGTTCAACTGATATAATTGTAATGCTGCACACTCATAAATTAAAACTCTGAATCTATTACTATAAAGTTTTTTTTTAAAAAAAAAACCTATAATTTACTTGCGGGAGCCATAGACTGCTATTCATAAGTAGATTGTAATGCACTGCTGTTTCATTAATACATTCCAGAGGAAAACGCATTTGCTGAATTACACCAAACCATTAATCCCAGAGCAATCCATTGTCTTTGGAATCATTTTTCAGCACATATATTAATTTTTGCTGTACAAGGTTCCTGTAAATTATGTGAGGATCATAATAAACCTTGAGAAAATATGGCCCCGTCGCCAATGAGTATTCATATCTGTTTCTATAAAACTATTTGTGATTGGTTTTGTTATATATAGCACATATTTAAAGGGGAAAATTGGAAGCTCTTAAGGTATATTCCACAGGTTCATGCACAGAGGCTCAGACAGGGAACCAAGGGCTCCGGGAACAGCAACAAAAGACTCCCCACACAATTTAATGAGGCCCATCGGAGGAAGACTGGAGTTTGGGAAACACGCATCAGTTCTCTGGAGTGGCATTTGGAGAATGACACACACGAGGAATGGGATATGGCTTCCTTCTTAATCCCATGATGTTTATGAGCCAGGGCTGGGCCAAAATGACTCAAACCAGGTTGAGTTTCACATCAGTTTGGATTTTCCACATCTCCAGAATTGCTGAGTCTTTCCTAAACTAGGCTAGGCAGTCTTGTCCTGTCCAGCACGAGCTGTGCTAAGCCAGCGCTCTCTAGGTGTGAGTCAACCACGACTAGTGAGGAGAGCTTAAATCATCTTTATTCAACTTCACACGCATTCAGAAGATCATTTACTCACAATCGTCCAGACAGCTGGATGGAAAGTTACATCTTGTGATCTAGGCTAGTTCAATAGCAGCGGTGAGAGAAGAGATGGGCTTCCCCTCTCCTAGCAGTAAGGGTTGATGGACAAAGAAACGGAAAAGAACAATAAACTCCTATCTTTGCGCCTCTGAGCTCAGGAAATCACTCTTAATGAGCCAGTCAGAGGGAAGCTTCTGGGACCCCTAACTGTGGACTCCAATTCCCAGGGTGCAACTACTCTTAAAGGTACGTTAATGCTGGCTGGGGCAGCACAAGTCTCCTCTCCAAATCTTGCCTTCCCCAGGCTTCACTCTCTAATCTCCAGGAATTTCCCAACCCTGACCTGGCAACGCCACCATCCTCAGAAAAAGTGAAGCCTGTTGTCCCCAAGCTGGAAAGGCCCAGTCCAGTGAGCAGACTCAGAAACAACCTACACAATATGCCTCACACGTGTTCAGTCACAGATGCACAAGGAGACTTGCAGTCAGATGTACACTGGGGAAACTCATCTTAAAAGTGCTTGTTCACTCAGCACTCAGGAGGGAGAAGGAACTTCTGGTTCCCCTCCCACCTCATTTTTGTCAGCAGGAAAAAAGGAAAGCAGGAGAGATTCTTTACCCCTTCTCTCTCTCTCCATGCGTCAGGCATATGGTGTTCTTACGCCTTCAAAGGGTCCATGACCTGTGATGGAGAGACAAGGGAGCCAGCATCCACTCACAGTCCATAAAACTCCAGAAAGAATCGGGAATGGGCTAGCAGGGTTGCCAACCTCCAGGCAGTAGCTGAAGATCTCCTAGGGTTACAACTGATCTCCAGGCAATCTCCAAAGTTCACCTGGAAAAAATGGCTGCTTTGGAAGGTGGATTTCATGGCATTATACCCCATTAAAGTCCCTCCCCTCCCCAAACCCTGCCCTCCTAAGGCTCCACTCCCAAAATCTCCAGGCATTTCCCGACCCAGAGCTGGCAATCCTAGGGCCTTGTGACAGAGACAGCATGGGACATATTCTAAAATCAACAATCCCTCACTTTAAGAGAAGCATTAAGGAATGTACGAATTTACTCATATGTTCCACAATATATGAAAAATTATATGTTAACACTGCCACTTCAACTTCTGAGCCAGGGCAGCAGTACAGACATTGTACAGTCTGACATTCCACAATTACTTACAAGTTAGGCCCCATACAATTACACTGAAACATATAATCTGGGGTGCAGCACAAAGAGAGAATCAACAGAAAGCCACACAGATATACATTTTTGTGAGAGCTTGTTCTCCAGTCACTGAAAAACTCACGGAAGAGAGGAGGAGTACTTTCTGACAATTCCCCCTCAAGCTGCATTCCATTCTGTTCCCAAGGTCAGCTTTGGGGGGAGGGTCACAGGTAATGGAGATCAGTGAAGTCATACTACAGATCCCTAGGAGATATCCCATTTAGCCACTGGCCAGACCTATTCTTTTTTAGCTCTAGGAGGATTGTTGTCATTAGTGCCTTCCAACCATACCCATTGCCTCAGGAGGGTTTCTGTGTAAGCCATGCATAACCACAAAGGACTGGACACATTCTTGCCAGTTCTGAGGGATCAGCCTGTACAGATTGCTACTCGCAGTGTTTTCGTCAAATAATATATGAACAAACAAGGCAGGACTGTGTCAAGAATGCCATGCTTAGTTCTGGTTGCAATTGACAGCATCGATAGCAACACCAGTTGACTGGGTAAAGTAGTGCATAGTTGGGCCTTGTCAGACGGATGTGCCAAGACCATTGTCAGAGCCTTGGAATCCCCTTGCATAGATCTCTTTGCAATTCCATGAAAAGGAAAATGCAGACCTTTCTGTTCCATAGCAGCAGCAGCAACAACAAAAAGAATGGAGAACTTTGCTTTCATGGTAAAGGGAGACAGGACATCCACACGTCCTGCTCCCTAGTGCCTCTGTGTATTTCACAAATGGACTGGCAAGGTTAGTAAGGTTGGCGGGTATGCAGGACAGGTCCTTTCAGTCCCACCTTTGGTACTCACCTTTTGTCAGAGGAGCACACATCAACTCTAGCTTTCAGTTCCCTCAGATACAAAGCTGCAAGTATTTGCAGTTTACCCTTCCATGGCAACTTTTTCTAAGACAAACTTTTTTTTTTAAGTTGGAAAAAACCAGGAAATGTTTCAGAATCTCACGGGACAACATAAACCGAACAACAAGCCATTTATCTGTAATCTTTACAAGGGAAACAGAGACTATTACATTTTCTCCAGAGAGCACACCTGATCAAATGCATTCTTGCAGAAACACCAAAGGTTACCTCATGCTGACATGACAGTAAACTCTAACATACCAGAGAGTATTTGGATCAATGAACTTGAAAAATGGTGCCAGGTAAACGAAAGCCTCGCCTACATGACTGTGGGTGGTTCTGCACTGGCCTTTCTGTCTGGAACTGGCACAATTTGTTCACTCCGTTTTAACAAACAGTCCGAGCAACCCACGGCTTTCCAGCATTTACTGTGTTGCTTTCTACTTTCATTTAGACCTAATGTTTACATAAGGGTGTTTAACTTCAAATGCTCATGCAGCATTAGGCTGTCCTATGTGGACAGTCAAAGCAATATTGGGGATCCTCCAAACTACAATCCCTTTAAATCTTATTGCTTTCCAGGAGCAGTTTTCGATGCAAGTGAAACAATTAGCCACTTTGAATACCATACCAATGGTTTTGAGCAGGTGCAACTGTTATTTTGGTCCCTTTTGCCTCCTTTCTTCTTCCTGCTGGGAACTGCCTGTCTGGGCAGTTGGAGAAGACTTTTCTATGGTTCTAATTCATTCTTCTACAGACCTTCTTCCAAAGGCTCATAGTTGTCCACCTCCCTCTTTAAAAACACTGCATTGTAACTAAAAATGAAGGAAATGGCTTAGTGAAGTGCCTTGGTGCCAGAGTGGTATACAGGGCTATTTTTGGGCAGGAACGCACAGGAACGGAGTTCCGGCTGGCTTCAGAGTTGGCCACGCCCACTACAGCCAAAACCTCTGCATGCGAGGCTACAAAGGGGAGGCCTGGAGAGTGACCCCAGGGGAGGCCTGGAGAGTGACCCCCCGGTGACTCTGAGGCGGGCGGGCCGGGGGGGCCCTGGAAGGATCGGGGAGGCATTTAAATTTAAATTTCGTGCCTTCCCCGGCCTGTCCAAGGGCTGGCTTGCCTGGGCTCCCTGCAGCCGTGGGGTTCCTGGGCAAGCCAAGGGAAGGCATGGGGTGTGGCCTAATATGCTAATGAGCTGTGTTGTTAGGGTGTGGCCTAATATGCTAATGAGGTTCCGCTGTTGGGTGAGGCCTGTTATGCTAATGAGTTCCTGCTGGGCTTTTTCTACAAAAAAAGCCCTGGTGGTATATATAGCTTTCTCAAGTGACATCTTCAAGGTACATTGATACAATTCCCCTTGCTTTTATAAAATGTTGTTTGCCTAAGTTAAGGAGTTATGCAAAGACGCTAGCATAAAATAAATCTTTAAAATCAACTTTCTGACTTTTCCCCCTCTGAGCTTTTCTCTCAGATGCTTCAATATCATATGCAAAGTCGATGCCTGTGCTATTGGCTACTTCCAACTCTGGGACATTCAGACTGAGGAAGACAGCCAGAGGCTCCAACAAAAGCTTCTGGGGATGGGAAATGGAAGAGGTTTTTTTCCAACTTCCAGACATGGTTTAATTTACTGAGAGAGCCTCAAAATCAATATTTAAAAAATGAAGTTGCCACTTCTCACTGTTCTGGTAAGTTGTTTTTAAAAATACAGTTTTAAAGTAACTGGAAGTTGGCAGAAGTGCAGGGGAGGGAATATAAAGTTTGTTTTCTGGAGGAATGTGGTTGTGGGTTCAACCCATATATTTGAAAATCCTGCCCAAGTCTCTGCCCAGGGGCAGTTTAGGTCTAGGGAAGGCAGACATGGGAGAACAGAATGTGCCATTCGCCATTATGCTATTAATCTTTGCTTTTGGTTACTTCACCTGAAACGCATTGCTCAAGGTTTATCTCTTCACTTTTACACCAATGTCTCCTATACGCATTACATGTTTGATGTAGTGGTTAGGAGTGCGGACTCTAATCTGGGAGAACTGGGTTTAATTTCCCACTCCTCCACATGGAGCTGCTGGTGTGACCTTGGGTCAGTCATAAATTCTTTCAGAGCTGTTCTCTCAAGGGCAGTTCTCGAGAGAGCTCTCTCAGCCCCACCGACCTCACAGGGTGTCAGTTTTGGGGAGGGGAAAGGAAAGGGATTGTAAGCCGCTCTGAGACTCTGAGTGAAGGGCGGGGCATAAATCCAACCTCCTCCTCTTCTTCTTCTTCTTCTTCACTATCCTAATCAGAGCTAATCCAGTTCAGTCTGAGACCTGAGCAGAGTCGCTAGACCCCCACTGGGAGAGGGGATCCCCACTCATAGTTCCCATATCCCACTACTGCTCTGAGAAGCAGTGGGGCAAAAACTTTTTTTAAATGATCACTGTGCCCACAGTGTGATGTCACTTCTGAGGAAAACCCAGAAGTGATGTCACACCTCTCTAGGAATCACCAGAAACTCTCTGGTAAAACCTAGAGAGGTGTAATATCAATTCCAGGTTTTCCCAGAAGGGGCGTCATGCCATTACTCATTGTCTCCCCATTCCCCCCCACCCATGTCTCCTGCTGGTTGTTAAACCATAGCTAGACTTGAAAAATTGTGCATAGGATTGCACTGCTAGACATTTGTTCCTTATCTGATTGTGCTTCATTAAACCACTTTCATTCATTTCAATCTATTTCTACTTACTTATGTAATGTATTTACCAGAATGATAAAGGACCCAGAGAGACACCTGTTAGACTGCAAGTTGTGCAGGCCCTCTCTTCTTGTTAGAAGAGATGGTTATCCTGAACAACAGAAGGAGCTACAATAAAGACTGTATCTAGTCAGTGGGGAACTGGAAATGTAGTTTCTAGTTAGAGGTCAGAGAACTAAGGCAGGAGTTATAGTTGTTTCCAGGGGTCGTTTCGTAGAAAAAGAGCTAGGGGAACTCATCAGCATAACTCATTAGCATATGCCACACACCCTGACATCACCGGAAGTGTGTCATAAGGCCACACACCCCACCCCCAATGGTCCCGGCCGCCGCTGCCGGCCTTGCAGCTCCACTGCTGAGCCCCATGAGGGGCCCGGCAGTGGACCTGCAAGGCCGGCGGGAGTGCAAAGAAGCCCCGCGAAGGCCCTCCCTGGCCCCAGGCAGGCAGGGGTAGGGAGAGGCAGGGAGGAAGCAACTTACCTTCCCTCTTCTCCTGCCTCCTCCTGGCTGAATGAGGGCTGGAAGCGGGGCGGCTGGAAGCGGGGGGCGGGGCTTCGTCATGTGCCCCGCCCCCCATACCTCACCCGGGGGAACTGCGATCCCCCGCAATCCCCCCCGAAATGACCTCTGGTCGTTTCCAGTTTCACAGCTGATCACAATAAAGCCTGAATCACTGAAGCTGGGCCTGTTTTCTTGGAATGATCGATTAAAACACTAGTGTTAGAATCCCTGTCATTTTCTTATCTATCATTATTAACAGCAGTAGGTACATATGCACAAAAGAAGATGCTGTTACAAGATTTTTAGGTGACCATGCAGTTGTTGAGAGGAGAGCACCAGCTCTAGAACAATTCCTCTCAGGGCTTAAACAGGTTAAACAGGTTTAGCACTTTCAAATGCATGTTGTGACCCCTCAGAGTTGGTCACATGACAAGGTATGATCGGGGGGGGGTTGTAGAAAAAGTCCAGCAAAAACCTCATTAGCATAATAGGTCACACCCAACAGCAATAACTCATTAGCATATTAGGCCACACCCCTTACAGCACAGCTCATTCGCTTATTAGGCCACACCCCCATGCCTTCTTTTGGCTTGCCGGGCAAACTGGACGTTTGACAGGCCAGGGAAGGCACAGGGAGGTATTTAAATGCCTCCCTGATCCTTCCAGGGACCCCCCTGGCCCGGCCGCCTTGGAGTCACCGGGGGGGGGGGTTGCTCTCCAGGTCTTCCCTCTGTAGCCACGCACACAGAGGTAGTGGACCTGGCCAACTCTGAAGCCAGCCGGAACTCCATTCCTGTGCGTTCCTGCCTGAAAATTGCCCAGGGTATGATGACTGTGGTAACCAATAATTGCTATTAAATATTCTTAACTCTGTCATGTTCATATGTAAGATCTGTATTTAAACAAAACTTTAAACAGCAAAAGCTTCCCTTTCCCTCCTCAGAAGGGAGCTATGATTCCTGCGGCTGTCAACCGAGTGCACTTTAACGAGAGGAACTTTTTACTGAATAACTGAAAGAATTAAAAAATGGAACATGATGAGTTCTTTGTTTTAGACAGAAGATGTGAAGTCAAATTCTACCTTTCTTTTTTTTTGAAAGACTTAGCGACTTCTGCTGTGCAGTCTGTGGGTGGCACTTTGATAAGTGAAAAAAAAATCTAAATAACCTTATAATAAAAAAACATTTTGCACATTTTCAAGTCCTTGGAATGTGTAAAACCACTAAGAGTTCATAATCCCTTGTTCTTTAAGACTAAAAGTGCCAGACAATGTTTCTTCTCCTAGAATTTTCAGACAAAACTTGGGGGGGGGGGGGAAGTGTCCCATGAGTGCGACTAGGATTTCTTCAGTTGTACCAAGAAAGTCCTGGCATAAATTAAAGCATTGATTTTGTTCCTCTGTGTCAGAGGTTTCCAACCTTTTTGAGCCTGTGGGCACCTTTACAGGGTGGTGGGCACAACCCCACCACATGGCTGGTGCAGGAGGTGGAGCTACACATACAGAAAAAGCCCAAGTGCACGGGAAAATATGGGCATATATAGGTCCAACACTTTTTTGAGCAGCACTGCTTTTAACTTAAGGAATATTTCATTGGGAACACTTGGCAATACAATCTCAGGAGAATATATAGTTGACCAGAGAGAAGTACTACTGGACATGTGATTGCACTGGAGGTTTCATTTGTATTTTTGCCCAGTGGTTAAACTTTGGAACAATTGTTATCTGGTCTGTATTTCATATTTTGTATATGTCTGATTGTATATATTTTTACAGATTAGCCAATATGTTCTATTTGAATTAGACCTCTGAGGAAGGCCTGTGAAGGCCAAAACGCATTAGGTCTATTTCATCAGGCTTTGTATTTTTATATTTGTATATGAGGTATGCATGGACCCTTATTTGTTATTTTAATTTGTGTTTAATAAATACATGTATATTTTTGTATGTTTCATAATTAGAGTTTTAGAGCTGGCCCTCTTCTATTCTTGACTAACCTTTTTAGGTTCTTAATTTTAAAAATATACAGTGAAAAAGGAGAGAGAGAGAGAGAGAGAGAGAGAGAGAGAGAGAGAGAGAGAGAGAGAAGAAAACCAACACTGTCATGACAGCTATTACTGAAATGTTATTTTAATCTGTACTGCCAATCAGATCTCCAATGGCCAATCTAAAACCCTACATGCAGTTGGTGGGCACCAGGAAATGTGTCAGTGGGCACCATGGCACCCATGCCACGCTGGGGACCTCTTCTCTATGTGCTTATTGAATATAAGAACATAAGAGAAGCCAATGGTGGATCAGGCCAATGGCCCATCTAGTCCAACACTCTGTCACACAGTGGCCAAAAATACCAGGTGCCATCAGGAGGTCCAGCAGTGGGGCCAGGACATATTGGAGTTTAAGGTGATCTGCATCATTTTTATTTCCTCACAAATCTTTTCCATTTGTTTCAAAAACAATCTGTAATCACACAGATTATCTCTTCAGGTTGTGTAGGCCAAAAAAAAAAAAAAAAAAGCACCCGACTTTGAAATAGCAGTTTGGATACTCTGAATCAGCCAAGGTGATCCAGGATCTTCCAGTCTCTAACAGGAAGTAATCTTACCGGTGGATAACCAGTAAGAGGGGTCTAAGGGATCTAAGGGTGAAACTGTCAGCCCAGACTTTCAGACACTTCTTTCTAGATATGAAAAGACATTCCCATTTCTTTGGTAAGATCAGTTGCCTATCCCATAGACCACTGGCATTCAAAGAGCAGGGTTAGGCCACCCTTCAGCTCACCCCAGTGACTCACTGTTGTGCTCCTTGTATGACTTAGTTAGGCCTGGAAGCAGCCATCCCATAACTCACCCAGGCAACTCACTCCTGCACAATTTTCACTATTCAGCCTGACCTTTCCTGGGGAGAGGCTGCCGGGGGGGGAAGGGGGGAGGAGGAGGAGTAGAGGAGGAGGAGGAGGAGAGTAGGTTTTATACCCCACCCTTTACTACCCGACGGAGTCTCAGAGCGGCTTACAATCGTCTTCCCTTCCTCTCCCCACAACAGACACCCTGTGAGGTAGGTGGGGATGAGAGAGTTCTAAGAGAACTGTGACTGACCCAAGGCTACCCAGGTGGCTTCATGTGGAGTGGTGGGGAATCAAACCCGGTTCACCAGATTAGAGTCTGCCACTTTTAACCATTACACCAAGCTGGCAGAGTCTGAAGACTGGTGGGGAGGCAGAGGGAGATAGGTTGGTGGGTAGGGGAGGAGACAAGGATGCAGGAAAAGGATATGGGGGCTGCCAGGGAGAAAGAGGAAATGGCCTGGGAGGATACAGGGGGAAATGATATCCCCTTAAATCCCTGAAGGGCCCTTGCTCCTTGGCTCTTAACCTGTGTCTCACAGCCTGTGGCCCTAAATTATATTTTAATCTAAATTATATTTTATGCTTGTGTGTCTCTTTGAGTCCCCGTTGATGAGAAAAGCAGGACAGAAATAAATAAATGAATGAGGCTGGCTACCCTGTATAGCCAAACAGAGGTAAGAGACAGAGTGTTTCCATTCCAGGATGCCTTCAATGCATTGGTGGAATCAAAAATGGGGGGAGGACCTAAAGTGCAATGGGCAGGGGTCATTTTCTGCAGGAGTGCACAGGAGCGGAGCTCCGGCAGTAAAGAGCCCAGGGGGCAGGCACATGCAACAAGCCCCGCCCCCTGCTCCCAGCAGCCCTGGGCCACGAGGAGCAAGAAGCAGCCAAGTAAGTTGCAGGGGGGGGCCGCCCACGCCAAGGCGCAGAGCCTGGGGAAGGCCTCCGGAGCCCCACCTGCAAAAAAACCCCAACAGATCTAACATATGCAGTGCATCGGGCCACGTTCAGCCTCAATGCACCCATCTTTTTTGCTGATACACCAACATCTTCACAGGTAGATGTTGTATTTTTTATTTTATTTTTGGGCACTTGAGCCCAAAAGGATGTCTATCCCTGCAGAGCTCAAACCAATGAGGTGCAGGGAATTCCATAAATGAAGCTCCCAATATTTTTTTTCCTTTCTCAAAAATCAGGCATACCTATTCCCAGTTCCAATTTGGACTGTGGTTCATAGGGAAGGGGTTAGCTCTTTTCCATTTGTTCAGTCTGAAAAAGGCTTCTTCAAGAGGTCAAATAGCAACTCATACCCATGCTGGAGTCCTGATCTGAACTGGACAGCCTCACTCCTGATTTAAGAGAAACAAATACGTTTGCAGAACTCGTAGCCTCTCAGTTGTTTAACTCCTAAGTCCAGCCTTTAGCTTATTAACAGGAGCAGCCACTCAGCTCAGTGGGGCTGGCAAAGGAGCTCAGACACTGGTTCATCCCTGGAACTGGAACCAGTGTAGGAGGAGACAACTGGTGACCTGACTGTCATGGCTGATGAGGGGGTTGAGCCATGTGGCTCCTGAGGCTCAGGCAGAGTTCCTGGGGCTTGGCTCTGCTCGCTCCTGGGCTTCAGCAGCCCTCTGGGGTTGCTGAATTTCCAAATTTCCATTGGAAATTTCCCTGTAAGTTAAATGTCCTGTCTCATTAAGTTCGCAGTTCAAACCCTGGAGTTCCGGACATTCACCCAAAGCTCTTGGGACAGGAGAGTTGATAGATCAATATAAACAGGTAAAGGTAAAGGTTTCCCTTGCTCGAAAGCCAGTCGAATCTGGCTCCAGGGGGCGGTGCTCATCTCCGTTTCCAAGCCAAAGAGCCAGCGCTGTCCAAAGATGTTTCCGTGGTCATGTGGCCGGCATGACTAAACACCAAGGCACACAGAATGTTGTTACCCTCCCACCGAAGCGGTACCTATTTATCTACTTGCAATTTCTGGCTTTCAAACTGCTAGGTTGGCAGGAGCTGGGGCCAGAGACGGGAGCTCACTCTGTCATGTGGCACTCGGGTCTCGAACTGCCAAACTACAGACCTTCCAGTCTGCAGCTCAGCATCTTAACCTCTGAGCCACCGCGGCCCTTCAATATGAATAAGTATAGCCTAAAAACATGTGCCCTTTTTAAAGAAATGCTGCTGTACAACCTCCTTTAGTAACCCACAGTTTTTGGCAAAGGCCACAACTGGTTGCTGCTGTTTCGCTTTCTACATTTCAGAGTGTGGTGGGTTATCAAAAAGTAAGAGAAGAGTGCATGGCTGGTACTGAATTTTTTTCTTTAATTACCACCCAAATGCCATTTTAAAATAGTAATGATCTCACTCCTGTCTTCCTCGCATTTAAATTGAATCTAATGGCTGATGTAATAGTGTGTAAATGTATCACAGAGCGCCCCACTAAAAGCCACATGCTGGTATGTGTTAATGAGAGAGGGTGCTGCTTAGGAGCCCACTCTTTTCCATTACAGCTACTATTAGGAAGATAAAATTTGTGCCATTTTTCTTCCTGCCATCTGATCACAAACTGTATTATAAATGTTCCATCCTTTCATTTAAAGTGTGCCACTGCCTCGGCCTATTCAGGGTACCCTAATTAGAATAGTTTGCTACTTTTCCTTCCCTTAGTATGCAGTTTCACTGGAAGGTGGCAAAGCAGTTTGGTAAAATGCACCCTATTCAAAAGAGCTGGATAACGGAGACAATATAGTGTGTTCCATATAGAAATATCCCTTGAATAGCCCATTCCACAAAGCAGCAAATACTAAGGCACTTGGATTTTAAGCCTCTAACCACACTGGCCATAGTCCAAAGGGTACTGTGGCCCCAATCCTGTTAACTCCCCCCCTCCAGTTGAAGATATAAGTCCAAAAGTTAGACAGGTCCTTTATTTCTAAAGTACTCTCTGTGGCACTGGAATAATCTGAAATGGAGGACAATGAAAAGTTTCCCAAATCGTATCTGATTGAGCAAAGATGAATAATTCCAACACACTTGGGGATCCATAATTGGTCTCATTTATCACCATTTGGGAGGGAGTAGATTCCTAGTACAAAATGTGAAATGGCTCAAAAAAAATGACATGACAACATAAAAAAGTATACCAGTGGGCAGTTCATGCACTATCACAGCAGTGTGGGAGCAGGTCCTCTTAGAGGATAGCAGTGTTGGCCACATCTGTCACCCAGCTCAAATGATAACTTCATACAGATTTTTTAAAAATGGTGTGGGATCCAACCATATGGAGGCACAGCAAGCCCACTAGTTTGGTAACAAAAAGATTAGGCTGTTAGATATTGTTCAGCTATAGGAAAGTATGAACTCTCACCGTCTCCTCTAGATACTTCCCCTTTTAATGTGAGAACTTCCATTAATGAAACATGATCAACCTGTCACTTCATCGCTTGGGCTGTCAGCTACCCCAGCCCTGTTGAGGCCAAAATGTGTCAAATGGGCAGATTACTCGGCAAGAGATGGACAGAATCCAGTAAAAAAGGATGGGCAAATTGAACTCTAGTCGCGTCAAAAGCAAGATCTTCTGTCCACATCATATGTCTGATGTATCAGCCATGCATGCCACAGCTGTTTTCCTCCAAGCATTTCTACGTGGACACAATTTTCCTGTCAAGAACTTAGCTTGAAATTTCTCAGGCAGCCTCCACTTCACCTGACAGAGCTAACTTGCTTTGGGTGTTATGAATTTGTCAACACCTAAGAAATACACAGGACAACAGGTACCAGACGATGTCAAAACCGAAAGAAAAGTTTTAGTCTATCTGTCTCAGAGACTCGCAGGAAAAGTCAGCCCCTGGCAGAATTTTGTATACACGGTACTAGTTTTTTTCCACCCAGCCAAATCAAGAAATATATAAAAGAAGGCAAAATTCCTCTCATTTTAAGGAGGGGGAATCTCAATTCTACAACTAGAAAATTCAACTCCTGCAGTTATGATAACAAATGAAAAAATAAGAATAAGAAATTTACATTTTTTTTTCCTTCCAAGCATATTGGAATTTTTAAAACCTCAGATATATCTAAGTTGACTGTCCCAGGGATTGACCAGCCCTACTATGGGACTATATGTATAAAAAGTCATATGGAATGGGGGGGGGGTGATAAGGTAGACAGCTGGATACGGTTGAGCTAAAGTGGTAGCTGAATCCAGCCACTGTCAACCCCTCCTCTCCTTCCCAGTTTTTTTGGGGGGTTCTTCCTTATGTGAAGAATGGTGAGAATTGACCTCACTGGTTTGCTTCGCTGTAGGCTCGAAGGAAAAACTTTGAAATGAAAAACCAGTTACAGAATATAGCTACTAATCATAGTGGCTGGGGGGAAAAATGGATTCACTGCCCATTCAACGACAGTGCAGCAAGTTTGTCCTAATACCATTGGTACCAAGTGCACAAGATTGCTGGTTTAGCATTCTTCTCACATACAAGTCCAGTTTACAAACCTATTGCTACTTTTATATTCCTGTCAATCACTGGCCATTTTTGAAAATGCACTTTAAAAGATTATCTATTGGTATCAATTTACTTAATATACAAATGATGCTTCATGTGTGTCACTACACTTTTAAATGTCGTTGGTGGTGGAAAGTGCTGTCAAGCTGACTTCTGGTTACCCCATAGGGTTTTCGGGGCAAGAGATGCTCAGTGGTCATTTGCCATTACCTTCCTCCACGTCATGACCCTGGTATTCCTTGGTAGTCTCCCATCCAAATACTAGCCAGGGCCCACCCTACTTAGCTTCCAAGATCTGATGAGATCGGGCTTGCCTGGGCTATCCAGTTCAGGGATTTAAATGTCATTACTGACAGTGAATAGCCCTTTCATACTTGATGTAAACAATGAATAGTCTTTTCATACATGATCCAAACATTAAGCAGTAAAAATGTTCAGATGCTTTTGAATCTTGCTTGACTGCTGTTACACAACAGGTGGACAAAAGGTGAGATATTATCCACTAGTGGACAGCTGTTTAACTTTCAGTGGACCCCCTAGGGCTCACAGGGAAAGCTTGAATGTGCGGATCCTATTTCATTACAGAAATACACTATTTATGTCCTTAAACATTCACACTCAGGATCACTCCACAGAGATTGGTTTTTCCTTTGGTGGTGGGAAGTGCCACCAAGTTGACCTATGGTGACCCTGTAGGGTTTTCAAGGCAAGAACCAAGCTGAAATGGTCTGCCATTGCCTGCCCACATGTAGTGACCCTGGATTTCCTTGGTGGTCACCTGTTCAAGTACTAACCAGGGCTGACCTTGCTTATAGGGTTGCCAAGTATAGCTTACCTCCGCAGCAGGGGACTCCCGGGTGGATCCCGGAGCGCGCGCCGCGCGCATGTCACCAGGAAGTGACGTTATGAGGCCGGGCATGCTGGGGGCGGGGCAACGACCATTTGAGGGGAAACCATAGAGTTTCCCCTCGGATGGTCGTGGCCCCGCCCCCAGCGTGCCCGGCCTCATAACGTCACTTCCTGGTGACGCACACGCCGGGGTGGGGTTCCCCCGGGGCCCGATTCCGTGGCGGTGGAAATCGGGCCTCCAAAGTGGGGGTTTACCCGCCACCCACCCCCACTTGGCAGCCCTACTTGCTTAGCTTCCAAGATATGACAAGATCAAACTACCTGGGCCATCCAGAAGATGGCAGTTCTTTCTTTTAACAGTTAAAAAATATGCATTTTTGCTTTACGGATGTAAAACTTGAGTGCTACATATTCTAAATTTTGTAAAACCCCAAATTTCTCTTCATAGTGACATCAATTGTGGATATGACATTAAATCATATCATCTTAACCCACATCATTGTATGGCATTTTCAAGTTTCAGCTAATGTCAGTCTTCCATACATTTAGGGTTTTCAGGCCCCCACCAGGGTTTTCAGGCCCCCACCTAACACCACTTTTGGGAGGCCCTTCCCCACCATCAGCCAGCTGGAAGTGACATCATCACGTCACTAAGATCGTGTGGCAACACTCTAGCTTTTGGGCAAAACTCTGCAGTAGAATTGTGTACAAACCATAGAGTTTGCCCAAAAACTAGAGCGTCACAACCACAACATCAGTGACATGATGAAGTTACTTCTGGGTGACATCATCATGCTGTACGCACTTCATGCACGTGGCAGAAGACCCCAGGAAGGATCCTGGATCCCTCCGCCGGCTCCCAGGTAGGACCTGGCAACCCTATCACAGTCTATTTATTTTGTGTCATAATCCATATGTCTGTTTTATATTTCTGAAGCAAACATGTACATTTCTTTATTAATCAAAGAACCTGATCCTTCTAGACACATAATTTACCAATACAAGGCCTATCCTTGGCTCAGACGTATTTCTGTGACAGCCATTATGAGACTTCGTTTTCTCATAACAGAGAGACCTAACTTTCAGATTCAGAACCGAATACTTTTTCATTCTAATACAAGGAAAGCACCCACTCCCTTCAGGCATCTTACGAATTCTTCAAACAGGGTTGTTTGTGCTGTATAGTAAAGTAGTTTTGGTCATGAGTCGGTGGTTGACAGGCACCAAAATTTATGTCTCTCTCACTCTGCCTGAAACCGCTACAGAGCAAAACAATATTCTGATATGGTTCATATACTGAATCCTGGCAGTCTGACTTGCCTTTCATTTGCACTGCTGAGGAAACAAGACATCAGAGGACCTAACACAGGAGTATATAATAAAATGAAATTGGGGGAAGGCCAGGATTGTGGTAGGGATGAACGTAATTTCCCCATTCATTGTTTTGGAGGCTTAGTATGCGTTGCATTCCATTTCCTCCTTAATTTCAGTTTAATTAGTAGAATTTCCAGAATTTCCAATAAACCAGTTAATGCACCTTTTAGTCTCTTTGTATCTTTCCCCCACTACATTAGTTACCTATCTGCATGTGCACATTGATAAAGCACTACAAAATATGTAATCATCGCATATACCTAGGGCTCCCAAATCGGGCCGGGGGGCAGGGAATCCCCGGCTTTGATGGCCCGATTTTCGACGGGACGAAAATTGGGCCCGGGGGAAACCCCACCCCCGTGTGCGCGTCACCCGGAAGTGATGTCGCACGCTGGGGGCGGGGCCACGCCATTTGAGGGGAAAACTCTTTGTTTTCCCCTCAAATGGCGTTGCCCTGCCCCCAGCGTGCGATGTCACTTCCGGGTGACGCGCACGCGCACGACCAGGACACCGGCCAGGAGCCCCCCGCTCCCGGCCAAAAATTTTTTGGCAACCTTACATATACCACTGGCTCAATATTATTTTGTGTAATGTTGGACTGATGCACACACGTGTTTCTGTGTATTCAGTAAAACACTACACCAAACTAATTGCCCACAAATGGTTTTTGGGTTGTGTTTGTTTGTTTGGAGCTTTATTAATGCACACATTATTATTGTAGAGGAAACAGAAAGGCACAAAGGACCTGAAGGTTACAAAGGCTTAGTCCAGTACCTGTTTTCTGGCCAAGCCACCCAAGTAACTGCTTGAGGCGGCACAATGGGAGTCATTGGTGGTATGGCCTATAACTTTATTGACTCCTGGACCTTCAACACTGCCAGTCAGGTCCCATCTGATGTCTCAGACCAGTTGGCAATGGCAAAGGAGAAGACAATGAGTATACCTTGCACAAGGTGACAAAATTTCATTGAACACCTCCTTAATGTGGTAAGTCAAGTAAGAGAAACACTCTGTATAAAAGTTGAAAATTTTAAAAAAAAACAACAACCCTGAAACAATAAAGCATTCTGAATGCATAGTTTCTACCTCAGAAATAAGGCCAGATGATTCAGGACTACGGAATCTAAGGAGAGAAATTTGATCAGGAGTATTTCAGAAGCATCCCTTTGATTGTGGCAACTTGCCCTTTCCTGCCTCTCAAAGGAATAGCTATGAAGTTTAGGGGTAGGAATGTGAAGAACATACCTTGAGTCCTAGGGAGACATGACTACAGTTACAATAAAATGTGATGGATTTCTCTCACTGGGTTGAAACATATGTTGCACGTCTGTATCACCAAAAAAGCTGTTGAAGCTGAAGGCAGAAATAGGTTATATTTTTAACAATCTAGAATCATCACAAAAGCCCCTAAAACCTTTATTGTTTAAGAACTCTCTTGTGCTCTCTCACACTCTCTTGCTTGCTCTCTCGCTCACTCTCTCTCACACAAAGAGAGAGAGAGAGAATCAGATTGCTATATTGGACGATACTGGATTTTCCCATGAATCTCACCTAATTCCCCTCCTTACTACAGCCCCAGTCCAACATGGTTTTTGTCCATGAGGTCTCATGATCCCCAGCATGAAGTTTTGGTGATCAGACAGGAAGGCATTGGCCTCCATGTTCTGTTTACCCTCCAGAGCAACTGGCTGGCCACTGTGTCAAACATGATGCTGGACTAGATGGACCACTGGTCTGATCCAGCACGTCCCTTCGTGGAGCAGAAAATATTAAAACACCAGAAAGATCCCTGTCCTCAAGCCTCCCCCAGGTTTCAAGGCATTCCAGGCATGGCCTGGGAACCCTAGCTTCTACATATATGTCTTTATTGCTAGATCAGGGCACGGAACATAAGATAGGGTGGGTGGTGAAAAGAGGGTATCCTTGCCTTCTTCTCTGATACTTTTCCACAAGGCTCTCATTCCAGTTTCTATGTACAATGTACTTGCTGTTTGTAAATCAAGGTTCTTCTTCCGCTTATAGGAGTACTTGCTTGTACACACATGCACACACACACACATAAGTATCAATATACTTTAAAAAAAAAACCTGGACCCATTTTTAACAATTTAACCAGGGCCTTTGCTTTTCATAGATCAGTGATTCCTTGAAAATTATTTTTTCCCTGCATCCGAAATGACATCAAGGTTGTCTCTTGCCTTTGCATACCTTAGTGCTGATGAATAACCAGCCTGGCACCAAACTCATAAATCTGTCAGCATCTTCTCTCGATCTCGTTGGAAACAATATAGGGTGTAATGACTGTTCTTTTTTCAGATCCTGAATTCATAGACTGAGCTGAATATACCAAGACCATATAAATTATCATGCTTAACCCCTCTGATAATTTTTTTTTTTAAAGCAAGAAGACAAGTATCTGGGAGAAATGTGTGCAATAGTTGGACAGATTTTGGCTTTGAAATAATGGTGTGCTTTGGGCCAATGAAGACAACGAGCAAGGATTACCACCAATACCATTCTTATAGAACAAATAATCTCAGCTAATAAAAGTAGTCTAATGAAATTATACGCTAAAGAATCACCCCAGTCCAGCTATGGATCAAACAGAGATGGGAGTCTATAGACCATAACAGGATCTTTTGCATGGTGATCCCCTCCTCGCCAAGGACCCTCAACTCTGTGCCCTCCAGAACTGACTATGCAGTGCCAGGAGCTTGGATTAAAAATCCAATTTTGATATCTGGTTCAGGGTCCCTGGGAAAAGTGGCAGATGTCCCTAGAGCACTCCTTTTTTTTTTTTTTTACCAGAACATTTTATTCATATTCAACCATAAAGTATAACAACAAACAGCAAAAGTTACAGAAATCCACTTATCCTACCAATGCAATCAAATATACAATCAAAGAGAGGTTCCACGGAACAAAGCCATAAAGGTCATAGAAACATTAACCCAATAGCAACAACTTATACTTCGCATTGTAAATAGTTTTCCAGTCAAAATCATCAAAAGTTAGTTTTTCGATGATGGGATACCATTTCCCAACAGGACTAAGTAGAGCACTCCTTGACAACTTGCCCGTGCCAGTGCATCAAGCTTCAATCACAGTACCAACTCCCACCCTGAATTTGGAATAACTTCATCATGCAGGTTATGGGAGACCATGTAGTTAGCCCCACTGGAACCCACTGGACTTCTTCATCCTGGGATCTACCTCTCATCACTCTTCCTGCCTGGATCCTCAGCAGTCTTTTCCCACCAGGATTGGATTATTTTCCTTTCACCCCTTTACTTTCTCTAGGCACCCGCAGCTTGCCCCGCTGCTAGCTGATATTTCCCTCCTGGTTTTCATTCATGAGCAGTCAGGTTTGTGATACCGTTCCATCAAATACAACTGTTTTTTACGGTATTATTGTCTTGTTTCTCTATTCTCGCTATTGCATTTTCTATCCTGTAGTTCGTTAAGGTGGATAAAGATTTTTCTTATCTAAGAGTTATGTCCTCCCTTGTTTTTTTGGAGTGCTGCCGTGAATCGCGACCCTGGTATACATAAGCAGAAGATCCTGAAGTTCATTGCCCAGGTGATGCATGTTGGGTTTTATGCAGGGCTTTTTTTGTAGAAAAAGCCCAGCAGGAACTCATTAACGTAATAGGCCACACCCAACAGCAGAAACTTATTAGTATATTAAGCCAAACCCCTGACAGCACAGCACATTAGCATATTTGGCTACACCCATGCCTTCCCTTAGCTTGCCCGGGTGCCCCACAGCTGCGGGGAGCCCGGGCAAGACCCCCCCTTGAAGGAAAGGGAAGGGCAAGCTGGCCCTTGGACAGGCTGGGGAAGGCACAGGGATGCATTTAAACACTTCCCTGATCCTTCCAGGCCCACCCGCCTCGGAGTCACTGGGTGGGTCGCTCTCCAGGCCTTCCCTCTGTAGGCACGCACGTAGAGGTTTTGGCTGTAGTGGGCGTGGCCAATTCTGAAGCCAGCCGGAACTCCGTTCCTGTGCGTTCGTGCCCAAAAATAGCCCTGGTTTTATGCATGCAAAGGATGCTTTGCATGTTGTACCCCTGCTTGGATAACAAATGTCTAGCCAGATGGGGAACTGTTCTCACAAATAGGTCCTATGGATATAATCCCTAAACCAGATGCAATAGCTGAGGTAGTGCGTATGCAAGCCTTTTTTAAAAGAAGAAGGCAAACTCCCACTACTCAGCCATATGAAGGGCGAGACTGGGTTCAGTATTTCTTCACTTTTCCCTCCCAGTCAGCACGATGGGATTTCACCATGTTAAAAAGGGGCTGTGTTGTCTTCATCTCCAGGCATTCACTCTTTTAGTCTGCAGTTGGAAATAAAAGAACTTTAATTTAAACCTGCTAACCTTATTGCACAACCATGGAAGCCTAAGAGCCAAATTAGACATGATGCGAAAGCTCTGTCTGTCAGAATGCTCCGTGGTGTTTTAAAAGCTAATTAGAAGCCCCAGCTGAGTGCTCTGAAGCCCAGGGAAGGCTTGCTGGGGGGAACATTTAATTCTTTCCTCCCACATTCTTCTGTGATTTAAATAGTCCTTCCAAAACAACAAGTAGCTCCACAGATTGTTAAAGACAAATTCAAGTACTCACACATTTCACTAATTATAGCTTAGGATGGGGGTACTTAAGAGGCATTTTGGAAGAAAGAGTTAAATAATGTTCTCCCTTCAGCAACCCTTTCTTGATCTTCAAAGTGACCACCTGGGATGGTTCACTGGCTCTTAAAAAGCCAGTCCTAATCAATGATCTTTCTTATTGGTCCAAAGCAAATGGATTCCGAGATTGGTCTTTATATACCCACTGTGGGGCTGTCAATGAATTCGATGTGTGCATGGGGAACTATCTGGTGCTCGTCACCGACACCAACAGATATAACTTTGATTTCTCTTCAGGGATATGAATCAATGTTACCTTGCTGGCGTCACAGCAGAAATAGTTTGGGGGAAGCCAACTGCAAGCAAAGTCAGAATCAGTCCCATTACATTGTTCTTCAAATCCCAGTCACACTTCATTCATGCTGACTTCTCTTGCCCAGTTTCAATTTCCCCTTCCAGCACTTTCAAATAACCACACAAACAAACCTCAATGTATACACAAATAAAAAAACCTAAAAATAAGTTTTAATTATCCATTGGTTACAACAAAATAATAACCAGAAGACCACACACGCCATAAAAATTACTCTACTCTACATAAAACCCTTTGCCAACATGGCAGATAAAATAATTCAACAGAGCAATTGCCAGCTGTTTCGTATTCATCTGGTCAACGAATATAATAAAACCAGAAAACACCAAACACATTTTGGCTACTGCTTTCCTCCATGGTGCAATAAGTAGTATCAAGCTAAAAAGATTCTGATGAATACAGCAGTCGTCAGGTAAGCACTACATACAAACGTAGCCACAGATCTGTAAAAAAAATAAACAAGGAAAGAGAGAAAGAGAGAAAGAGAGAAGTCATTATAGAAAACAAATTTATATTCTGAATATCGCAAAATGGAGTGAAAATCACATCACACAGCATTCATTTCATTCTTACTACAATGCACAGAACTACAATGTGTTGAACAGAGGCTTGTAACTTACTATGGGTAGCTAGCTACAGAGCGTGAGATGTCTCCAGTAAAATAGAGAATGGGCATGACTTTGAACTTCTTACCTCTGGTGTTTTGAACTCCCTCCCCTAACCCCCATTCTGATCACATCTCCCCTTGTGGAAAACTGGACTGTGATTCCTTTGATTTCTGCTGTTTTCTCTTCTCTCAACACCACACTTCTCTCAGAAATTGTACACCTTTTCCAATGTTATTTGTATACAGGGCTTTTTTTGTAGAAAAAGCCCAGCAGGAACTCATTAGCATAATAGGCCATACCCAATGGCAGAAACTCATTAGCATATTAGGCCACACCCATGACAGCACAGCTCATTAGCCTGCTAGGCCACACCCCCATGCCTTCCCTTGGCCTGCCCAGGCACTCTGCAGCTGCGGGGAGCCCAGACAAGCCAGACCTTGGACAGGCTGGGGAAGGCACAGGGAGGCATTTAAATGCCTCCCCGATCCTTCCAGGGGCCCCCCCCGGCCCACCCCAGAGTCGCCAGGGGGGGTTGCTCTCCAGCCTTCCCTCTGTAGCCACGCACGCAGAGGTTTTGGCTGTTGTGGGCGTGGCCAACTCTGAAGCCAGCCGGAACTCCGTTCCTGTGCGTTCCTGCCCCAAAATAGCCCTGTTTGTATGTTGATAAATCAGGATTACATATGAAGGTCCTTGTACTCAGATCATTGGTCTATCAAAGTCAGTACTGTCTACTCAGACTGGCAGCAGCTCTCCAGGGTCTCATGTAGAAGTCTTTCACATCACATACTCCTTGATCCTTTTAAGACTACAGAGATTGAACCTGGGACCTTTTGCAGGCAAAGCTGATGATCTGCCATTAAGCCAAAGTCCCTTCCTGACGAACTAGGTATATATTGTATGTCTGAGTTACATACAATGCATGTGTAAACACTATATAAATTACATATTAAAACTGTAAAACATATGGATGAAATAAAAGCCAACATTGAAAAAGTAGATAAATGAAACAACTGAAAATAATATTTAAAACATCTATGGGGCAAAAAGAAGCTTTGGAATAAAGTGAAACTCAGCAGAATGTAAGATTAGAGGTATTAATGAGGAGAAAAAAGAGGAGGAGGAGATTGGGTTGGATTTATACCCTGCCCTTCACTACCCGAAGGAGTCTCAGAGTGGTTTACAATCTCCTTTCCCTCCTCACAACAAATACCCTGTGAGTTAGGTGGGACTGAGAGAGCTCTTTCAGGAACTGCTCATGAGAGAACAGCTCTGAAAGAACATGTGTGACTGACCCAAAGTCACACCAGCAGCTGCACGTGGAAGAGTGGGGAATCAAACCCGGTTCTCCCAGATTAGAGTCTGCACTCCTAACCACTACACCAAACTTGTAGTTAAAAGTTTGTTGAAAATGAGGACATTAATTCAGTATATATTTATTCTCTCGCGCATAGTAGATGTGGTGCATTTTTGAAGATATATAAGATATATAAGGTATTTTTGTAGGTAGTTGGGGGTTTTTAAGTACAGCTTCTGTGGTGTGATGGTGACTGTTGGACTGGGGAGATCCAGGCTCTTTCAGCCTAGCCTCCCTAACAGGACTGTTGTGAGTAAAAAAATGTGGGAGGGAGTGACCATATAAGCTGCCCTGAACTCCTTGCAGGAAGGGTGGGATCAAAATGTGATAGATGGAAAAGTCTGTTCTTGGGGATGGGTCTTCCTTTTAAAAGAACAATGTGGGTTTTTTTGCAGGCATGCAAGCATGTGGAAAATGCAGGTCCCTGAGTGACTTTGGGTTACTTATTTTGCATGACTGGCAGAACTATACACAAAAGCAATTCATAGACTGTACCGTTCACATTATCACAACCGAATGTCCTTTGACAGTGCACTTGGAGATGCCAAAGAGTATTAAGAGGCTTGACGCAATAGTTCCCAAAGCTTTGACACAAGCCATTGTTGTTGGCTTCAAAGAAACTTGCTTCAGCTCAAGGTCTTTGAGGTTCAAGCGGCAAAACATATATAAAAGAATAAATAATCACGACAGGTAGATAACACAGCCAATAAACTGGCTGATAGCAATAAAATTTGTCATTTGTTTTCTTTATAGTTCAAAAAGAGAGGCAGCTGTGTTCCTTTTTTTTCCCCTCAAAAGCTTTCCAGATATTCTGGAATGAGATTTGTTCCACCCATCTTTCAGGAAAAAGCTACTTGTTACGTTTCCCTTGACAAAAACACTATTTCTATTTTGAGCATCTCTACCCACTCCTTCCGTCACTTCTGGCCAGCTTTGGGGCTTCTTGCTAATCCTTATGGCAGCTTTCACTGACATGGTTTAGATAGCCAGAGCCATTAACCCATAGTCAAGGGCACCGTTCCACTTATTAGACTTTTTTATCAGACCCTTTGATCCCAAGCTATGCTTCCTGGCAAACAGCTCTGGAGGAGCATAACGTGTATTTTCCATAAACAGCCACAGAGGGGTAAAGCATTTGTTCCTGCAGTAAGTACATCTTAGAAAACAGAGGTATTGGAGAGGGACAGCTGTAGCTGGCCAGCTAAAACCAACTCATATGAATTCTCTACTGCAGAACTAGAAACTCCTTCTCCGGGTTTAGGACAATCCTTACTGAAGAGGTGATGACTGTGTCTCTAAGGTACCCCCTGAAACTGATTGTGGAATACTATGCCAGCATATCAATCAGTTCATTAGCAGTTAATATTCAGACCTTGTTTCACTGGCGAAATTAATTGCCGCTCAGATCATATAAACTTATGAGGAAATAGCTCCGTGAACCAGTGCCTCTGGAAGAATGGCATAAGAGGGTGGGAAGTGGGGGGGGGGGGGGCAAAAGAGCAAAAAGGCAAAAGAAGCAGGATCACTAGGCCAGGAAATTGAACCAATGCAGAGCAGGGATGCTCAATCACTCACTGGTTCATCTTGCAGCTTGCTCAGGGATCATGGTCACATGAACTGATGGTTTGACATACTGTTTGGCCACATCAGATGTGCCTGACTGCAGAAATAAAATGCCTGTCCGTACATGAATCACTGCTGCTGCCCTACCTTCTGCCATTGTAGTCTCCCAAATAAAATGCACATTTTTAAAGGGGGGGGGCGACTGAATTTGCCATTTTGAACTCAAGTTACCACTTTGTTTTCCCTGCATGCATTAACGTAACTTCGTGCCCACCTATGGCTGCCAGGCTGTCCAGATCTAGTTCAAATGCACATGGGAATTGCATCTCTTCTGCACCTGTTGTTAAACATATTAAGTGAGTGAAAGAGAGGTGTCTTGGAGCTTGTTGCATTGCATTACTCCTGGTGCAGTGACCGTACTGACAACTGGTGGACCTCTCTGCCTAATTCCATCAGGGCCCTGCGGGATCTGATGCAGTTCTGCAGGGCCTGCAAGGCGGAGATGTTCCACCAGGCTTTTGGTTCAGGATAGTGATGGTTTCATCTCAGCTGGCACCCTTCCTGTTCTCTGTTGTTTACATCTATTTTGCCCTCCCTCTGTCCATGAAGTAGCCAGCAGTGGGAGTTGGAACGGGGACTGGTTATTGGCCATCTGATTGTCTTTAATGTTTTAACCATTTTTATCTTGCTTTATCTGTGGTTCTACATCGCCCTGCAGAAGCACGGGTTGGGTGATTAATAAATACAACAAATAATAAACAATAATAAATAACTAGAAGAAAAAGTAGCCAGACGTTCCTGCTCAGGGATAAATTCATTGCAATATATCTAATGTCGGTCATTCAAAGGTTGCAGCTCACTGTAGATTATGAATAAGTCTATGTTCAACAAGGAAAGTAAACTGACCAGGATCCTGGAAGAAGCATGCCTCTTCTCTGGGGACTGAGAAGATTTAGATCTCTCAGGACTGAGAAGACTGGTGAGTGCAAGCTACAACACGAATGCACAACCTCACCACAACCCTGTAGCACAAGTACCTACTGCACACGTGCAAAGTTGATCAATATGACATTTGAGCTGGACATTGAATGAAAGGTGATCCAGTGAGGGGACACAACCTTGATATTCTTAATTACTCACAAGTTCATCCGGTGATTGTGTTTGTAACAATGTAACACAAAACTAAATAATTTCACAATTGTTTCCAAATGGAAGGTATTGGTGACCATGTTCAAGAGAATCAGGTGCATGGACTCTCAAACCTTGCCCCTGAATTGACAAGACATCCGGGTGACAGAGAGAGAAAATCCTATGCTCAACCTATACATTTCTTTTCCGGTTTTCCCAGCCTCCTGCAGCCCCTATTCCTCCCTCAACATCCACCATAGTCTCAGGATGCAATTAGACAAGACAAGACGGGGACCCGCGATACTCGCGGGGGGGGAGAGAAGAGCTCCGTCTCCTCCATCCCCCCCTGCTCGATCTCCCCGAGGAGGCGGTGGCGGTGGCGAGGTGGGTCCTCCCCCCGCCCGGCTCCGAGGTGGCGGCGGCGGCGGAGAGGCCGGTCCTTTCCCCCCACTTTGCTGGGCGCCCGGCTCTGAGGCTGGTCCTTCCCCCCCCTTTGCCGGGCTCAGCGGCAGCGAGGCCGGTCCTCCCCCCGCCCGCCTGACTCCGAGGCAGAGGCGGTGGCAGAGAGGCCAGTCCTCCCCCCCCTTTGCCGGGCTCGGCGGCGGCGAGGCCGGTCCTCCCCCCGCCCGCCTGCCCGGCTCCTCGGAGGAGGAGGCGGCAGCGCGGCGGCGGCGAGGTCAGCTACAGAGTGTTCTGTGCGCATGCGCATGGAACGCTCTTGCACTTTCGGGGGGATTTAAACATCCCCCCAAAAAAATTTTCTACTTTTAGCATTTTTGTGCACATGTGGGGACTGCCTCACGTGTGCACAAACCTCCCCCTCCCCCCCCAAGTGCCCCCGGAGCGCTGATTTAGCGATCCGCACTCCGGGGGCAACTTGGCTATTAGATATATAGATATAAGAGTACCGTGTTTAAAAAAGAAATCTTTTTGGTGACCTGACAAGAATTGACTAATTGAATTTGAAACAATGATTAAGTGCGGATGAGGGATTTCATGTGAGGTGCACAGCTGTACCAACACTCCCTTGTAATTTGCTGTGAAGTACTCCCTCAAACACTCTCTTCTTCCAAGTGCAACACTCATCCTGCAAGTTTGTGTTTTATTGACGCCTTTTCCTTAGTTGGCATGTGTCATTATGGGATGCCATAATGAAGCACATCTTATAGAACTGAAGGGGAAAGGCCCTGTTCCCTCAGCATTGTAGAAAAGTTCTTGCGAGTCAGAATTACCAGAGGCAGCGAAAATGTGAACTATTCTCTCCCCATCGGTCACCCCTTCACCTTGGCAAAGTGTTAATAGCCATACTTGGTTGGGACCATTTAAATATTAATATTATCAAAGGACA
>NW_015164673.1:376116-391847 GCF_001447785.1 Gekko japonicus
AAGTGCCATTCAAGTGGATGTGTGTTTTGGAAGAGGCTTTCAGCAGTAGAGGCATTAACATACAGGTAAGGCAGACCTCCCGTGAGGAGTGTTTCGCACTCCAACACAATTTCTGCTTCAGCATAAAGGTAGGATATTCATTTCTGGCTGTAAAAGGGGGAGTATGAAATAAAATGCTAATTCTGAGAGGTCAAGATCGAATGCACACAAAATGGAGAGTCTGAAAGGGAACATCTATTAAATATTAAAGGGCAATATTATGCAAATTACCTGCAAGCGAATAAAGCTAATAAGTGATCTAATAGAGTGGTGATAATGGTCGATAAAATATTCAGAAGGTGTTAATTGTCACCTGGTCTATATTAGGGTGGTCTAGGACAAGCCGCAGGGTGGATTAAACATTATGTTAAGTACGCCGTAGAGTCCTAGACTAGCCAAATTGGCTCCAGCAGTGGGGGTATAGTACAATTACTATAGGGGGGGAAACCAACCTGAGAATACAAATTTTAACTCTGAATTAAGATGATTCTGCCTGAAGCCACTTAATGTAACATCAGCTTCTTTCTTATAAGAGGTTAGGTTGACTATATAGCGGACGTAGGGCAGAATTAAAATGTGTTCCATTTCCACACATGCGAATTAAAAGACAGTCTGAATGCTTAGACTGGCAAGAGAGGGATGGGTGGAGACAGGGAGAAAGACATTGTGCTGGGGGCACAGCATCAGTTCCAGAACAAGCCACAACATAAATAAAATTCAAAAACAGGGGGCGGGATGTAGGGATGCCAGCCTCCAGGTGGGACCTGGGGATCCCCTGGAATTACAGCTCATCTCTAGACTACAGAGATCAGTTCCCCTGGATAAAATGGATGCTTTGGAGGGTGGACTCCATGGCACTTACCCCACTGAGGTCCCTGTCCTGCACAGACTCCACTCCTACATCTCCAGGAGTTTCCCGACCTGGATCGGGCAACTCTACCCCTATCCCTCGCTGGTGGCTAGCGGGGACCTGGCAACACCAGGTGGGAGGGTGGGTCTTCACTGGGAGAGAGTTCCTGAATGCCCAGCATACCTTCAACCCCTTCCTTTTCAACCTGAGCCATGGACCAGGTAGAAACCTGCAGCCCTCAGACCCGCTGACTCCACCCTTGCCAGCACTGTGGCTAGCCCCTGGCTGAGGCAGGGCTGCAGAAAGTTGCTTGGGAGCTAACTGGATGAGAGCCAATGCTGGGCCAAACTGTCTAAGTCATCCTTGTTCCCCCTCCCAACCAGGCACAAACGTTGCTCCAGCTTGAAGCTGAGAGCTGGACACACATAAAATAAAGCACTGCATACAAAAACAAACGCTCTGCCATGTGCTCAAGAGAGCTCCATCCCCAGACCCCAGCCTGTTACCAGGACTTTTAACTTCCAGGTCTGACAGTCCTGATCAGCAACTCAATGCTCCTTTAGTTTGTTACTGTGTTTTTCTTACCATTTTCTGTACGTCAATATCCTAGATCAGGGGTGGCGAACCTGTGGCACGGGTGCCAGAGGTGGCACTCAGAGCCCTCTCTGTGGGCACTCATGCCGTTGCCCCAGCCAGGCCCAGACCATCATTAAAGTGTCGAATTCTCTGCCAAAAAATTTTAAGTAAATGAAAGCATTTGGGATTGCTTTCCTTACTTTGTTTGGATCATCTTAAGTTAATGTATGAGTTGTTTTTTCTAAAGTAAAACCTCAGTATTCAGGTTAGATTGCCGTGTTGGCACTTTGCGATAAATAAGTGGGTTTGGGGTCACAGTTTGGGCACTCGGTCTCTAAAAAGTTCGCCATCACTGTCCTAGATCTTCTCCGTATGGAAGCTGCCAGCAACTAAACTATAGCGTTCCCGGTGAATCCTAGGGCACTGCATCGACACGATGGCATCAGTGCCAGGTTTGCCTTGAAACAGACGTCCTGTTGTCACTCTGACAGCACCTCACTTGTCCCAGCCCATGAAGCCTCCCTCTGGGTGCCAGCCATCAGCTGGCAAGCTGATCAAAGCCTCTTCTCCGCACATACCAAAGGCCTGATCAGAATCAGGCTCTGCATATGCCTGGGAACCACAGGACTCCCAGGGCAGCACATGTAATTTGAAGTACTCATGGTGGCCACGAGGACTTTGCATCATGTGAAGGGGCTCTAAGCTGCAATGCATTCTTGGCAGGTTCACCTTTCCAGTGTGTTTTTCGTGTTGGACAATGGTTACTGCCGTTGCATTAGTAAAAAGGAACGTGTATATTCACCTTGAAAAGCATTCTCAGGGCAATCCGGCTCGATCCGGGCCGTCTCTGAAGGGGGCGTGCCCGGAGTGGGACGTCTTTGCCTCCCCGGAAGGATAGAGGCAGACGTTCCATACAGGGCTAACAAGGGGGGCGGGGGCGGAGGTTTCCTAAGCCGGCCCTCGCCTCCCTCCTTCAGTTGCCTCGCTGCGCTCGACCCACCCTCCCGCCCAGTGTACAGTTCAGGCATTGGCTGGTCGCTCAATTGAGGGCCAAGTAGGAATTTTTCGCCTCCCCCTGATTGGCCTAAGGAGGAGGTGTTTTTGGATTTTGGTGGGTGGTTGAGTTATAAATAGGTGGTCACGTTAGTTGGCAGGTTGTTATCCTGAACAGATTGCGGCACGGGGAGCACCGGCTTATTACCCATTTGGGAGTAGGGGTCTTGTCGGTACAGTCTTTGGGCCCTGCGGCCCGGGGTGGGGAAAACAGACCGCCTAAGGGTTTTGCCTGGGATTTGTCTCCCTTTGAGCCTCGCGGCTCGGGGGTGGTTCTCCTTGGCAATTACCCTCGCCGTGCTGGCCGGAGGGAAGGCATTTCATTTGCCTTGCTTCCGGGGCTGGGTGGCTCGCCCTAGATCATATGGCGAGGGAAGGGTCTGTGACCCGTAGCCTTGCCATGCCGCATTCTGGTATCCTTCCTGTAAGTTGCCGTTATGTTTTGTTGTAGTTAATAAAGTGGCCCGTTAGTACCCAATATTGTGGTCTGTCTCGTTATTCCGGTTGGGGGGGCAATTTGTTTCAAAATGAATTGCTTCATCTAGAGCTAGGAGCAATCTGCAATGGCAAACATCACAATGAAATTTAGAAGGAATTTAAAGCGCTAGGAAATCCCTTGTCAAAAGAACTACTCTAAGCAGACAATCTACATGTCCACTTTAAAAAAAAATTAAAAACAAATGTTTTATACTACTGAAAACATTTTGGGATCTGGCTCCTTGGTCTTATCAGGCGGTAAGTTTTAACAGATGTCAGCTTGCTCTGCAGCTACAAGTTTCCAGTCATGGCGTGTCTCAAGAGGCTATTTCAAAAGTGAACTAAAGTCAGCTTCAACACAATTCATTTTTTTCCATCTCTTTACACCCTGGGAAACTGATACTGACTCACAAAGACGAGGTTTAATACCCAGTGCAGTTTTATGATGTGTGGCACATTGTTTCAAATGTACACATAGCAGATTGAAATGTGTTCTTTAAAAAAAAAACACCTTGAAAAGCAAGAACAGTAATAACCACAATATTCCAAGCTTATACGCTGGTCCTGATTATAGCAGGCAAGCCCATGAAAGGAGAAATTGTGATATTGCTAAACTCTGAGATTTTCAGACATGATCCCAACAGTAAATCTGAGCCTTTGTTGCCTTGTGTACAAAGATCTCTTATTAATATTGTGAGAGAGAAAGCATGATGGAAAGGCTTAGAATCATAGCATCACAGAGTTGGAAGGGGCCATACAGGCCATCTAGTCCAACCCCCTGCTCAACGCAAGATCAGCCTAAAGTATCCCTGACAAGTGTTTGTCCAGCTGCTGCTTAAAGACTGCCAGTGAGGGGGAACTCACCACATCCTTAGCCAGCTGATTCCACTGTTGCACAACTCTTACTGTAAAAAGGTTTTTCCTAAAATCCAGCAGGTACCTTCCCACCCATTATTATGAGTCCTGTCCTATGCTGCCAACACAAACAGCTCCCTGCCCTCCTCTGAGTGACAGCCCTTCAAATACTTAAAGAGGGCAATCATGTCCCCCCTCAACCTCCTCTTCTCCAGATTAAACAATCTCAAGTCCCTCAGCCTTTCTTCATAGGGCTTGGTCTCCATGCCTCTGATCATCCTCCTCACTCTCCTCTGCACCTGCTCCATTCTGCCCACATCCTTTTTTGAATTGAGGCCTCCAGAACGGCCACGTGCAGCCTGACCAATGCAGTGTACAGTGGAACTATTACATCTAGCGATTTGGATGTTATGCCTCTGTTGATACATCCCAATATCACATTAGCCTTTTTTGTCGCTGCATCACACTGGCTGCTCATATTTGCCTTTCAGTCCACCAGTACCCCAAGATCTTGTTTGGTGTCATCTGAAAATTTCATGAGTAGCCCCTCCACACCCTCATCCAGATCATTTATAAAAATATTGAAAAATACTGGGCCCAGAACCAAGCCCTGTGGCACCCCACTGGACACCTCCCTCCATTCAGATGAAATGCCACTGACAACTACTCTTTGAATGCTGTTCTCCAACCAGTTTCCTATCTACCTAACTATCCTAGAGTCCAGTCTACAGTACTCTAGTTCACCTCTGGCTCAGCTGTTTTTCTTTTATCTGCATCTCTGTTTTGGCAAAGGCCAAAACAGGCAGAAGAAGTGACTGTACATGACAGAATTTATCCCACTGCTCCATTAATCTATGTTTAAAGATTTCCTCTTGCCCAAGGAGACGTCCTCTGGCAGAAGAGCCTCTTCCATTGGAGAAAGGCTTCACATTTGGCAGAGCAGAGCGATAGGACACCAGCTGACGTATTAATGTGCCCAGCCAATGAAAGCAGAGAGGGAAGATAGGCAAGTGTTCCAGCTCTGCCTCCTTCCTATGCATATTGATTCCATATTCACTGCCACTGGAGGTGGTGGCAGCTACAAGCATGGACAGCTTCAAGAGGGAATTAGATAAGCATATGGAGCAGAGGTCCATCGGTGGCTATTAGCCACAAGGTATATATAGGGACTCCGGGGCAAGTGATGCTTTGTATTTTTGGTGCTGGGGGGGGTCAATAGTCTGAGGGCTCCTAGAGTCCTGGCCTCACTGCTGGACCTCCTGATATCACATGGTATTTTTGGCCACTGTGTGACAGACTGTTGGACTGGATGGGCCGTTGGCCTAATCCAACATTGGCTTCTCTTATGTTCTCTTATGTTCCTATGTTCATATGGGCATAGCACCGAACTGTGCATATATATGTAGCATCCATCCCCATGATACTGAATAATCAGACAGGAGTGATCTCGATCACAGGGACAGAGCTTATATGTGAATCATTTGTATGCGTGCAGGTGCTGTGCCCACATTTGGGCACATATGCGTAGGATGGGGTGGGGCCAGCACAGCTGTTCATGACAGGGAGGGCTTGGTTGTCTCTCTCTGCCTACACTGGCTCTGTACATCAGCTCAGAATATGTGGCTCCAGTGTTACAAATTACAAAACATTATTCATTACAAAATCTTGAAAGTGGCAGTCTTCACCTTTAACTATCCTTATCGTATGATAAACTAGACTTGCCACTACGCTGTTTTGGGATGAAGAGAATGTGCCTTCTGTTTGCTAGGATCAATAAGGGTCACTCACAAGTCATCATTTCAGTAGGCAAAAATGGATTTTTCTGTATCAAAAGTCAGTATGAATTGCACATTAGATGCCCAGACATGGGGCTATGCCAGATCCAGTTTTGCTTGGGTTTTTATTTTAGTCTTTGGCCAACACCAATTCCACCTTGGAGTCGGTGTTGCTACTTTGGGAAATTCCTGAAGGAAGAGAGTGCCACCAAGACTCCATCGGATTGTCATTGTTCTTTCTTAGCAACCTCGCGACGGCTGCCTCAAATTTTCCGTCTCTCAGGGAAGCGAGAAGTAAAGAATGCCTCCCTGTTGCCCTTACAGTCTTACAAGAGCTTTAAGAAAATAATAATCATGCAGCTATTCATTGTGCTACATTCTTTTCAAAATTACTCAGCCTTTATATGAAGCTATTACTAGTATGTTGCCCATCCAAAGCTTTATCCGCTTTGGACCGTTTTTTAAGATTGCCTTTGCTATGCTAATAACAGAGTCGGGGGAGAGATGATAAAAAGTCACAATGCTTTCCTGCCCACTTGGAGCCGCGTGGAAAATGAATTGTAGCACTGCACATTATTGGATGCGCAGGTAATGATGTATTCACTCTGCCAAAATTCGGCACAGATAATAAAAGTTACGGGCTTGCTGCAGGCGTGCTAATTATCTTCAGCCATCAACTCCACCGACATGTGTATACACGGCATCCCTTCTAAGAAAAACAAAGATTAGTTTGCACTAAACACTGTTTGTTTCCCGGGCTTTTCTTTTTGTGCAAAGAATTTGTGAATGTCATTTTCATGTTTTAAGTAACTCCGAAAGGGCTTGAAAAACTATTATGGACTTGAAAATACGACCAATGAATCTGATTAATGAGACTGATATAGTGGACCGTGGCTGCCAACTAGGTCTGTCAAGGTTGCAGATACACCAGGAAAGAAAAATGGCTGTCCTTAAGCTGAATAATGGGAGTTAATATCTATTGTAGTTTAATATTTATACAGCAGCAATTCCCAGAGGTTCCCTTTCGGATGTGACCTTACTGTGATCGATGTTATACAAACACATGCAAAGGCTCTGTTTCTGTCTAGATGAGTCTTAAAACATCTTTTATAACCACCAAGCAAACAGCCCACTGTCAGGAACAACTGAATTACTTTCCCCAGGTGACTGCATGTTTTGTGTGTGCACACAACGCTCACTCACACAGAGAGCCAACCACAGATCTTTGTACACACCCACACATATTTGCCCACATAGCATTGTCTCACACAGACATGGATGCAGGTATAATTGACTTTTCCCAGATGACCCATTTTGTGTGTGCACGTAAACAGCATTTGTTCACATAAGCAGGCCTCCATAGTTTAATATAACCATGCAAGCATGCATACAGCATTCTCTCACCAACCCCCCCCCCAATACACAGAGTTCGTATGATGTCTAGTCCTATATGCTAGACATGATGCATGCCATGCAGACAGGAGGGGTATACATCATCATCAGCCCTTGAGCATGGAGACTGCATGCAGAGAAAGTGTACCCATGTAAGTGCCTTCCTTGTGATTAGCGATGCTGGTCTTCTAAACATCCCCTGTCCTGGGGAATGAGCCTAAATGCATAGTGGCCATGCCCAAAAGCCAGCAATCGTGCACAGGTGAGGAGCAGAGCCAATGCACTTATGCCACTAGGGTGCGGCCTGGAGATCTCCAGAAATTGCAACTGATCTCCAGACCACAGACATCCATTGCCCTGAAGGAAATAGTTGCTTTGGACTCTATGGCATTATACCCTGCTGAGGACCCTTCCCTCCCCAGACCCCTCTTTCTTAGGCTCCACCAACAAATCTCTAGGAACTTCCCAACCCTAATGCCCAGGGTGTACTTCAGGTAATACCAGAGGTCATTTGGGGGGGGGGGGATCGCAGGGGATTGCAGTTCCCCCGGGTGAGGTACGGGGGGCGTGGCACATGACGAAGCCCCACCCCCTGCTTCTGGCCGCCCCGCTTCCGGCCCTCATTCAGCCAGGAGGAGGCAGGAGAAGAGGGAGGGTAAGTTGCTTCCTCCCTGCCTCTCCCCACCCCTGCCTGCCTGGGGCCAGGGAGGGCCTTTGCGGGGCTTCCTTGCACTCCCGCCGGCCTTGCAGGTCCACCACCAGGCCCCTCATGGGGCTCGGCAGTGGAGCTGCAAGGCCGGCGGCGGGGTGAGGGCGGAGTGTGTGGTTTTATGACACACTTCCGGTGATGTCAGGGGGTGTGGCATATGCTAATGAGTTCCCCTAGCTCTTTTTCTAAGAAATGACCCCTGGATAATACGAAAGTTCTGTATAGAGTCTGTGATCCAACCATAGTTCTGTATCGTTACATGGCTCCAGTTGCACCAGAATGAGGAATAGGGTTGCTATTGGGAAGGGGTTGCTATTGGGAGGGGCCATAGTAGAGCCTCTGTTTTGCATGCAGGAGGTCCCAGGTTCTATCCCTGGCATCTCCAGTTAAAAGGATCAGGTTGGAGGTGATGTGAAAGACCTTGACCTGAGACTGTTGGAGAACCACCGACAGTCTGAGTAGACGGTATTGACCTTGATGGATCAGTTGTCTGATTCAGTATAAGGCAGCTTCATGTGTTCATGTGCACTGTAAGATGACAGCATTAAGGATGAGGAAACATTCTATATATTTCATTACCTTTTACATCTGTTTACATTGCTATGTATGGTTTCAGAGATCTTTTCACTGCCGAGTTTGTTGGTTCCTTTGCATTGGGTATACAAGTGGTACAGTTTTTCTACTCATTTATTTTAAACATTTCTATCCTACCTTATCTCCTCAGACTCAAAGAAGTGAATGACACAGCAATCAAGTTGAAAGGGCATAAGTTATACTAGTCCAATTAATAAAATAAAATCATTGAATTAAAACATGCAAATCACAGACTTAAAGCACTCAAGAGAATGCACATGACCAACAAACTCATAGCCACTCTTCTGAACAATTCCCTCTCCATCAAATGCACTCTGGAACAAAACTGCTTTGCACACCTCTTCAAGTAAAGCAAGTGGAAGCGGCCTTACAGAGACATGTGTGCACATGTGGCAGGCCACCCTAAAGGATCTGGTCACAACAAGAAAAGCCAGTGATCTTGCTATAGCCATATGGGAGGGAACCTTCAGAGGTGAAGAATGTAACTGGCTCAGGAGATGTATACTGGGAGATGTCGTTCATCCTGTGGAGGATTTTAAAGATAACAACCATTTGTTTGAATTGGGGCTGTAAACAACTAAGAAGCTGGTGCAGTTGATGAGTTGATGTGTTTCAAGTGGCTGACCATAGAGAGAAGCCTTTCTGCCCCATTTTGTGCTAACTGATGCTTTCGAGATGCCTTTGTTTGAAGACTAGGCTGTCAATCCCCAGGAGCTTTTGGGGGTAGGACAAGGCAACATGGCCACAATGTTACTTCTGGTTGTATGTGACCTTTATGACTTTTAAAGCTCTTCATCACCTGGGACCCATATATGTCCCTGTGCAGTAGTCACAGTTGTCAGGCAGCCATTTGCTGGCTGTCCTACTGCTTAGGGTGGCCCATCTGGCACCAACAAGAGTCCAGAGCTTTTCCATTGTAGCTCCAGCTCTGTGGAATGAGCTCCTTAAAGAGGTGAGGGGGGGGGACCTTTCTGGAGATCTTCAGGAGCAACTGCTAGTAGGGTTGCCAGGTCCCCTCATCGTGCCAGCAGGGGGATTTGTGGGGTTTTCTGGGGCATCCCTGATGTAATTATGTCACTTCTGGGTATAGACGCCCCCAGGATCAAGGATATCGCTGTTTGGGGGCAGGGTTTCCCCCACTGGCCTGCTGGCTGCCAGCCAGCAGAAGCCCCAAAAACTGGGGGAACCCCCACTAGGACCTGAAGACTGGCAACCCTAACTGCAAGCCCTGCTTGTTTGCTAGGGCTTTTAAAGGGGTTTAGACAGCAGGCATCTCTTAAGGGGGGGAGGCATTTGGGGTTTGCTATTTTATTTTGGTTTTAACTGGAAATGTTTTTAACTATTATTGTAAGCTGCCTTGAACCACAAGGAAAAGCAGGATATAAATGTGTAAATGAAAAAAAGAAAGAAATATCATGTGTCACCATGACACTGTAGCAATCCTCCAAAGCTCTATGGTAAAAGCATAGAGTTGGGGGGGGATTGCTAGAGTGCCATGCTGACATGTAACATCACTTCTGGTCATGCAGCCACAAGTGACATTGTGGTGCTGCAGCGACATCTCCCCCACACATACAATTTCTCCCACTTCTGTGATGAAGGCAGGGGGCAGGAGGTCCCCCACTACAATGGGGGATCTGGTCCTCCTATCAAATGCAACCCCACATACAGAGTGTTGCAGTAGTCCAGTCTGGAGATTACAGTAGCATAGCCAAATCAGAAGGTTCTAAATAAGAGGCCAGTTTATAAGAAGACGTTCCTCAATTTATACAGTTTAAATGGTATTTATATGTACAACTGTATATCATATGATATCTACTTTATTGATGCTGAATAACTTGAAAATGTGCACATACTTTACAGGACAGATTCAGTCGGAAGATACAGAAATTGACATGAAATAAAAAATCATGTGACTGATTTGCACAGGGGAGAAGCAAAATTAGTTTCTGGTTGAAACAGCAGGGGCAGAAATACAAAATCATCCCTGGGTAGGATATAAAGTTAGAAAAAAATAAACGGGGCTATAGCCACATACCAATGGTATATGAAAGTTAACAGAATTACACTTTATTTTGATGCAGCTCTCAGTGGACAGGATGGTTATTACACCTTTGGCTCCCCCCTCCCTTGTGTACACCTAACTGGACCCCCGATGCTTAGCATGACCAATACTATTCCATTCATCCTCAAAAGAAAACTCTGCAGACTTTGGTAAGAACTTGTCTTGAATCCTAGGGAGGAGGGGCTTTAATTTGCCCGGTGGCCCAAGGGTGCAATTCAGATTAATGACAACTATCATAACAATATATGCAATTTTAATTATGCTTTTCATTATATGAACAGATTGTCCTTCGAGTCCAACCCTTTACATTACAAGAGAAAAATAATGGAGCAACATTACACATTAGCAACAAAGAAAACCACTTTAGGCAATCTTACTATAAAACACTTATCTATTATTATAGTGATTCAAGCAAATTGAAATGTCCTGACTTCAAAAATACAAATTAAATGTTTCTGCTTTCAATTGCTCTGCCAGTTTTAATGAATATATAGTTATGGTTTCTTTTTCTTTTTTTTCTCCCATGAAATGTTTTGCTTAAAAAGTACACACAGGAGAGAAGTATTTATCTGATGGAACAAAAAAGACACTATGAAACTATAAAGGGTTTTTAGGTGTTGTTGGGGGGTTGAATCCAGACTAAAGTTTCCAGCAGAAGAATGGAACTTTTCTGCCTCCCTCTGATCTCTACAAAATGCAAATCCTGGAGGACAGGGGACCCCAACAACTGACATTGGGGGGGATCTGCAACATGAAGGGAGCATCAACTGAAATTCCCCCTCCCTTCCATTAGCAGAAAAATTAATCTGGATCCAACCCAGAATGAAGGGAACTCTATGATACCAAAGAGATGGCTAGAAAGACAAGGTTGACCAGGACCACAGTATTATAAAATGCAGTAGGAAAAACACGGAGAGGGAATCTTCTGTTCCTTAAAATTGTTTTATATTTTACATATATTTATTTGGAACATTTGTCTGGCACCTCACCAGATTCCTGCTCTGAGACCTGGGATCGCTGTTTATTTTAGCTTGAAATTTTCAAACATTAAATAGTAGCAACTGTGACAGAAATCCTAAAACTTTACTAGGGCAAGAGAATCTGGGATCTTGGACCCCTGGGGGTTTACATTAGAATGACCCATTCATTTACATTCCACATTGGACCATTCTGATGGAGTGAATCCCTTTTGGACACAGGACATTCTGGTTTGGGCCAGACCCTCTATTTGCCATAGTAGTTTGAAGCTATTACCCGATGTTTGGTGGGGGTGGGACTATATTTTATAAGTTTCTAATCGGTAATAGGAGCCTCTAATATCAGAGATGGGGATTGACAGTTGTTGTTCAGTCGCACAGTCGAGTCCAATTCTTCGCGACCCCATGGACCACATCACGCCAGGCCCTCCTGTCTTCCGTCATGCTCCAGAGTTTGCTTAATTTCATGTTTGTTGCCTCGATAACACTGTCATGGGATTGGCTAAATCAGCTTGTCACTCTTAGAAAAGAGGTCAGCTTAGGTCCAATTCCATTGACCATAAATATCTGGACATTTGAGACTTTCCCTTGTCTTTAGCTTTCAGTCTTCAGCAGAAACTGGGATCACAGGAGGTTGGGTAGGGGGTAAGAACTCCTCCAACATCTTGTTATTGTAAGGAACTCTGCACATGCTCTGCAGAACCTGCTACAGCCTCGGTAATGTGTACTTAGCTGACTTAGTCCCATGTTACTGTTTTTTATTTGAAAATCTCTGTGTTGTGTGCCTTCTCTATACATTGTTTTGCCCTTTCTCCACCACTTATTTGACTCCAACCACCCTTTTCCTTTTTTTCTCACTTTAATAGTACATTTTTATAAACAATTTTTTTGGCTTCGCTTAGTACAATTTACTTCTCTGGGATATTTCTCTTAATCTCTTCCCCTCATGCTAGATTGCACAGGCACTGTGTAATTTGTTATAAAATATTTTCTAGGGTTTCTACCCTGTCCCTTTATTATTGTTTTAGTACTGCGCTAGAAGGATATCTTCTCAGCAGGTCAGTCTAGATGCCCTCAGGAGAACCACCCGAGTGGTGTTAGCTGCTTACCAGGTTAAGGGAGTTTCTCAGGAAAGAAAAACACCATTCCCCCCTTCCTTCCTTCCTTCCCTAACAGCAACTAACTAGGAAATCTGGAGCATTAAAAGAGTAATATTCATGCATTAAAATGGATGAAAATAATAAAAAAGAAAAGTATGTGGAGGGAACTTTTCCAGGGCATTATCCTTTACTTGTGTCCTTTCTTATCAGTACATGTACAGCAGTGATTGCATCTTATCTAGAAGAATTAATCTTTCCCCCCATTATGACATTAGATAATTTAATTTACATGGGCTGGCAATACATTAAATTGGGCTGCAAATTTATCTGATATGTATCTGTGCACGTTTTGCATTTCAGCTGTCAGAACTGCTCAGCCTCAGTATTTATCTGATATTTGCAACAGATCACATTACTTTTGCTTTGGCAGCCCCTTTCCCTTCTTACATAAACAGATGCTGCCAAATGTGAGGCACTGTAATGCAACCACAAAGACATTACAATGTTCCGCACATGGATCGTAAAAGAAGCCTAACTAGGGATGGTGCAAATTTCACAGCAAACACATCTGAACACAGCTGAATTTAACTTAGTTTGAGGGTTGTGAGCAGAGGGAGCTGAACCCCAGATTTGTTTGGTTCAGTAGCAATCAACTCGAATGACTTGTGAACAGATTTGCAGCTGCATATTAGTTGTGCTGGCCAGCTTTTAGCTGTTTAAACATGTGAATCAAAGTAGCCCTTGTTCATGACACAATTGATTGCCTAGTAGAAAGTGCAAGGAAGGCCTTTTATAGGACACTCTGCCTTCCAGTACAGGGATTGTACAACAAAGATTTTGCCCAGTGTGATCACAACGTACTTTAGGGTACCAACCTCCAGATGGGGCCTGGAGATCTCCCAGAATTACAGCTCACCTCCAGACTACAGAGATCAGTTCCCCTGGAGAAAAAGGCTTCTTTTGAGGGCAGACTCTATGACACTATACCCTGCTGAGGTCCCTCCCAAATCCTCAGTCTCCTCAAACTCAACCACCAAATCACAATTGTGTCTGATCGCCGTAGTGGCGGGTCAAATGTGACGGTGCTAATAGCCTTGCTTCCCCCATGCGTTATCTGGTACATATGACTGCAGCCAAGAGAATGGTAAATGGTAGGACTTTTTAGAAGTATTGATTAACCAGCAGTTTATATGCTTGATGGTGGGTATTTTAAATTATTCTGTGTTTAGCTTCAGAGCAAAGTGGTACACAGCAGTGACTAGGGGAAGGGGGAGAGCTCGATTGGATTGAGTGATTATGCTCATGCATGAAGACCAGTTGTGCTGTGGTGCAAGGTGGTTGGGAAGGAGTAAGCCACCCTTTGAATAGCCATGAATGGATTGCAAGCAAACTAATCATCAATAGGGATGGACATGAACCGACTCACAAACTAAAATTTGTGATGAATTTCAGCCAGTTCATGCTTTGTGAACTCAAATTCATAACAGGTCAACTGGCACAAACGTTCTATGAACTTTCAAGAAATTTGTGGCAGTTCATGCCAGTTCGTGAATGGATATATTTCCAGACAGTCTCTGTTCAATCTAAATGTTTATCAAACTTCAAAGCAACAGGGGGGCGGAACTTGGAGGACATGTAGAGGCACATCCAGGGGAAGTCCCCTGAAGCTTTGATGTCTCTAGCTCGCACAGAATCCATTCTACACATTCCTGAGCCTCCGCCTGTCATTTCCCCAGAAAGCACTTTCCTGTGGGCACCTTCTTTGGGGGGCCATAACTCAGACCCCGTAACCCCCAATCATCACCAAACATGGAGGACAGGTAGTCAGTCAGAAATCCTCTGTGAGTTTGGTGTCTCTAGCACATTGGGTAGGGGCATTTCACCACATCATGACCCTCATGAACTGAACTGGATCCTTTGGTGGCTAAAAGTTTATGACAGTTTGTGGTTTGCAAAATGGGCACACCATGAACCGAACTGCATTTCCCTGATTTGTGCCCATTCCTAATCATCAAAACACGGGCTGCCTGATTGTAACTGGCAATCAAGATGTGATCTGAACTAGTTGGAGTCTGAGCATCCCTAAACATAATTAGTTAGACCACTGGTTGTTAAACTCAGTAACCTTGATCCTGTATTGCTGAATATTGAATGTTGCAAAGAAGGAACATGGTGTATTACCCGAAGAATCCATTTTCCAATGTACACTCCCATTCCCAGCAGAGAACCCTTGGATCTGAGGATGCTTGGTTCTTGACCATCTTGGCGATGGGCTATTCATGCACCCAGCCTTCACAACAGAAGTAAAGTAACATTGCAGGATTCAAGGGAGCGGTGGCGCAGGCAGTTAAACGCCTGCACTGTAACATCACCCGAGCAGCCACTATGGCTGTTCGAGTACCACCGCGGTCGAGGTGAGCTATCGACCTTCGTCCCAGCTCCCGCCTACCCAGCGGTCTCGAAAGCAACTTAATTGCAAGTAGGTAAATGGGTACCCACCCTTAGAGGGGTGGGGGGCACCCTGTGTGGTCGGCTGAAGATGGCGGAGATGGCGGAGATGGCGGAGGCAACGGCAATGGCGGCGATGATGACGATGACGGCGATCCTGGCGTGGACGGCATTGGTGGCGTGGCGGCGGCGAGCGAAGCGAAGCGCGATCAGGAGGCGCGCGTTTGAGCAATCCCTGGAGGCGGAGAAAGAGTACATCGAGGGCTGCTGTGAAGAGAGAAGAAAAGGGGCGTGCGCAGATGCCGAGTTCCGGCTCAGTGGAGCCGAAGGTTGTCCCACCCCCCTTCATACACTGTGGCCCTAGCTAGGGAACAAGGGTGATTAGCACCAGAAAACCCTGTAAGCCGCTCTGAGACCCTAACCATGGGACAAGAGCGGGATATCAAGTCGAATGTAAATAAATAAAAAATTCAAGATGAGTCTTCAGGAAAGCACATTACAGAAAACTCCTCTATGTTAAACTCCTTCAGTTTTTTCATCCTCACCGATACAAAGGTTCTGTAAATACTATTGCAGAGTAGTCCAAAGTATTTGGGTCCTCTTCATTTCTGGAAGAAGCTTCAAGCTATCAAAGCAGCTCATTTCCCAGACCCCAAAAGCCTCAGAAAGTGACTTACAATATAGAAGACAAGAGAGGAGACCCGCGAAACTCGTGGGGGGGCGGGGGAGCTCTGCAATCAGCAGACGGAGGAGGAAGCAGGAGCAGGTGAGCTTCCCCCCCCCATCCTGCCGGTTTCGCCATCTCCTTCCCCCCCCGCCCC
>NW_015164673.1:392037-411166 GCF_001447785.1 Gekko japonicus
GGAAGTGGTGGCAGCGGCGAAGCCGGACCTCCCCTCGGGCCCCCGGCTGGCTCCGAGGCGGCGGCGGCACGGTCGGCTACAGAGCGTTCATGCGCATGCGCACGAACGCTCTTTCACTTTCGGGGGGATTTAAACATCCCCCAGATATTTTTTTTTAGTTTTTCTATTTTTGTGCACCCCTGGGGACTGCCCCAAGAGTGCACAAACCTCCCCCTGCCCCCCAAGTGCCCCCCAAGTGCAGATATAGCGATCCGCACAGACGGGGCCACTTGGCTATTAGATATATAGATATGTCTAAAGCGAGTCAATGAATGTGTCTCTGCCTCAGGGATTCCACAGCCTGGGGATCTCCAAGCTGGCCTGGCATCTACTACAAGAAATGGCATGTCACAGGTCATCAGAGAAGGACAATTTCACACTTCAAAGGCTGTCACTTCAAAACTTCTCAAACAAGGAACCAGAATCGGCAGCCTTACATCGTATCTCCAGTCACTCAAGGTCTCTCTTTGCCTTGTAAACACTGAGATGATGCAGCTGGAGTCCATGTAACAGTGTAGAAATGCCAGTTGCTAAACCAGGAAGGGGCCTCTTAACATTTTTGCATGGTAAGGGTGGGGCCTGGCCCTTCAACAGCACTGCGCTGTACTTAGATGCTCTGTTGAGCTGTGACCCTAATCAAAGCAACCTCTTGGGACTGAATTGGGAGTTGTCCTCACCCTAATCTTGTCCACTGCTGCCTAGTCCAGCCTGTACCCTGCCCAAAACTCAGCTACATTCTTGTAAGCCCATTCATTTCAATAGAAAGAGGTAACTGCGCTTATGATTGCATTGTTATTTACCAAGATACTTGATCATAGTTCAGTCTGTTCTGGCAATATTCAGCATCTTGCTAACCCACATTTTGCTGGAGGAGAACCAGGCATATTCAGTAGCCCAGCAAAGCCTTCTCCTTTTGCTTTGTAGTAGGTGCAAGGCAATCATATCCAGTTCACAGAAGCAGTGGTTCATCTTTAAATACAACAGACTCTCTTTTTGTATGCATAAAAGTGTATGTGGGAAGGAAGGTGGCATGGTGAAGTCCTGTCTCATCACATCTCTGAAGCTAAGCAGGGTTGGCACGTTAGGGTTGCCAGGTCCCCTCCTCGCTCCAGCGAGGGGATTTGGGGGGCATACCGGGGGTGGGCACGGATGCTCCCAAGACCTGCCCCCAAGCATAACCATCCAGCCAGCCACCCCTCTCCCTCCCTTCCTGCAAGATTTAAAGGGCTTCAGCACCACAGCCCCCGCCCTGCTCAGAAAAAGACCCTTTAAAGGGCCTGTTTGCGACCTGAGCACATGGCCCTCGACTTCCCCTCTTCCTCCCTCCTGCTAGATTTAAAGGACCCTCCAGCTGATTGGCACACCACGTGGTCCCTGCCAATCAGCTGAAGCCCTTTAAATCAGGGAGGGGGAGAGAAAGGGGTGGCCAGGTGGGTTGTCATGCTTGGGGTGGGGCTTCCCTGCCAGCCAGCTGATGGGGGGCAGATTGGAGCCCCAAAAAGCAGGGGTTCGCCTGCCCAGACCTGGGGGCTGGCAGCCCTAGGTACCTGGACGTGAGTCCACTGAGGAAGGCTCTGCAGAGAGAGGCAATAGAAAACCTCCTCTGCTTCTCACTTCTCTTGAGAGCCCCATGGAGGGGTTCACCATAAGTTGGTTGTGCTGTTACATAAAGGCTGATATATGGGAGATATGGGTCATTAGAAGCTGCCTCATAAACAGATCATTGGTCCACACAGCCCAATACTGATGGGCAGTGGCTGTCTCAAGTCTTAGGCTGAACTGTTTTTCTGCCCTACTAACTGGAGAGGCCAAGAAGTGAAACAAGAAGTGAAACTGTAACTAGGAATATTGCAAAATTTCATGTACATGCTGTTTTGATTCCTTCTCTGATGTGAGTTATCCCCGTTCAAGACAAAACTGCAGGCATCTTTTCCCCAAGCATACTAATGAAACTCAGTAGAATTATTGCCATTAAATCTGAGGCCTGTTGTTGCATCAATCGCCTAAAAATGGTATAAAATGCTATAGCAAAAATAAAACAAATGTGCAACTTATGAAAGAAAAAACAGGTGAAAGGGGGCATATTTGCATTCATACATTCCTAATGGGACCTTCTGAATACAAATCTGGTGTTCTGCTTCAGGCTACCGGCTCCTCTGTGATACAAAAGGTTTTAAAAGAGTATTGAAATGTATTAAATATATGGAGTAGATTTTACTATCTGATTTCTGGCTGAAGCATCTTTCCTCTTAATCTAGTCACTAGCTTCATATAAACTGATGGATCTTGTACCTTTTCTTCGCTTCACACTGAAGGTACATTTTGTTGTATTTCATCTGCATAAAATTAATTATGCCTAAAAGTAATGACAACTTGGAACTCTTCAGTGTAATGACACTCAGCTATCTAGAGGCCTGTCAGCCCATTGTCAGTCTGCTTGTAGTACTGGGAATGAGGCCTCACAATGGTACAAGGAAATCAAAGAAATTTGAAAGAAGCAAGGAGAACAGTAGAAGTTACTGCCTAGTTGTCTGTGACCCGAAAAAACATTGGACAAGGTATGATGTGAGGAAATGGGGGACATGAGGACTCATAAGCAAAATGAAAACATGCAGAGGAACTACCAGGAGGCAGAGTTGTGCCATTCCTAAAAATAAGGCTCAAGTTGGGTCACTTGTTACTCCTTACTATCAGAGGTAAAGCTCTGCCTGTCTGCCAGTGGAAACAAGTAAAGCTTCCCTTGTCCATTTAGCAAGCATACAGCCCACAATAAAAGAAGACTGCAGATGACCAGGACCTGTGGTTCTACAGAAAGCTGTCTCAAATTCAGTGAAATAATGCAAAGACTGGTGGGAAGCAGGAACACTGAACAGAAACATACCAGTTAGAATGACACTGTTTGCAGTGTCCCAATTGCTGCTGCTAAGTCAGCCTGTTCTTTTGTTGTCCCCCTTGCTCCTTGCATTCCAGGAAAGTGAGACCAAACACCAAGGCAGTAGAATAAACCCCCTGGGAGCTTCTGAACAGAAACTGAGTTGGACTGGCTTCTAACCAGCCCAGACTCAGAGAAATCATTTTGCTCAGGTTTGGAAGATTAGGAGACAGATATGAAGCCTTCCTTTAAAATGTGATGGATTAGTTACTGTTACTTTGGGAAGGTCCAGGAGGCTGGACCATCAACATCTGTTAAAAGTTAGATTCTAGACCAGTAGCAACTTAGAGATCAACAAGATTTTCAGGGTATAAGCTTTCGAGAGTCAAAGTTCCTCTCGTCAGATATGGGTTGGTATGGAAGGTCTCTGAATCCTTATACCCCAGTCAGAAAGTGGGAGGGGTGTTGCAAAGAAGGAAATCAGGATGCAAAGGTACAATGCATATTGTAATCAGTTTGATTAGAGCAGAGGGGAAATGTTAGGGGACAGGAAATTAACATCTGTAGTGAGACAAGAATCCTATGTCCTTATTCAGCCCTGGGGGGTCCATTGTTCTGAACCTGTGAATGAGCTCAAGTTCAGCAGTCCCATGTTGTAATCTTCCCTTGGAACTTCTCTGTTTGAGGACAGCCACTCTTAGGTCAGCAATGGAATGACCTGGAAGATTAAAACGTTCCCCCACTGGCTATTGAGTTTGTGGTTTTTAATGGTAGATATACGTCTGTTTATTCTTTTGTGTAGGGACTGACTCATCTGTCTGATGTAGAAAGCAGAAGGGCATTGCTGACATTTGATGGTATACATAAAGCTGGACGATGAACAAGTGAATGAACCTGAAATGGTATGGCTGGTGTTGTTAGATCTGTCTATTGTGTTATCAAACTGGATATGGGGACAGAGCTGGCATTTTGGTTTGTTGCAGGCCCTTGTCTAGGGTTGCCAGGGGTGGGTGGTAACCAGCAGGGGATGGGGGGGATCTTACCAGGAGAAATAGGAAGGACCAGGCCATGTCACCAGCATTGCACAGGAAGTGATGCCATCATTCTACAACACCACTGTGATGCTCTAGTATTTGGGCAAAAAATCTATGGTAAAAATGGCTTCTGCCATAGAATTGCCCAGATGACACTCACGTGATGACATCACTTCCTGTGCAATGCTAGCAAAAAGGCCTTGGACTTCCTCTTTCTCCTGATAAGTCCCCTCGCTGACCAGCTGATCAGTGACTGGGGGGAAGATCCTGGCAGCAAGTGACCCCCCCACTTCCACTGGGGGAGGTCTCGCAACCCTAACCTGGTCCCAGAGTCTGCGTCCATGTTAGGAAGGGCATTGTGGTGGGTGAGAAGTTGTTTAGGGTCAGGAGGCCTATCTTATACTCCGAAACTTTTGTTGGTCTCTAAGGTGCCACTGGACTTGAATCTAGCTGTCCCACTGCAGACCAACAGGGCTACCCTCTGAAAATATGTCAAAAGTGTGTGTTTGTTGGTGCAGGACACAAGACATTCACAAGACTCCATTGGCAGCAATGATAATATTTTTACAAACTATTCTGAACATTTCTAGTTTGCGGGTTAGAAATTTACATCTCCCTCCACAAAGACAGAATTGCCCTTCTCCATCACTTCTTTCCTGAGCAGAACCCAGACCCATTGGATGTTCGAGTGTGTGCACCAATCTCAAACATGGTTCAGTCTCAATGATACAGATCAGACAAAATATTTAACTTCCTGTTTTTATTCAAAGAAGGGATTTTTTTCAATGGGGAAACTAAACATTTTACAGGAGAAAGGAGAGTACAGAGAACATTGCTGATGGGTCCTCCTCAACGGTTAGTAAATAGTATTTACAAATAGCTCAGCAGACCTTTTCCTGCTAAGCTCAGTCGCAGGATGTTTTCTTTTCTACCCTGTTCTGAGACAAGATGACAAAGGTCAGGTAAAAGGACTCCCCACAAAACCCCGTACCTTTCAGGCTACTGAGTAAAAACGGGAGATAAAGGGAATTAATTCCTCATTTATGTATTCCACTAATAATGCGACAAAGTCTTATGGAACAAACACAACAGCTGCAAATTATGTAATTATGTATCTGTATGCAAATTTGCAGACATCTCATAAACGTTGAAACACGATTTCCAATGCTAATTAAGTGCCTTTTATTGCCTCTGCATAATTCCTACATGCGATTCTGTGCCAGATGTCATTGTAGCTCGTGGAACCTCTATTGTCAGGTTAGCTGAGGTAGCACCCATTAACACTGTCATAAAAACTCAATTTCTAATTAAATTACCTGCAGTACCTTGGTGATTTTTTTTTTAATCATTGTCCTCTTGCCCAAGTCAGGTACGCTAATAGTTTTCAGGAGTGATTCATAACTTCTGAAGTCCCACTTACCAACATGATGCGAACAAAAGGTGGAAGTATTGTTCACTGCAGCAAAGGTCAATTCAACAGGCAGCTGAACTGGGTTTTCACATTTGTTGTGCTGAGGAAAGACCACGGCATTACTTATGATATAGCCTTCCAATGCACGTCAAAGAGTGGGTGGCACTATTAATTATTGATTCTTTCTCTGTAAACTGCTTGTTAGCCTTATGGCCCTGTCTTAAACATGTTCCCTGTATCTGCATCCCATATGTCTGAGATTTTGGCTTGTGCACCAGAAACCTGAGTGTGATGGTAGGGCAGAGGGAGGTGAGATATCATGAACTATGTTCAGGACGACCACCAAGACTGGTAGCAGCCCCTAGTAAGTGCTCATTATGTTTTAAGGGCATCAGCCAAGTACAGCAACAGACATGTGTAGAACAAATTTAGAGTTCAGTGGCACCTTTAAGACCAACAAAGGTTTATTCAATCAAGTTTATTACGGTCATAGACCAGTATAATAGAAGACAAGTAAATACAGTTAAGGGAGCAGTAAAATTATAAAATATAATAGCATCTAAAATGATAAATAAGGTTCTAAAAACTTTAAAATACAGATATAATAGAATCAAAATTATGATCAAAAGTTAGGTTTAGGCCTATCTGTACTTTATCTCTTTCCTAGTTTGGTATGCCAACCAACCAAATTTGGCAACCATCCTAGTCAGCTTTTGATTCTCTCCTGCCAGCATAATTGACAAAAGTATCCTTCTATTATGACCTGGAAAGGAGTTAACTATAGGCTTGATCAAAACTTCCCTGATATTATGATATATAAGACAATTGAAAATTACATGTTTTAAGGGCATCAGCCAAGTACAGTAACAGACATGTGTAGAACAACTTTAGAGTCCAGTGGCACCTTTAAGACCAACAAAGGTTTATTCAAGGTACGAGCTTTTGTGTGCATGTGTATAAAGCCATGTGTATAAAGACACTTCCAAATGAACCAGTTGTAAAAGTGCTCTGAAAAAGTATCATTTCAGCAGCCAATGGAATGCTGGTAAGGAAGCATTCTAAAAGCGATGGCACTATTGTCAACTTTCAGACATGACTGCCAGCCATGAAGCAGGGGGACGAGCTGGTAAGCAATCATATCTGATGACGTTCAAACCAAAATTGACACTAACAGGCAACAGAGTATGGATCGGAAAGGCAATAATTAAATAAAAAATAAAGGGGGGGAATTCCCATCATTTGTATTCTAAATCTAATGTTTATTCCCTCATCAGCTACAACTGTTACAAGATTTAGGGGTTTTAGGGAGAGTCAGTGTGGTATAAGTATTAGACTATCAAATGTACGCTCTGTCATGAAACTCACTGGGTCACTTTGGACTAATCCCTCACTCTCAACCTGACCAACCTCACAGGGTTGTTGTGAGGATAAAAGGAGGGGAAAGGGGCATCTATGCTCCCATGAACTCCTTGTAGGTAGGGCACCATAAAATGTGAAAGACTGAAGGGGAAATATGCAGCTCCAGCCCATGGAAGCTGAAACTAGGATAACACAGAAAAACTGGAAATTTGGGGGGGGGGGGAAATCCTTATGAAATATTTTTCGAATGTGTTGTTGTTGTTCAGTCGCACAGTCGAGTCCGACTCTTCACGACCCCATGGACCAGATCACGCCAGGCCTTCCTGTCTTCCACCGTCCTCTGAAGTTTGCTCAACTTCTTGTTCATTGCATCTATGACACTGTCTAACCATCTCATCCTTTGCCGTCCCTGTCTTCTTTGACCTTCAGTCTTTCCCAGCATCAGAGTCTTCTCCAGTGAGTGCTCCCTTCTCATTTGGTGGCCAAGGTATTTGAGCTTCAGTTTCATTATCTGGCCTTCCAGGGAACAGTCAGGGTTGATTTCTTTTAGGATTGACTGATTTGATCTTCTTGCAGTCCAAGAGATTTTCGAATGTATGAACTGCTTTTTAAGCATGTATGTATTGCTTAGGAGGGAAGACAGCATGGCACCGCCAGATCTCAGAAGCTAAGCAGGGTTGGTACTTGGTAGGGTTGCCAGGTCCATTGGCCGAGTAGGCAGGAGATGGGGGGTGCACTTACTGGGAGGGATGGAAGAAGAACCAGGAAATAAATGTGCTGTGCTTACATCACTTCCAGGTAATGTAGACATATCGGGAGTGATGCTCTGGTTTGTGGGCAAAATTCTATGGCAGAATTAGCTTCAAACCATAAAGTTTTGCCCAAAAACCAGAGCGTCTCACACACACACACCCGACATCACCGATGTGCCTAAATCACCTCCAGGTGACATAGTAGGGCTGCCAAATTGGGCCGGGGGGGCGGGGAAACCCCCACTTTGGAGGCCCGATTTCCGTCGCGGCGAAATCGGGCCCCGGGGGAACCCCGCCCCTGGCGTGCGCGTTTTCCCTTGTATGGCCGTGGCCCCGCCCCCAGCGTGCCCAGCGTGCCTACGTCACTTTCCGGTGACGCGCGCGCACTCACTCGACGCCGGCCAGGAGCCCCCCGTTCTCAGCGAAGAATTATTTGGCAACCCTATGACATAGACACATCATATTTATTTTCGGTTTCTTGCCAGTTGAGAGGGGTAATTTCCCCCCATTTCTGATAGCTCTGAACCAGGAGGAGAGGCTTCAAACTGGGGGATCCCCCACCCCCAACTAGGGACTGGCAACCCTAGTACTTGGATGGGAGACCATTAAGGAAGACTCTGCAGATGAAGGTGATGGCAATCCCCTGCTTCTCATTTGCCTTGAAAGCCCCTTGCTAGGTTTGCCATAAGCTTACTGCTCAAGGTGGAAAATGAATAACTTTGGAAATGGTCCCCTGATGAAGTGAACTGTGAAACGCATAGGGATCCACAAGAAGTAAATAAATGTTTTTTTCACCTTGCACCTGTTTTTCTACATTTTTTCTAGGTTTGCCATAAGTCATTTGCCATTTGATGGCACATGTGTATGCACGTATTGCTTGAATGTCATTTTGTCCACAGTTAATATGCTATAACGCAGGGGTGTCAAACTCATTTGTTGTGCTTGTTGTGCTGGGCCATGTGTGTCATAAAATGTAATGCCAGGTAGCGGAGATATAAACTTTATAAAGGACACAAACACAAAGAGTTTTTTAACAAAATAAAAACATGCTTAAAACATTAGCACTCTTGCAATATTTTGTTTATTTAACAGTGTCTGATAACTGACACCTCTTGCTCTGAATTATTGCATCAAAATGTGCTGTTGCAATCTTGAGTAAGCTGTTCAGGTGTGTATCTGTAAGCTGCAAACCTACAATAATGCAGCAGCAGCAGAACTGGAAGAAGAAGCAGAAGACAGCCACTTCCACTACGGGCCTGATAGAAGCCCTCCGGGGGCCCCCAGGCCGCATGTTGGACACCCCTGCTATAACGTGTATGATGACAATACAGCATTCAACAGTCCAGTCTTGTAAACTCAATATCCAAATATACTGCTAGCCTTGTTATGTCTTGAGAATATTTCTGTTCAAACAACATCCTTTTTTCTTTATTATAAAATTGGTCTAATGGTGCAATTTAATATGCTAAGTTATAAATTATGCATTTTATGTTGCTAAAGTATTAGAATAAGTTTAGATTCAATAAAAAAGTAAATACTGCATATGTTTCAATGTTCCTCACATTTCTAGTCCTCCCCCTCCCCAAAAAACATAAGTTCCCCCCAGTTTCAGATTTTCCAGAAATTTTACAAGACCCTAGTATGTTTTTCCTGCAATTGAATCACATGTCTGGAATGAGTTTAGTATCCCATAAAGACAGAACCAAATATTTGAAAAGCTTTGCAATTCTAAGAGCTTAGCTAAGTCTATGATAAAATACACAAGAGTTGTAGTGTGGTGGTGGTGCTGCTGGAACATGTACTACAGCTCACCTCCTGTAATGCCTTCTAGCAGCTCCAGCCATATGCCAGCTACAACTGCTCCTTGAAAGTATGATTTGGCCACAGTGGTCCCGATCACACGCAAAATTAGCCACGCGATAGGCACGAATGCCGGGCGCATTTTAAGGGTGTGATCACACGGGAACATCTGGCAAGCGTCCTGCACTCGTTGCCAACCCGTTTTGCTCCGCTGAAGAAGCGGAGTTAAAAAATACTGGGGGAAATGCAGCATCAAACGGGTTTGCGACGGGCCGCAGATGGACTTCCCTGTGTGATCGCTCCAGCGCACTCCCATTGTGTCAGTGATCCCTCGTTGAAGCGCACCGGAAACACGCGGCGAAGGGAAAAACCCAATTCACCCGTGGCTGCATCTGATCATGCAGTGGCGGATCAAATGACTACAGCGCAAATAGCCTCGCTTCCTCCCTGCGTTATCCGGCACGTGTGACCGCACTCGGTGTCATTCTTTCTACCACATCCTGATTAGATTGAAAAACTATCCAGAAGCTTCAATTAGGCTAAGACATAGCAGTCCCATTGCCATCAGTCATAGGATACAGCGATCATATTACCCGGGGCCCTGACCTAAAAGATCTGCACTGGCTCCCTGCTTGATTCTGAGCACAATACAAAGTGCTGATACTTGCCTTTAAAGCCCTAAATGGATCAGGAAGTGCCTCTACTCAAAGCACAACCTCTACTGTATTGTACAGCTTGCTTGTTAGGATCCTCATTCCAAGCCCTGCTGTGCTCTCGACTATAGAGGAGAGATGGAGAGCAACTTGAAACAGAGCATTCTTGCTGATGGCACACTCTCTCTGGAATTCCAAAGACATTCCAAAGAATTCTTTGATGCCTGCCTGGTAACCAATCTGTGGGCATTTAAGCTAAAACATTTCTGTTCACCCAGGCTTTTAACTGACTTTTTATCCTACTTTTTAGTGGTCTGAGCAGGGGTCATTTCCTTCAGGAGCGCACAGGAGCAGAGCTCCGACAGTAAAGAGCCCAGGAGGCGGGCACATGCAACAAGCCCCACCCCCTGCTCCCAGCAGCCCTCAGTCAGAGCAAGAAGCAGCCAGGTAAACTGCAGGGGGGCCCCCCGCCCCCTGGTCCAAAACAGTCCAGTGGCACCTTTAAGACCAAGTGTTATTCAGGTACAAACTCTCCCTCCTCTGCAAGGACAGATCTGCACGTTCCCCCCCCCCAATATATAGCAATCCAAAACAGTCCAGTGGAGCCTGAGCGGTGGGTGTTGCCTTCTGACACACTCCTGGTGATGTCAGGGTGTGTGGCATATGCAAATAAGTCATGCTAATGAGCTCCTGCACCTCTTTTTCTATGAAATGACCCCTGGGCCTGAGTATATTCTGAGATGATGGCATTGGGTTTTGCTGCTGACACACTGTTCATTGTTCCTTTTTTATTGCTGCTGGGATTAGTTGACTGTTGTTGCATAATCTGAATGTGAGGTGGCATAAAAAATTTTCTAAATAAATAAAACCAAATCAGTCATGACAATCTGGATCGCTGTTGATCTTGTTCTATAAGAGACCTCACTGAAAACACAATTGGCAGGATGAAAAAAAGAAGGCAGATGGTGAACAAATTCAGGATTAGTATATTTCAAGAGTAGGAAAATGACTGTCAAACATTCCAGTAATCTACAGATGGTTTCCAGGACTGCTTTAAAAAAAAAAGAAGCTTTAATGAAAGCTAAACTATTTTTGTTCTTTATTCACTGAATTAATTTGAGCCGACCTGAGGAAAAGACATAAGCATGACAGTTTATTGTAAAGCCTAACTTACTAAGGAATTACGAAACTGCATTTGCCCTATACTAATGTTACTTCCACGATTATAAAAATATGCTCTGGTTTATGACTGGCTTACCCAGACGTTAATATTTAGTTTTATTAACAAATTAAGGAGATTGTTCTTTTCTTTCTAAATTGTCCTTTATAAAATTCTATATCCTCATACTTAGCTGCACTGCACTTAAAAAGCTTGTAAAAAGAACAATTTGAAAATTATATCATCTGGCCACATGAAATTTCATTAATGCAGGATATAAAGCAATGAGTACTCCTCAACCCAAGTGCCACCAAATCAATTGACCTTTGTTGAGTTGTAATATTAACAGTCAGTCACATGGTGTTAATTCTTAACGACGTCATGGGGCCTTTTAAACAAATCAGAAAATGTTGCTTTTGAAGCTTGAGAGGATTTAAGAATTTGTACCTCGAAAGCAAGAAATTGCAAGTAGATAAATAGGGACCACTTCGGTGGGAAGGTAACAGCGTTCCGTGTGCCTTGGTGTTTAGTCATGCCGGGCACATGACCACGGAAACATCTTCGGACAGCGCTGGCTCTTCGGCTTTGAAATGGAGATGAGCACCACAACCCTAGAGTCGGACTCGACTGGCTTTCGATCAAGGGAACCTTTACCTTTACGTTTTACCTGAACTCTGCATATGCTAACTGCTATAACTAGGGAAGCTATCAGTGTTTCTGTGCCTCTTCCACACTCCCTCAGCACTAGACTTCATGCAGCCCATACTAGCTACACACAGCACAGGACAATCTGTTTTTTTATATGTTCACATGAATACAGCTTGATAATGAATGTATTTGCATTGGACCATCCTTGTGAATGCCCCCCACATTTTGGAACTCCTTGCCTGATGTGGTGAAATACCTTACACTCCAGAATTTGTCAAAGTTATAATAGTTGGGTCTCCCCAGGCTTGGAGTCTACAAATTGCCTTTTACAAGTTAACAGATACTGGGAAATTTTGGTATGGTAGCAGAGTGCCCAAAGGCTTAAATACACAGCAAAGCCATCTGATCAGGGTGTGTGCATGTGCCAGCAAGAAACAAAGTTTCTTTTCAAAATAAATAAGAGTTCTTTATTATAGAAAATCCATTTCTAGATAGGAAAGGGTAGAGATAGGTTCCTAAACTAGTCTAACTAACTAGGATGGATGGTGATACAGAAAAGCATGTTCTGCTTTCAGGTCTGCCAAGATGGAGAAGGGCAGAGTAGTGCAGAGAGAGAGTGTCAAAGCCAGAAGGAAGGAAGTTTCCCTGAGAGAAGCAATCTGCACTTCAAAGAGACAGCATCAGGGAGTAATCTGAGACTAAGAGACAGTGTAAAGTCTTTCTCTTCCACCAACAGATACAAAAGGAAAAAGCGAGTTGGGTATGACATCTCCCAGCAGATATGTAGAAGGCCATAGCACAGGCAAAAACAGAAGATAGGAAAGTCACACCTAAGCCACAGAGCTTGGGAGACCAAGTGGGAAAGAACAGATCTTCCTCTTGGGACAGGAAAGAAGGCATGACCCAAAAGGGGTGGGCAGTACAAGGAAAAATCTTTGTTAGCTCTTAGCCATCTTGCCTCCTTATAGGAGGCTCCATTGCAATGGCAGCCATGACCACCTGTCGATGAACAAGGGGAGAATCTTCACTCCATGAAACTGAGGTAAAGAAACAGTTCTGAATACTTGTAACTGCAAGAATTGAACAGTCTATCCTAATTTTGTCATCTTTTCAGAAATGTAATGTTAGATTTAGATTATTCTGTTTAAATCACTTTCTTTTGATCATTGTTCCTTCCACTGTGATTTCAAAATGCTATGTGCTCTTGTTACTCTTTATTAAATTCCTTAATATCTTGAATGTTAGTATACTGGTCTGTATACCCACACCAATCCCTATACCATCATACTTATCATGCAGATACATGGCAGCCATTGACCCCTTCATCCCTATAGTGTGCAAGTGCATTTGTTCATCCCCACATTTAGTTGGTGCATGCAAAAACTGATGAAATTGAGGCAGAGCCTTTAACTGGCAATGCAACTGTTCTTCAACAGGAGAGACTCTTAATGGCTAATTGGTGGCAGCCTGAGGGAAGCAGGTTACTCCAGGAGTAAGGAAGAAAGAGGCCTCGTTGAGCAGAGACCTGGGATGGCCACAGAACTTCCAAGTCCCATGTGGGCAGAAATAAGGGATTATGAGAACATTTCCTCACACCTCAGGAAACACATTTTTGGCATTTGAGAAACCTCTGTGTCTGGTGCCAGGCCTCTACTCTGCCCTGATCCCACCCCCCACCAGCAGCACACTTACTGGCAGGAGACAGGCAAGGAGGCAGCAGCTGTTGCCCTGCAAGGCGCTTATAGCACTCTTATGGACATAGTTCATAAGTGATAAAAACTGGACTGTGCAAGTAGTGTGCAAAAGGGACTAAACTGCAGGCTGTGGAAGGTCAGTAGTTCAGCAGTTCGAGACCCGAGTGTGCCGCATGACGGAGTGAGCTCCCGTCTCTAGTTCCAGCTCCTGCCAACCTAGCAGTTCAAAAGCAAGAAATTGCCAGTAGATAAATAGGTACCACCTCGGTGGGAAGGTAACAGCATTCCGTGCGCCTTGGTGTTTAGTCATGCCGGCCACATGACCATGGAAACATCTTCGGACAGCGCTGGCTCTTCGGCTTTGAAACGGAGATGAGCACCGCAACCCTAGAGTCGGACTCAACGGGCTTTCGAGCAAGGGAACCTTTACCTTTTTTCCAGACACACACCCAGAAGAAGGAAGCCTTCCTTTGAGATGATGTGTCAATGGTTTTTAAGGTTACCTGCCCTCGTACCTGCTGTAAGATGGACCAGCTCCCTAGCCACATGTAGCACTGAAAACCAAGGCAGAAGACCAGAGACATGGAATCCAAACGCTATGTGGAAGCTTCTTCCTTGCACGCGCATGCAGCATTCCCCTTCCCCCACATAGCCTCGCCTAGCTGAAGCTACAGCCATGAGACAATCAAGGAATATCAATGACAATTACTCTGGCCGCGTGAGTCATGATCCCTCAAGGTGCCACTTTCCCACCCAGAGTTACTAGATCTCAATATTGTCCACTCCCTTAGTCCCTTCCCCCTGAACCCAGTTCCAATCAGCCTGCTTTGGAGATGGACCGGCAGGAGGTGTGCCAGGGGATGTGGCCAGCCTAGCCCACCCACCCCCAGGCCACCTCATAAAAAGGGCCACCCAGCCATGTGCTGTCTCTCTCTCCTGACCTTTACACCCACCCCACCTCCACGACTCTTGGTTAGTGCTGCCAGAGTCTCCACGTGTTTCTGCTGGTTCAGGACACGACCCTAATACCCCATAGTCTCCCTCATTTTTTCCAAGGATCGCTTCATCCCGCCGAGGACAGGTAAAGTATTACCCCTTAACGTAACATCCTGCTAATGCGATTGTGACTATCCCTTTTTGAAAAGTATGCAGATGGATGGGAAGCTAGCCCTTTTGATTGGGCCGGCTAGGATCCTTCGGATCCTTTGTCTTTCGACTGAAGCTACATAGGAATTGTGCCTGGCCAGCCCGGGCAAGTCCGGGCATGTCAGGCTGAATACATTACACCTTTCTACCTAATTTTCCTAGATCTGTGTAATTGTGAGTGTGTTTGAATTGCTGTATGCTTGTGAGATATCTTCAGCAAACAAAACCATTTTATACTGAAGCCAGCCTTTGAGTCTATTTCTGGTGATTCGGGAAGAAGCGGGACCCCTGTATACATTGGTGCTTGCTCCCTTATTTGCCCATTGCCTCGTGTAAAATCATAATTCCCCATATTATATCAAGGCAATTTGGCTAACACAGCAGCAACTAGTGACAGCTCTCTGGAGGCTGCACTGGCCACAAAGAGGCCTTGTAGGGGCTAGGAGACGCTGGAGCCAGAACAGGAGGCAAAGAGACCAGGCAACCTGGCAGTGACCGGGGGGGGGGGACACCAGGGACAGGTGTGAGCAGGCCAGGGGGTACATGGAGGAGGGAGTGCACTCCTCAGAGCCCCTGGATGGCCTGTAAGGGGGCAGAAGGTGGGAAAGCCCAAGGGAAGGAAGCTTCCTTCCTTTTATCCCTGCCAGGTGGACAGTACCGGGTCCTGATTGGGCCCAGGCCCACGATGCAAGGGCTCCAATGGGGTCATTAAAAAGGGGAAGCTCAACCCATGCCTGGGAGGCTTTTTAATATTCTGACTTTTACTGACAACCAATGCTCCCTCTAAGCTGTGGAGTCTTGTGAGAAAAAATTCTACTTTGTGAGCAGCTGGCATTAAAGTTGTGAGTGAGAGATTTGGCTACTGCATAAATTAGTCTGCTCTGGAGCCATCCTTCCTGAGCGAAGACCAAAATGTGTGAGCCGGAGGATAAAAAAACTGTGAGCTAGCTCACACTAACACAGCTTAGAGGGAACACTGCTGACAGCTTATGTTTTACTAGGTTTTATTGCATTGGTGTTTTTATTCTCTTTTTTGCTGTCTTTTGCTGTTTTATGACCGATTGCAATGACAGTGTTGTCTACTGTGTCCTATCTTACTGATTCATTTAGAGCATTGTTAGCCAATACTTCTCCAAAATCAAACTCCAGGCAGGCAGACAATGACAATAAAGCAATATAAATGAGAAATCCATAAAACAAATAAGCACATATAATTTAAGAAAAAGATGGTAATGCCAAATCCTGAATAATTCTACCTTCTACAACTTGCCAATTATCAATAGTATTGTATTTTTATCCATCTTAAAACCTCATTTTGTAAGCCATGCTGAATACTGTTTTAATAGAAAGGCTGGGTAGAATTTTTTCCCCAATTAAATAAATTAAAGATATCCAGAAAACCACTCAATATTTTAAGCTGCAGGTTATATAATGGAAAACCTTCATGTGGGCTTGTAGCCCATTGGGAATTTCATATGGTGCCAATTATGTGAATCTGTCTCCAGATGGAGCTTGTTACAGTGGACTCCAACATTTACCCAATTGCAATTGCTTGGCAAAGTGCAGTTATAATGATGCTGTTGTCAATCACACTCCCTTGATTTGAAGTATCAGCTTCAGTGGCTTGTAACCTGCAATGAGTCTTGCTGGGCCTCCCCACACACACACACTTTTCTCCATGGCTCAGAAGATGCATCGAAGCCAAAGATGAATCCTACCCTTCCATCTTCAACTTACCTATTTCTACTGCTGCCAAAAGTAACAGGTGGCAGACCAGTCAACCAACAGCCAGGTGGAGGAAAAATAGCCCTCCTTACTTCTTTCTTTTCTCCAATTCTTGTCTCTTGGTTGTCTTGGATACACAGTGATTGAGACCTGCTCTACACAGGTAGCAGAATGAAATGGCCATGAGAACACAGAATACTGAAGTGGTAGAATAACTGAACCATTTCAGACTGCAGAATTACTCTATGTTAATAATTCACTATAAATCAAAAACTATCACAGCATGCAAAGTACTAGGCTAGAATGTTTCTCCTTGATATGCTATGGGGGAGCATATGAGGAAGAACAGAATATTTACATGTGCAGTTGAGGTCAAAGTTGTTCATCATTACAAAAAGTCTAACGGAAAAGAAGTCATTGCCACCCACACAGCTTTTCAAACCTTGAGTTTCTCCTGCTCCTGACGGCCTTCTCCAAATTAACACATTGTTTTTTCCTAGAGAGTGCTTTGGTAAGAAGCAATCTAGAACTTCTAATAGTAGTAGAAGAAGAAGAAGAAGAAGAAGAAGAAGAAGAAGAAGAAGGAGATGAAGAGGAGGAGGAGGAGATTGGATTTATACCCTGCCCTTCACTACCCAAAGGCAGGGGTCGTTTCCTGCCGGAGCATGGCAGAGTAGCACTCTGGCAGAAAGGAACCCAGGGGCACACACCCCCACCACCATTTCTGGCCTGCCTGCGCAGGCAGATGGGCCAGGGAAGGCCTGCAGAGCCCCCCGCTGCCTTTCTCCCTTCCCAAATGGGGAAGGGAGAGAAAGGCATTCTAAACATGCCTGGGTTACCTACCCAGTCAGGCAGGGAACCCAGGCATGATTGCATGCCTGCCCTGTGTCAGGGGGCGTGGCATATGCAAATGAGTAATGCAAATGAGCTCCTGCACCTCTTTTTCTACAAAATGACCCCTGCCCAAAGGTGGCTCAGAGCGGCTTGCAAACTCCTTTCTCTTCCCCTCGCCACAACAGACACCCTGTGAGGTAGGTGGGGCTGAGAGAGCTCTGTCAGAGACTGCTCTTTTTCAAGAACACCTCTGACAGAACTACGGCTTGCCCAAGGTCATCCAGCCAGGTGCAAGTGGAGGAGTGGGGGAATCAAACCCGGTTCTCCCAGATTAGAGTCCGCGCACTTAACCACTACACCCAACTGGCTCTCAAGAACTCTTACAAGGTTAGCGCCTCCTTGCAGTGCAGTCCTACCACTTGCTAATCCCCCCTTTTTTATTTTGTCTAGGCTATGCCTTTGCATATCCAATACCATAAAAGGGGGGATGGTGATTGTAACACTACTGACTGCCCTGCTAGCATTCATGGTACTCATACTGCATTGGTATTTGCTTTTCTATCTTTTTCCAGCAATTATCAGTATCTTAAACATCAACTGATACCTGCTGAAGCACCAAAAATGCACAGTGGAAAAGAAAATACTACTATTGTTAAAGCATTTCATGACATGGAAATGAAGCCAAGGGTATCATCTTAATCAAGCTCAGGCACACAAAAACTACACGGGTGCCAGTATGGGGAATGGGGGGTGGTGGAGGACTATTCATGGTGTCCCTCCAAGTTTAGTAACAGTTTTACATTTTCTTACCTCAGCTGACTAAAGATTCTACTCTGAAGTGAAATGACGTTACACTGGGAAGTTATGCCATGATTAAAATTGTCAAGTCTTTAACACATCATGGGGCTCTTGTTTTTGCTACAATGGACCAACATGGTCTAGGACACTGTAATTTCTGTTTCTCATATAAACCGGTTGTCCTTAAAAAAAAATTATCCATTTAAATAGAAACACCTATCTCTAATCTATGGCTTCACACTGAAGAACAGAAATAACAGCTTTCTGCTCTAGTAACACCTTCAGTGCTAACAGATATTTATGGTTTTCCTTCCCATCTGGAAAAGGCCCTAATTGTGAATCTCATAATCTCTCAATTCCTCTCTGAGGGCCAATTCAGACACTATTACTGCAGTGGCATGGTTGTTAATGAAAATGGGCCCAGCCAGGCACAGCACTGCCATGGGTCTGTACTACGAGATCTCCTCAGCAAATATGGAGCCAGACATTACCACAGCCGCGTGGAGCACTGAACACAGAAACATTATTCCTGTGGCAATCACATGAATATCTTAATGTTTGAATTGACCCTGAGGTGCCATTCACGTGGCCTGCATAGAAGCCACTTTCCTCTTTTCCTCAGTAAGGTGCTGTCACAGATAGCCCTCCCAAGGAGGTACGGCTGCCAGGAGTAAGAACGCTCCTTGAAAATGCTCAGTTATGTAGACCACTTCTGCTTAAATCTTGCTGCAAAAATGTTCCTACTGGACTTTTTTTCCAAAATAAAAAGAGTGAATTTGAGAAAGGCATGTTTTATATTTATTTACAGGAATGTGTCTATACAGAGAGAGAGAGAGAGAGAGAGAGAGAGAGAGAGAGAGCACAAAGAAGTACAGATGCCCACGTTCTCTCTCATCTCCCTTGCCCATCCTAATAATCTATTCCCTCCCTTCAGTTCAAATTTTGACCAGATTTATCTCATTTCCATGTCTATGACTGTGGTCAACTTATAACAGATCTCCAGATGACAGAGATCAGGTCCCCTGGAGAAAATGGCTGCTTTAGAGGGTGGAGTCTATATGGCATTATAATCTGCAGAGGTCCCTCCCTTTCCCAAACCCAGCCTCCCAAGGCTCCATCCCCAAATCGCCAGGTATTTCCCAAGTGAGCATTGGCAACTCTGCCAAATATACAGTACAAAGGCACTACATATACACAGTTATTCA
>NW_015164673.1:411223-436648 GCF_001447785.1 Gekko japonicus
TGATACATGTGTACCAGACACTAGATTAATCTACAGGATCACAGGTAGTGCGTTCATCCGATATGCAGTCATAGAGTAAAGAAAATAATGTCTGAAAAGGGCTCATCCTTCAGAGGCATCTTGTAACAGCTAGATATTTCAGTGGAGAGTCAAAACAGACAGGATTCCTGGCATCAGCAGCTAACGAAAATAAAATAACTCAAGAGTCACCCTGTTCTTCAAAAGGCAAGAACAATCACAGTCAATAGACACCATACTGGCATTTATCCATCACAACTTGCCTCCATCCGTCATCAGCATTTTAGTTATTGCTTCTCAGTTCTCAGATTGAAGATCCAGAAGCTACACTACCTTTGTTATCCCCATTATAGCTTCATCATATGTTCCATGCGATAAAACTAGGCATGCTACGAACTTCAACATGAACATGATCACCAGGCAAACTTACCCTGCTTAGCTTCCTGAATCAGAGGCAAAGCTAATTGAAGTACCTTAATGGCTGTTACTGAAATAGGGGCCTTTTTTTTTTACTTTTGGTATTTTTAAAAAATTGGCACAGCTACACTATTACCCTATTTCTACTATTAGGTGACAGTCTTGTGCTACAGTTTAACAGCATTACTTGACTCAATCTACCACTGAAATCAATTAACAGGGGAGGAAGCAGATTCATGATCATAAAGAAGACACCAAAGGCACACTAAATAGTAAGTCTCAACTCAAATGGTGTCAATTCAGAATCTCAAATCCAAATTCCTTTTACCTGAATGCATTTTAAAACTGGAGGCAGACGTCGATGGTGGGGGCGTGGCAGTTTCAGCAAAAACAAAAGTCCTATAACAATATGAGAAAGTGGTATAATGACGTGAAACACATACATCCAAATTCATCTGGTCACATTCAAACAGCTCACCGAATGATCAGCTCCCTGCTCACAGAATGTCAGCCAAACTGGGAGGTTGTTCTATCATACCCAGATCAAATATAGGTGATCCTGTCGGCATAAAGGCCAACGAGGTTGCATCAGGTATGAAAAATGGTAGCAATTGTAAATTATAACAAATGCAAATAACATGTTTTGTCATGTTTTAGTAACGCCATGCGAGCCATCTCAATATCACTACCACAATTAAATTCTGTTCACGTACAGCGTGTTCTGTTTTTGAGAGTTTCATTAAAAGGAGGACTGTAGAAGCCACCATAAAGATCTCTAATGAGTTTTCCTTGCCACACAAAATTACTCCGCAGCAGCACAAAGATCACACTAATTAAAACAAATACTCAGTAAAAACAGACAACTGACTCCAATCTTATTTAATAGGATGGCTCAGAATTGCTATGCTAAAATACCCAAAGAGCTAAATATTTGTCTGTGTTAAGCGGGGGGGGGGTAGAGTACTTCCATCTCGTGGTGCCAAGGAACTTCTCTGCAGATTTATAGCAACCTGAAGTGGTATTAAAACTCTTCTCTGTTTTACGCTGAAGGATTTTGTTTTGAAGTTTTATGTCAGCTATGAGTCTTGGTGCTCCAATGCTCAGAACTACACGTTATTTCTGGGGAATCTGTTAGCAGCATACTTCATTTTCTATTCTTAAAGAGAATGTTAAAGCATTGTATATTTCCTGAGAAAGGTCTAGCAATCGCTTACTCTCAAGACCTTTTATGTCTTGCAGTTAACAAAAGTCCAAAAGGAAAAATGGTGGTGGTGGGGGGGGGTTATAAAGAAACGGTTTTGTTTTATTCTTCCCTTTTGATTTCCTACAGTATTTTCACTATATCATCCATAGCAATAGCTACTAAATGAAATATTTCTGTTGCTTGTTTGAGATTTCCTCGAGGGTGTTTCACTACAGTTACAAATTCAAGATGTCCAACTGGAATTCTGATCTCCCCCCTGCACCCCCTTGTTCTCATATACTCTCCACATCCATTGACAATGTCATCAAACACTGTCTAGACCAGGCACAAAGCTCTGTTTTTTGTTTTTTTAATATACTCTCCGTGTTTTTCTTCACTTACTAAAGGTACCCAGGCCATGTTGCTTTTCCCTTGGTGAAAGCTCTGATTTGCAACCCTGGTCATTTCTCACTTTTACTACTATAACAAATTGTTTAGAACCTTTCCAGTCTGCTTTTGGGAAAAGTGCATCTCTATTGATTCTCCTGGATCTGGTATTTTTGGCCACTGTGTGAACGAGTGTTGGACTGGATGGGTCATTGGCCTGATCCAACATTGGCTTCTCTTATGTTCTCTTATGTTCTTATGATCACTCAGTGGCTTTTGACAACACTGATTATGGTATCCTTCTGGACTGACTTTCCAGGCTGTGACTGGGAGACACTGTTTTGTGGTGGTACTCATCCTACCTGTAGGGTAGGCTGCAGGTGATGCTGCGGGGGCTGCTGCTCAGCACCTTGGCCTTTGACCTGCAGGGTCCAGCAAGGTTTCATCTTGTCTCCTATGCTCTTTAATGTCTAGATGAAACTACTGGGTGAGGTCATCTGGAGATATGGACTGGGTTTTCACCAATATATAGATGATACTCAGTTCTATCTCATACTTCTGACTGGTCCTAGGGAGGCTGCAGACACTGGGGAAGTGTTTGGAATGTCAGTTGGTGCAGAATGCTGTAGCCAGAACATTAGCTCGAGTGGGTTGTAGGGATCATATCACTCCAGTCTTGGCACAGCTTCCCTGGCTCCCTATTGGTTTCCATGTACAATTCAAGGTCTGGGACCAACATAAGTGATGGACCATCTGCTCCCTTATGAACCTACCTGACTGTTATGGTCATCTTTGGAGGCACTGCTTTGGGTAACCCTGTCTTCTGAGATGAGGCAATTGGCAATCTGGGTCCTGTCACCAAAACTCTGGTACTTTCTCCTCAAGACTTGTCTGTTCTCTTGTCCCTGTGGGTGAAGACATTTTTTTTCAACTGATGTTCTCTTGGTGATCCCTTTTTTCTGCGCACTCTTTTAACTGTTGTTTTATGTTTGGGTAGGTTTTTTAGCTCTGGTTTTAATTGCTTTAATAATGTGTTTTTATTGGGGGGGGGTTAAGATGTTGTTTTCTTATTTAGGTTTTAACTTGTTAGTTGTGCTGGTGGCCCTTGTGTGGGCAGAAATGAGGGGTATAAATTTTGTAAAATGAATACAATAAATAAACTTCCATTGCCACACACTGAACCAACTTACCTGCACAAAGCACTCTGTTGCCGAAATCCTTTCTCATTGTTCTGACCGTGCGGTATCTCCCTTTAAATTACTACATTGGCTTCATGAGCTCAGCCAGACCAAGTACAATCTCTTCTCCTGCCTTTCAAAGCCTTCTGTGGCCTCGCCTTCTCTCTTACTTGCCTGTTACTTTTGCTACTGGTCTCTGCCATCCTTAGGCAATCTGCTCCCTGAAATGACCATTTCCTTTCTCCCTCATGGCCCCAGAATGCTTGCATGATTGCACCTCAATCACTAACTTCAAATCACCTTCAAAGCCATCTTTTCCAACAGAGCGCAACCTTTGTTCCCTACAGAAATTAAAGCTAAGCACCTGTAACTAGAACAAATGTATATGACTAGGGTTGTAGTCGTTATTTTACTCACCAGGAAAGTTCCCAGCTGGCTATTGCCCTAGAGGTCCACTGGTGAACAGGAAGCAGCAGAACAATGTGCCAGCAGTTTTGCAGAGTTGTTTGATCCAGACCCTTGAGGAGCAATAATGATCTGTGTCAACTCATCAGTTGTCTTTCCCCACACCACCGTGAGCCACACCCATTATCAATAATATCAGCAGGTATATCAGCCTCTACAGTGCTGGCTCTCAGCCCTACAGTGGCAGCTCACAATGTCTGCCCTGTTCCCATCGCCATGTCCCTCTCCTCCCTTTTTCTCTCTCTAGACCAAAGTCACCATTTTAAAATATCTCACATCCTCCTTGTGTGTAGAAAAACTGCCCGCCATGGAAAGGGCTATACCCAGGGGCCCCCTCCCTCCCTCTCTCCCTCCCTCCCTCTCTCTCTCTCATTTTCTACATGAAAGGTACTTGTATCTAAGGGAGTGTACAAACATGAGACAAACACTCAACATCACCTGCAGCCTGAAGTAGCTTGATCCATAGTACTGCCACTTCAGTCTACCAGCGCATTCAGATTGGCTTACCACAGGAGGAATGTAAGTGGTGAATCAACAGCTTAGACCCGGAAGCAATCAGCTCATGTGTTGCATTAGTACCTTGAGTCAGGAGAAAATGGCTTAAGTAACTTGTGAACTGCCTCTAAGTGGATGACAATTATGTCACTCTGCCATTTCTCAGCATTTTTCTTGTCACCAGAAAGATGTGGAACTGATATGGTTAAACAGTCCTGTCTAAGCTCTGTTTATGGATATTGCTTCCATATAAATAAAGAGACTAAAAAGGAATGTGGGAGAAGTACACACTGTGGGTGGCTGAACTCCTAGTGAACTCGCCAAGAGTTCAGAGGTTTGGAAAGCATCCTAAAGTTTGGATTCTTATCTGAACCTTTTGCCCTGCTTTCCCTTCTCCTCATAACAGCCCTTTGTTCTTTCTTTTCAAATACAATCCTCTCTTTACTTCACCACCCTGCATTTCTCAAGACTTCACACCACAATCCTGTTGTGCTAACAGTGCTGGATGGATTGTTTTGAAGAGATGAGTGCTGTCCAAGCCAGAACAACACTCAGCCATCCTAACTCCAATATTGGGCACGATTATTTAGGCAAATCAGAGAAGCTATGAAAACAACTTCATCTCTTAATTTATTCTCACATAAAACTAGTAACAAGAAGGAATACACCATAGTTTTTCTCCCACCAACTTGAGAACTTTGTTCTATAGCCATATGCACTGTGGTGGTGGAAAGTGCCGTCAAGTCAAAGCTGACTTATGGTGACCCAGTGGGGTTGTCAAGGCAAGAGATGTTCAGAGGTGTTTTGCCATTGCCTGCCTCCACATCAGAATCCTGGTTTACCTTGGTGGTCTCCCATCCAAATACTAGCCAGGGGCAACCCTGCTTAGCCTTCAAGATCTGATGAGATACAGCTATCCTGAGCTATCCAGGACCAGGCTCACATGCACTACATATCCATAAAACACTTAGTATAAGGTCAGTTCTAGGGAAGGGCAGCCTTAGAAAGGCTTGTAAATCCTAGGACCTCTACCCAAGCCAGGACCTCTACCCAGACCTAGGACCTCTACCCAAGCCAATTTGGTGTAGTGGTTAAGTGCGCGGACTCTAATCTGGAAGAACCGGGTTTGATTCCCCACACCTCCACTTGCAGCTGCTGGATGACCTCAGGCAAGCCATAGTTCTGTCAGAGCTGTTCTCTCAAGGACAGTTCTCTCAGAGCTCTCTCAGCCCCACCTACCTCACAGGGTGTCTGTTGTGGGGAGGGGAAGGGAAAGGAGTTTCTAAGCCGCTCTGAGACTTTGAGTAAAGGGTGGGGTATAAATCCAATCTCTTCTTCAAGTAGTCCAAGGTTAGTCCCAGCCTCTCCCTGTCTCTGGTGACTGTTTCCATGACTGGTGACAATTCCTTGTCTGAACACCAGCCATTTCTCCAGCAACTTTATTGATCTAATGAAAACTGATCAGGAAATGATAAAAATGAATGGCATCATAATTGGCTCGGTCATCATTCCAAAGACTCAGACAGAAACTTGGAAGATTGTATCCAGATAGATGAACAGGGCACTGATAAAAGACCTCTGTTTATATGAACCAAGAGATTCAGATTACCAGGGGATAAACACTTTTCATATATTCACTGTCAAAGTGATCATCCAATCTAGTGCGATATATTTTTTGAATTTCTAGTACACAATTTCATCTATTAACTGAGAGATTTGACCACTTTAGTCAAATTCTTGGTGATTTATCAACAAACATTGCCCCAAACCTGACTTTGAATTATGAGTTAGATACTACAACTCCCTTTTGGCTAAGTGCTTTCTCCATTGGAGACAGGCCTGTTCCCCTGAAGGAGGTTTTCCTCACTTTAATGGAAGTTATAGGAGCCAACCCATTGTATTATTATCATTTTCTGATAATACATTTTGCTATTTTTACCTGGAAATTGTGAAACAATACCTTGCTAATTGGAGACTACTTTATTTGGGGTACCCATCCTCAAATCCTCTTAGGCCCTGTCCACACGAGGGGTTTTGGGCCGGGAGTGGGCCGGATCGGGGCCGGAGCAAACGGGCGTGATCCCACTGCAACATCTGGGCAGCATTGCGCACCCGTCCCCGATCCGGCCCTTCCCCCGAAGAGACGCATCAAAAATGAACCACCTACTGAGGTGGTTCATCCACGACAGCCGCATCAAGGCCAGTTGTGGGATCGCCAGCCCATCTTTCTGCCGACGCAACCCCGGCTCCTGCCTGAACTGCGCATGCTCAGACATGCGCAGTTTGGCAGTCTCCCGTTCCCCTCTGTCGCTTCCCCTGGCATCTGATCATGCCGGGGAGGGAATGCACCGTGGCTCAGGGGATCAATGTGATCCCGCCACGGCGTGTTTCTTTTGGTGCGGCTTTCAAAAGCCGCGCTTCAGCCCGTCCCTTTCCCCCCCGTGTGGCAGGGGCCTTTGTTTCTTCTGATTATGAGGCCAAAAAGCATCCCTCTCTGTTTGCATCAGATTTATGTATTGTGTTGTCCTTCATACTCTTAGTCTTCTACCTCAAAATCATCTGACATTGGGACCAGTGTTCCCTATAAGCTGAGAGTGTGAGCTAGCTCACAGTTTTTTAGCCTCCGGCTCACACATTTTTGTCTTAGCTCTGGAAGGATGGCTCCAGAGCAAACTAATTTATGCAGTAGCCAAATTGCTTTGCTCACAACTTTAATGCCAGTAGCTCACAAAGTAGAATTATGCTCACAGGACTCCACAGCTTAGAGGGGGCATTGATTGCAATCATGGTAGTCCAGACCTTCTCTGTTAACCATCTTCCTTCTGCACCAGATCCTATAAATCCTAAAGCTGCCTAAGATATCACGTTTCAGTTTTTTCATTATACATAAACTAAAACTCTTTGTAAAGTAACTGAAAGCCAGAAGGAATGAACTTTTAGAGACTAACTAAATTAATTCCTTCTAATTATTTTATTTTCTTGTAAGATGTGTCTGCTATTAGGACAAAGAGCATTTGTTAGCGTCACAGTCAATGATTATGTTAGACTTCTGCATTCAGTACAAGTCTAAGATGCTACCAACTACACTGCAAATTGTCAGTGTATTTTTTTCAGATACTCTCCCTTCCATCTTAATATCTCTGCTCTGGGTTCAGTTTCTCGGTGCAAGCAGCTGTAGAATGTGATGGAGCACTGGGGATTGTTTTTACACAGACAGATCATGTTATATGTATAACATTTGTTTAAGAGTTGTTTATAAGAGCCTTTCAGCCCATGGCAGCTTGGTTACCAACCTTCAGGTGGGACCTGGAGATCTCCTGGAATTACAACTGATCTGCTGACTTCAGAGAGCAGATTCCCCTGGAGAAAATGGCTGCTTTGAAGGGTAGACTGTATGGCATTATACCCTGCTGAGATCCCTCTCCTCCCCCAAACCCCTCACTCCACAGATTCCACTCCCAAATCTCCAGGAATTTCCCAACCCAGAGTTGGCAACCCTATGTGTCAGCCTGAGCAGACTTTTAGATCTTTTCCGCATGTTTGACTTACTCCTGTGTTTCTTGGCAGCCCATCCACAAGCATTGGAATTGGTTTGGACACGGCTCTTCTGCTCATCTGCCCTCCCTGTGCATTTTCAGAGTTGGGGAGTTCAATTTATTTCCTTCTGCACATGAATTAAATAATGAGGATGTTCTAGGGAGCGTGCTGTTGTCATTGGTGGCATTATCGGTATGCAGGGCTCTTTTTGTACAAAAAGCCCAGCAGGAACTCATTAGCATAATAGGCCACACCCAACAGCAGGAACTCCTTTGCATGCTAGGCCACACACCCCGAATGTAGCCAGTCCTAATGAGTTCCTGATGCTGGGTGTGGCCTATTATGCTAATGAGTTCCTGCTGGGCGTGGCCAACTTGGGAGCCAGCCGGAACTCCGTTCCTGTGCGTTCCTGCCCAAAAATAGCCCGCACAGGTGGATCAGATTTCCTGATTATAAGCATGTTTGCTCAGAGTTAAGCTCCACTTGACGCAGTGATACTTCTTGATGAGAAGACTGAAGCACTCCTGCTGGGACAGAGCAAAGTCCATCAGCTGTTTCCGCTATTGTTCCCTGAAATACGGAGACTGGGCTAGCCTGATCTCAGAAGCCAAGTAGGGTCAGCCTTGGTGAGTACTTAGGTGGGAGACCACCGCAGAAGTCCAGGGTCACTACACAAAGGCAGGCAATGCCAAACCACCTCTGAACATCTCTTGCCTTGAAAACCCCATGAGGGGTCACCACAAGTTGGCTGCAACTTGATGGCACTTTCTCCTACCATCAAACACCTTTAAATCCCATTAATTTTAGCAGCAGAGACAAGCCCTTGCTTAACTTCCTTTGAAACCAGTTATGTGCTTATCTTAGGCTGGGTCATGCCTAAAGGTGTTTAGACATAATACCTCAAAAAACATGGTCCTGCATAGAAGACTGGTCCAAAATATGGATAGCTGCAAAACAGTTACGAGCGATTCCATATAAGGAAAACATATTTAAAATGTACCACCGGTGGCACTGGTCCCCGGATAAGATAGCTAAATGTTACCCAAACGTATCTAAAAACTGCTGGAAATGTAAAAACAATGTAGGCACCTTCTATCACTTGTGGTGGAGGTGCCAAAAGTCCCAACAATACTGGCAGAAGGTCCACAAGATATTAGTAGATATGTATGAAGTAGAAATACCTTTTAGACCAGAAATATTCTTGTTAAATATATTTCCAGATAAGTTAAAAAATGAAGAGAAATATGCTATGGGATTTATTATTACTGCAGCACGTATTCTATCTGCCAAAAATTGGAAACTTGAGAGGATACCATCACGAAGAGAACTGATTAATAAAGTTCAGGAAGTAATCGAAATAGACAAACTAACTACAATTTTAGAGAATAAAGACATGGATATATTTCATAGGAGATGGGAAATGTTTTATAAGTGGATAAAAGAAAATAATGTATAATTCTGCTTTAGTTGATTCTGATAGTTGAAAATGTAAGAATCACTATGAATGCATGATGTAATGCATAAGAAAACTGTAATAAATATATATATACGGGGAAAAAACATGGTCCTAAATACTATACCAGAGAATAAGTGCAAATCTGAAATTAATGCTTCAGTCACATGAAACAAAGCACATTTGGTAAGAAAATAAGCTTCTACCCAAAGGTGTAAGAAAATAGGCTTACACCCAAAGGCATTCATTTCTGTATCATCTGCTCATCTCTCTTTCCATCTCTGGCCCTGCATACTCGTCAGGCTGTAGGATTATTGTGGTTTAAGGTTTCTGCTGCAATTACCCGGCGCATAATTCAGAGAAGTGGAGCAGCCTGGAAGGACCAGCTCGGGAAATGCCCCCGCCTCCTCCCCCCCCCATGCCCTTCTCCTATTCTGTACTTGTGGTGTTGAACACCAGCCCTACTTTGCTTTCTCTTCTCTTCTCTTTCGCAGGAGATTGATGCTGCCGGCTTGTCTGGGGTCAGTGGGCGATGTGGACCAACGTGGGGGGATCACGCTGCCAGCGAGGTGTGCGGTTGCATTCGGTGGGAAGAAAGGCAGCAACTCCGGGTTGAGCCCACCTCCCAGAGGCAGAGGCTTGAGCCCACCCCATAGTTCCCCTGCTCCTCCCCCCAGCCATCTGGGAGCAGAGTGGGGGCTCCCCCGGGCATTAGCCTGGGAGAGTCGGACTGGCAGGCAGAGGCTGCCCTGGGGACACCTGGCTGGCACGCTGGGCGAGGCAGCTGCTTTCGAGCTGGAGCTCCGGAAGGGGGTGGGGGAGGGCCATGTGCTTAGCAGCCCTGCCGGCTGCCCACTGAGCAGCGCTTCTCAGCCCTGGAAGCCCGAGCCGGGCAGTAGCGTGGTGAGGGAGGGTGGGCTGCTTGTCACAGGTGGCACCTTCTCCAGCACCAGCCACTGAGTCTAGGCCCGGGGAGGCTTCCCCCTCTAGTGCTGCTGCAACCCACTGCAAATACGCTTCTTCGAAGAAAAGGAGAGGGGGGGCGGAGTACAGAAAGTCGCTGGCACTGACTCATTCCCCCTTGAAATGACCCCTGAATGTAAATGAAATTATCCCATAACTATAGGGATAATGAAAAACTTTACAGTCCTGTAAACATACATAACCAACCACGAACACGGAGTCTCAGCATGTGGTTCTGTCAGCTAGCTGCCATTGAACTCTGTGGATGGGGGGAAAAAACCCTCTCTCCTATGGCATCTGCGCATGCCTACTGTGTGCCCTGTGTGTATCCCTGTGTAATGCATTCCATTCTATGAACGCTAGTGTACGCTTATCTGCAAGATTAACAGGTGTGGAGAAGGGCTACCGCATCTCGTCAGCCGGGCTGGAAATGGACCCAGGGAAAATTAAAGATGTGGTGGGGTGGGAGGCACCCAAGACTAGACGGCAATTACAAGCGTTCTTAGGATTTGCCAATTTTTATAGAACATTTATCAGGAACTTCACCCAGATCGCACTCCCCCTCACTGACTTACTAAAAACCAAGGGAAAGGGCCAGGATGCCACGAGACCTGGGGCACCTTTAGCTTGGTCGGCGGAGTGCGACAGGGTGTTCGAGTGCTTGAAAGAACTGTTTACCTCCGAACCGGTATTGGCTCATCCTGATGAGACCAAAAAATTCATTGTGCAAACTGATGCCTCAGATGTAGCCATGGGGGGGGCGATCCTTCAGGAAGGGGAGGATGGGTTGTTGCACCCGCTGGCTTACATCTCCAAAAGGTTTTCAGAGGCTGAGAGACATTGGTCCGTGTGGGAAAAGGAGGCGGGGCAATCAAGCTTGCGGTGTCTACGTGGAGGCATTGGCTGGAGGGGGCGAAAGTTCCATTTGAAGTGTGGACTGATCACAAAAACCTTGAAACTCTAAAAACGCCCCGCAGCCTAAACACAAAACAACTCCACTGGGCTGACTTCTTCTCTAAATTCCAATTCACTCTACACCATTTCCCAGGGTCCGCTAACTCTTTGGCGGATGGGTTGTCACGCCTCCCTCAGCATGCCAGTCAAAGAGACATCATTGTGGACTCCATTTTCACTCCCGCCCAGCTGGGTGGCGCAGTTACTACAAGAAGGCAAGCCACGAAACGCCCAGCCGCTCCTTCTCCACCTTCATCCCTCCCCTCCCTGCCTTCCCCCTCACCGGCAGAACCCTCCCTTGGGCCGTCCCGGCCAAATGACTGGCGGGCGGGGTTCTCTGAGGAGGACAAGACGATTGTGCAAGGGATTGAGGGTTGCTATGAGGGGGAAAATGGCTGTTGGTATAAGGAAGGGAAGTTGTATGTGCCCATGGCGTTGCGGGGGAAAATCTTGGAGACGGCCCATGGTTCCAAGCTGGCGGGGCACTCGGGATTTGTGAAATCTTTGCAATTGCTCAAGCACCAATTTTGGTGGCCCCACATGCGCAAGGACTTAACAGCGTTTGTACAGACCTGTCAAAAATGTGCCATGACCAAACCGAGGGGGGGTAAACCTCCGGGACTGTTGCAACCCCTCCCGACCCCCTCCAGGCCATGGAAAGTCATCTCCATGGATTTTATTACAGACCTGCCTCCGAGTACAAAGAAGACTGTCATTTGGGTGGTGGTGGACTTGTTTTCAAAGCAGGCACATTTTGTTCCTTTCCCTTCACTCCCCACTGCCAAAGCTTTGGCCAAAACTTTCTTCAACCACATTGCACGTCTCCATCTCTTACCTGCTAAAGTGGTCTCTGATAGGGGGACACAATTTGTTTCGAAATTCTGGAAAGAACTGATGGCAATTATGGGTGTGGAAAGGGGACTCAGCAATGCTTACCACCCAGAAACTGACGGGCAAACCGAGAGAGGGAACCAAACCTTGGAACAATATTTACGTTGTTTCACAAACTATCAACAGGATGACCGGTGTGATTTGTTGCCACTAGCTGAATACTGCTACAATAACACTTGTCATCCCTCCATTGGCATGTCTCCTTACAAAGCTGCATTTGGTTATGACAGCCCTCCAATACCGTTCCTGGAGGGATAACCTAATGAACAACCTGGCGATGCCAACGAGTGGTGCGTGGCTTTGCAACAAGCCTGGCCACTGCTGTGCAAAACTTTGAATGCGGCCAAGGCCGCCTATAAGAAACAGGCTGACAGAGGTAGGGTGGTGGGTTGGGCTCTACAGCCTGGTGACTATGTGTATGTGTCCACTAAAAATATAAAAATGCTGCGACCAAGTAGGAAGTTGGGGTGGAAATTTATTGGGCCATTCAAAGTTCGCAAGGTGATAAATAATGTAGCTGTTGATGTTCAACTTCCTAAGAACCTGAGGTCTTTACATTCTGTATTTCATTTCAGCCTTCTTAAAAAAGACAATGGGTTTTGCAGCTGGCGCCAACCGCATCCTCCACACACACCCCTGTTTTGGTGGACAGTGAGGCACACTACGAAATTGCTGATATTTTGGACTCCAAGCTGAAACGTGGAAAGCTCTACTATTTGGTCGATTTCGGACCCCAGCACCGAGAATGGGTGGAAGTAGGGGATATTTGGGCCCCTCGCATGCTCAGGAGCTTTCACAAAAGGTTCCCGGGGAAACCGGGAGGTCTTCCGCCCTGACTGGGAGGTGGGTGGGAAGTTGATTTTCAAGGGGGCAGAATGTCAGCTAGTTGTCATTGAACTCTGTGGACGAGGAAACCCCCCCCTCTCTCCTATGGCATCTGCGCATGCCTACTGTGTGCCCTGTGTGTATCCCTGTGTAATGCATTCCATTCTATGAACGCTAGTGTACGCTTATCTGCAAGATTAACAGGTGTGGAGAAGGAGCCGCTTTGCTTAGACTATAATGAGCTGGACCGTGTGAAGCTTTAATTGTTTATCTTTATAGAACCGTTGCTTCTCAGGCTTTTGGGTGCAAATACGAAAGTCTGCCCGCGCGGCGGGAACCAAGTCTATTGGTTATTAACGGTTTGAATGTCTTTCATTATCCCCTGCTAAGTCCGTCCCAGGTATTCTCAACAGTGCACTTGTTCCTGCTCTAATATGGCTTTAATAAAATACTACTTTGCTTAAACGTGTATTGGACTTATAGCTGTGAGAGATCGGACAGGTTCACAAAGTCATCAAGGGGTATAACCACAGTTTCAGACAGCACCACTTTTCATAGCAAAAGTCTTGGCAGCCACAAACATGGTACCGCATAAACGTATTGTTCATCACTTGCTAATGTTTCAAGAGTGAATTTAATTCAGTTTCCTCAAGAACTTCTACAAGGAATTCTGCATCATCTTTGGTGATTCAGCTATGGATTTGTTAGGCTAGCAATATAACTTGAGGGTCCATGAGAAATGGATACCCAGTGGAGATAACTGACATGCTGTTTTTCATTTATATTTTTGTACACTGTTTTAATTCTCCACTTTTTAGCATTGCCTTCATAGATTTGTTTGTGTTATATATATTCATGCTGTCTTGTTTTTACACACAATTTATGTAGTAGTTGTATTTACAGTGTATATCATGTGTATGCATAATATTGATTTATCATACACAAATAATATTGAAAAGCATATTCCTTTTAATCGGGAAATATGGTAACAAATGAACAGAAAACGGTGCAAAACTAGAGAACCTGGGGTTCCGTTCATACAAGGGAGAATAAACCAAAAAATGGACATACTGGTCCAAACAGCAGAAAAGAAAATTTGAAATCATCCCTAATACCCATAGAGAAGTTAATTCAAACTAGTTACCTTAAAGCAGATCAGGGGAAACAAGTGTGGATCCACAATACTCATGGGGGGGGGATCCCTTCCTCCTTTTAACTATAACTCCCCCCCATTGCATTACTGCCAGCAGCTCCAGCTTTCAATTAAATTTAAATTAAAGCTAAGAGGAGAAAGGAATCTCTGCTCCCCCTCACACATGGTTGCAGCAGCTCCCAGCCTCTGCCACAAGGCCTGTCATGCTGCTGCCCCCCACACTCCAACATAGATGCTGGCGAGCCCCAGCATGGCTCCCGGCCTTCATCAGCAGGTCCACTGCAGCTCCCCAAACCTCTCCACCCTTGCAGATGTCTCTGGCAAGCCCAGCCGGCTTCTGGAACTTCCAGCATCAATGCCAGTGAGCTAAGCATGGCTGCTGGCCTCCACTGGCAGACTACTGCAGCTCCTCCCCCTCACCCCACCATCACCACCTAGTCTACATCTCCTAGACTAAACCTAGACTACAATTTTCTTGGGGGACGTATTTAAACCCACAGTACAATTTTTTTAAGGTTTTCAATTTTTTCTGCAAACTTGGGGGGGGGTCCCCCGAGTTCGGAGAGAACTCTGTCAGTGGGCAATTCTACATCTAACATTTGCTCCACATTTTCTCAACTGGGAGGAAAAGATGCAGCTCAAAACCGCATTCAAATACCTCGGGGCAATGCCGTACTGACTGCAAAGTCACCCCTGAATGGCCATAAATCTATGCACACGGTGCCATAAAACCCAATGATCAAAGAATGCAAAAGTGGCATGCAATGTAGAGGGTACCATAAAACCCGATGATCAAAGAAAGTAAAAGCACCATGCAGCGCTGAGGGGAATTTCTGTGCCAATGTGGGTTTCGTAAAACAACGGACAGAAAAACCAATGCAGAATAACCCAGTGCGGGCCCAATCCATGGATTTAGATATCCTCTGATTAGCCCAACTTGACTATTAGACATATAGATATGTGGTATACCATTTGTGTGTCCAATGATACCAGTAAGGGAAAAATAAAGGTCAGCACTTTTGGCAATGTTTTAAAAGCACATTACATGCTGTCATAAAAGGAAAAGATCGAATGCTATTCTGGAGGGAGTACAATGCAATTGCAGCCCCAGCTGTGATAACTGCTGCACAGTGACCCGTGACTGCCTCTTATGTGAACTGCAGGTTCTAAATCTGATCATTATGTACAAAACAGATGCTGAGACTTTAGAAAAAGAACAGGGAGGGGGGAACTATATTAAAGCAAAACCAAGCTTCCAGATGAATACAATATCTGTCACTTTACCTGCTAATTGTTTCTGCCAGAGCCGTCAGTCATGAATCTCAGAGGAGGAATTGGAAGGTACACTGCATGATGCAAAATTGTGTGTTACCAGCAGAAGCCTGCTGAGCTTATTTTCACTGCCTTCAATTAGTTTTCTAAGAAAAATAGGAAATGCGCAACCTTTGTATCCATTCGTATTGGGCTTTGAAGGGCAGTCATTAAGATGGCTCAGCATCTCCACTGTGCAATTTAGTAGAATTCTACAGTACCTTCTGGCAAAGCATTTAATTTCTAGCTTCTGTGTTTAAAGTTGGGGGGGGGCAAGTGAGTAGTAATTTAGGGTATCGTGCAAGTGTGGTCTTCTCTGGGGAAATTCACTGGGGATTATTTAGATCTGAGCTAACATGACAAAAAAGATCCTCATGGGTCTCAAGACCTGGAAGTAAGGGATCTGTTTAGTCCATTACCTAAGTAGCCAAATGGATGCCTCTCTCTTGGTGGGCTCCAGTAAAGTACATTCTATAGTCTTCTTTCATTCAGATAGTCCTCGCAAAGCTTTCCAGATGAAGTGTGACCCCCATATGCATTAACTTAATGATTCATTTTCACTTTTAAAGAGTCATATTTGCTCCAACACATTTGGCTCAAAAGCCAAATTCTGTTCTACAGAATTTATTCACCATTAAATTCGAGTCCACTAGCACCATAGAGAACAAGAAGGTTTTCCGGGTATAAGCTTTCAGGACTCAAAGCTCCCTTCATCAGGCACAAGTAGGAATGGAGATCTCAGTCTTCTCATCGCAAAACTCAAATTATCTTTTTCTCCCACTTCTTGGTCACATTCAAGGGCCTTTTCTAATTTACAACAACAATTTGGAAGCATTTAAAGGCACAGTACCACAAGTGCTAAACCAAGCACGCTGGTCTTTAATTAATTCAATAATTCAATAATTAACTTAAGATATTTGTTACCAGAAGACCTGGTGGTGGCTACTAGCTTTGATAACTTTTTTTTTAAAAGAGTATACAAATTACTGGAGGATTGTTCAATCATGTAATAGGGGTTTGCATAGAATTTGTTTTCATGTTTATTTCATTTGTTCATTATTGCCTTCATCTCGTTTTTGTTATTTTAATTATTATCCTCTTTGCTTTCATTCTTTTACTTTCATTTTCATTTTTATTGATTTCATCAGTAAATATATTTCTTGCTCTAATACAGTCTTAAGAATTGTCTCTCCCTCACCCATGGGATTCCGCCTGCCAGATGTAAGTGAGACAGGGAAGCACGTCCCTGTTTTATAAGCTGTTGAAAGCAAAACACATTCTTGTTTCTCATCCACCATAGCACTGCCCAAACTCCTGCCAGTTTGGCTCACATCACAATTGCCAGTCGTGAATATCCCCCCAGATTGATCAATGATCAGTTTGAGTGATCACTGAGCCATTTATCAGATTTCACTGGGTGGCTGCACATCAGTGACAACAGTATGGACATACAATGGCCTTTCACTCACATCCACTGTGTCACAAATGCACGATTTAGCAAAGAAGCATGGAAGTTGCATCTTCCCCTCCGGCTGCTTTCACACTGAGGATTTTCTTCCTGTTTTGGAGTTCTGCTTCTGTGATGGAAAGCCCCCCCCCTCCCACCAAGTGAATTTCTTCCCATTTGGGGCTCCATTTCTGCTGTTGAAAGACTCCCCCCTCCCAAGTACCTGATTTATACATTTCTTCTTAATGTGGGGCTCCATTTCACAATATGAAAGCCTAGTAGCACAAAAGCTACTGTGCAGCCACCAACCAGTTCATAATGACTTTGTAATGGATGTCACAATGAGCTGATCCCAGGATTGGCTCAGCATGATCACACCCATCATATATGGTAAAGTCATTTGGTGAATTCCTTTGTGGTGAAATTTGGGGCACCTCTAATCCACTAGGATAAAATTCTTAAGGAATGTGTCCTTCACTCTAGGGATCCTTCCTCCCAGATTTCAAATACACAGGGCAACCGTCTCTGCTTTATAGCCAATTATACTTCTCACTACTGGGGATATGCACTAGTTGTTATAGCCGAGTTGCACAGTCAAGAAGCAAGGTATTGTGTGCAGTAAATAAACTCCAAAAGAAGTATATTTCAAAAAGGTAAAGAAATATATTGAGGTAGATTCAATTCATATCACGTTGCAGTCAAAAGGAGAGAGAGAAACCTAATCTAAAGAATACTATTCCCTATCACAAATGGCTAGCTACTTTGGCATCATGAGTGTAAGATTGCATGGCTTCTGCAGGAGAGACCTGTAGATGCGTCTTGCTCCTTGAAGAGCCATGAGAAGAGAGAGAGACAAAGAGCACTGAAGAGAGGAGGAATCAGATAGAAGCCCACAGGTAAGACAAAGAGAGACATCCCATTCATTAAGGAGATTTATTTATTTATTTGTTTTATTTTATTTATTTATTTATTTATTTGTTTGTTTTATTTTATTTTATTTATTTATTTATTTATTATTAAATTTATACCCCGCCCTTCCGCGTGGGGCTCAGGGCAGCTTACAAGGCAAGAGAAAACTTGCTAATAAAACATCAATACTATAATACACTTAAAACATCATATACAATTTAAAATCCATTTAACAATAAAGTGCTCAAAACTACATTCATTCCAAAATCTCACACAAGATAACACCTATACACATCTAGAGCAATGTAGCACCCCCCAATGTCCAAGCATGCTAAGTCACAAGTCACGTTACTCCAACACTCACCTGTAGGACAGGTACAGAAAAACACATCACATTGGCATGTGGGTTTTTCTTCATTCCTGGGAAGCCTCTAGTGAAGGGCTACTTTTAAAAAGCAATGGAGTTCATGGGTGAGGGTAGCTAAACATTGTCTCCCCCCTTCTCCCACTCAAAGCCTTATCTCATTGGTCTTAGTTGATTTCATTTTTGTCTCATCCCCTGCTGACTTCTAGAATTTAAGCTGGGCTGAGAGAAAAAAATGTTTAGGTCCCCTTGCCACGTACTCCAGTTTTGTTGAAAACTAGACACCCCACCCCAACTTTCTTTGTATGTGAAAAGGATATTAAAGGTAAAGGTTCCCTTGCTCGAAAGCCAGTCGAGTCCGACTCTAGGGTTGCGGTGCTCATCTCCGTTTCAAAGCCGAAGAGCCAGCGCTGTCCGAAGATGTTTCCGTGGTCATGTGGCCGGCATGACTAAACACCGAGGCGCACGAACGCTGTTACCTTCCCACCAAAGTGGTACCTATTTATCTACTTGCAATTTCTTGCTTTCGAACTGCTAGGTTGGCAGGAGCTGGAACCAGAGACGGGAGCTCACTCCATCATGCGGCACACTCGGGTCTCGAACTGCTGAACTACCGGCCTTCCACAGCCTGCAGTTCAGCGTCTTAACCCTTTGAGCCACCGCAGTTCCTTGAAAAGGATATTACCTGTCCTTTTTTGTCGTAGTGGGTCCACTTTGACATGAAATTATTGGCATCAGAGATCCTCACTGATCTCTTGCATAGACAGACAGAGATCTCAGATCGTTCCTTCACAGATTTCTTAAATCTCACCTGAGCCCGTTCGGGGGAGGGCGGGTTATAAATCCAATAATAAATAAAAAATATAAATAAATTTGTACCCCCTGTTTCATGTTGGAGAGCAGATACTGCTGTTCCTACTCCCATTTTGCTCTGCAGGACCCTGCATGATTGCCTTCCACAGAGTACAAGCAAAACTTTGCCTTGCCTCCCTCCAAGCAGGGCAGCTGACTATCATTGAAAGAAGGGAAATCTTTTTTCATATATATTCTATGAGAAAGATAGCTACACATGCTTTATTTTCCTCAGCTGGATCAATAACTTTAAAGACATGGTACACATTTGGCATGAGAAGAGGCACTTCCAGTCTCCTATGAAGCCACCTTACATAAATAGAGTCTGAGGGGAATGGTAGTCCCCAAGCCAAATTGATGACAGTTCCTGAACCAGAATTTATGAAAGAATGTATGTCTCCATTAGTTAGAAGAGAAAAATCAATACCAACTAGGCAGTGTAGATGTTTCTGACTGAAATCACCACAGGAAGCTGTTCTGATAATTGAAGACCATGATTTGGCAGTGGATGGTAAAGGCCATTTTTAACTATGGGAGATCTACCGGATTGTGTCATAGGATGGTTTGTCTACTGACATGTGTTTAACCTACAAGCAACAACTGCTGTTAAGGAGGGGGGGAAATGTGGACACAGAGTTAACCTGAGGCAGTTATGCTGAAAGCAATGTTAATATAGGTTAATGGATTCACACTGACATACTGGCTCAGGTCATGGCTTAGTCTCCTTCTAAAATTTCCCTCAGCCACTGAGAGCTGCTGTGATTGTTGTAGGTGTATCCAGAGTTCCTTGTAGCTCATTCAGATCACATTTGAAAGTGCACCAGGGGAAATCACCAATGGGAATTGCAAATTTCAGTTAAGAAACATGGCAGCATTTATAACTTGGGTTAACTGTGAAGTAATTCTATGAGAACCTAACCCCAGACAAATTTCAAATTCAAATGCTGCGACTCTACAAACAGATCAATTTGTTTGGGTCACCTCAAACAAATTACAGTAGATTCCATCCCTTACACATGTTAATTACTTGAGGTATACCTTTGTAACTTTCAATTGTATTTGCTTGTATCATTTCATCCTACACTAGGTTTTACATTTTGCCTATCCAGCAAGAGTTGGGAGTATCTTACACCCATTGTTAGTGAACTGATTTGAACGGGATCTTCTTTTGACCCAGCCTCTAACTTCCCCTCCCCCCACACCTTTCTGCTGTATACATCAATCAGCCTGATGGATTTACACTCCAATACAACTGATAAAGTGACTCACAAATGTTTATCCTGTTAGTTTTTAAACTGCTACTGGACTGTTTCTAGCCCAGAGTATTGCTAAGAAAAATGCTGTTCTAAAGTCCCAGTGAGCATTCAAAGAGAAAATAAAAATGAGCAAAGCATCTGAAAGTATTTATTCTTTTTCTAGATCAGCCAAAAAATGGAAAGGTTCTGGACCACAAGGCAGAGATAAAAGAATATTTAAAAGCCTGCACAGAAAAGATGGTTGCTTCCATTCCCCCTTGCTCCCTAGGACACTAATGGTTATCATTGTGTTATAAATAGTTCTTTGCAATATATTTACTGGAAGAACAGTATTCTGTGTTCTGGGCCAGTGAAAACAACTGTATGACTGGCCCAATCTCCCATGGCAGAGTAGGGATTCAATCCGGGATCTCTCAGACCACTAATCCAGAATTTGATACACTATACCACATGGCACAGGTTGATATCTTATATTCTAATAGCAAAGTCGGCCAGACATTGGATACTTAAATCCAGTGACTGGATCTGTGACCGGGCAAGACAGATCTTCCAACAAATCTGAAAAGTGGGCCCAGGTTCGCAAGAAAATGTAAAATCTTTTTTTAAAAAAAAACCATTGGAAAGTTTAAAAATGTGAAAAGGATTAAAGGAGGGCCTGTAGCTTTAAGCAATGCATTTCCTCAGTGGCTGTTGCTAGGCAACAATGGTATTCCAGGCTGAGTTTCAGTGAGTAAAAGGCAGGGGGAGCTCCCTTTCTAGGCCTATTTCGGCCTTTGAGGGAGGACTTATTGGGGCCAAGGTGGCTGCTACAGATTGGGAAATTCCTGGAAATTTTGTGCAGGAAAGAAGAAGAAGAGATTGGATTTATACCATGCCCTTCACTACCCGAAGGAGTCTCAGAGTGGCTTACAATCCTTTTCCCTCCCCACAATAGACACCTTGTGAGGTAGGTAGGGCTGAGAGAGCTCTATTGAGAACTGTCCTTGAGAGAACAGCTCTGGAAGAATTTATGACTGACCCAAGGTCACACCAGCAGCTGCATGTGGAGTGGGGAATCAAACTTGGTTCTCCCAGATTAGAGTCCATGCTCCTAACCACTACACCAACTGTCTCTCTGCTGCACACCTCCCCACCACTCAGCTGATATTCGCTGTCTTCTGCAGTTTGTTTAAAGGGACTGCCTGAAATAGCTGAGCAGCAGGGATTGCCTCCCGCTGCTCAGCTGTTTTTGTGCCTTTTGCAGGGGACAGAAAATATGAGTTTAAAGGGACTCTGGTGTGAACTGCAGCACCACAAAACTGAGCCACAGTTTTCCTAGGGAGAGGCTGAGGTAAGGGGGAGATTAAGACAGAGGGGCAGATAAAGGTAAGTTGGCTGTTCAGTGGGGTGGAGATAGGGTTGCCAACTCCAGGTTAGGAAATTCCTGGAGATTTGGTGAGGACAAGGTTTGGGAAGGGAAGTGACCCCAGCAGGTATAGTGCCATAGACTCCACCCTCCAAAGCAACAATTTCCTCCAGGGGAAGTAGGATGGCCAATCTCCAGGTGGGGGCTGGAGATCACAGAATTATAAGTGCTGTCTAGATGACAGAGATTAGATCCTCTAGCAAAAATAGCTGCTTTGGAGGGGAATGCATATGTAACTAAAATTGATGGATTTTTATGCACAGTCTTTAATATTTACAATTTAATTAATTATTTTTGACTTCACATAATTTTAGCTTTTTTGGAGTTGACATTGGTATTTCTACATACTAGGTACTCTTACTGACCTACCAGAGAGTACGGTACCAGATATTATTGAGGATTATTGGTCTTTTTATCATTACTGTTATTTTAATGTGTTATTAATAATAATTATATTAAATAAAGAAGCATTTTCAATAATGCACATTCCTAATCTGAACAAGGCTCAGTGGCATATAGGGAAGTGAAGCACAAGCCATGTTTCCTCTCTTACTGCTTCTCTGAAATGGGTGAATTTGAGTCAACAAATAATGTAACTGACAGGACTGTTGTTCAACCAGCAGAGTTAACTCATCACTGAAGAAGACTATATTAATAGGTTTCTGTACATAGCATGTCCACCAATCATTGGACTGTTCAGCAACTCAGAGAAGTTTTTCTGCATTTTATATAAGAAGCCGAAGAACCATTTCCTGTTTCCTGAACTGAGTAGTTTCTGTGAGTGTACACATTCTTCTATTTGCTTTGTTATTAGTACTTGCTACCATGGTAGATTTAACATGTCGTTGCATACTGTGCTACTGTAATCCTTCACTAATAATGTGGAAACCACACTTAACAGTGCAATCCTAGTGTCATGCCTGCCCCTGCTGATGTCATGCCTGCCTTTGCTGATGCCCCTGAACAGGCTCCTGAGGACCCTGAACAGGCTCCTGAGGACAGTACTGCAGCAGAAAGGCAAAGACTGGATCCTGTAGCTGAAAGCTATCTAAGTGGTGAGGAGGATAGAGCCTCCCAGGGAACACCTGCAAGGGATCAGTCTCTGCTGCAGCCCAGTAATTCATCATCAGACTCGCCTCCACCTGTAACCAGGCTCAGGAATGTAAGAAGACAACAGCTGAGAGAGCGAAGGCAGAATGCACGCATGCGTGCCAGAAGATCTCTTAGCCCTGATTACTGACAGGATCCTGTCCTCACTCCTGGCTAGCTAATGAGTTGATTAGCTAGCACTGTATATATGCAAGTCTGTTGCCAGCAGTCATTTGTGCTGGCAACGTCGTTTGTTCAGGACCTGAATCCTTGCATCTCTGCTCCAGACCTTGTGGAATTCTTCTCGGCTTGATCCTTGGCTTTTGACCTTCGGCTTTGTTGACCCTGCGTTCATCTCTGACTCCTCTGGTATTGTTGTGATTTATGGACTTGAAACTTTGGTATGTCTGACCCTGCTTTTGGACTGTGATTTAAACCTGCTTGAACCTTGCTACCTGGTTTGCCCGGCTTGACCTCGGACTGTTCCTGGACTTTTGCTTGCTTGTGTCACGCCCCCTGGTCCTGCCGTGACAGATTGCCAGCACCCACAACGCTCACACATCCCCACCATGGAAGACGGAGCAACCGGAGGTGTGGACCCCATGGAGGAAATGCTAGCACAGGTACAGCACTTAACTCAAGCTGTGATTGCTTTGCAACAACAGGCTGCTACAAATGCTGTTGCTGTAGCAAATGCTGGTACACCTCCCCCACGTTGCCCAATAAATCCTCCTGATCGTTTCGGTGGGAATGTTGATGAGTTCCAGGCATTCCTTGCCCAATGTAATCTGTATATTGAGCTCAGGGCTCGGGACTTTGTTTCTGAGAAGGCTAAAGTTTGTTTCATTTTAAGCCTCCTTAAAGGGCAAGCTGCCAAATGGGCCACGCCCTTGCTGGTGGGGAATTCTCCCTTACTATCTGACTTCCAGGCTTTCAAGGCTCATTTTGCCGCTGCTTATGCCAATCCTGTGAAAGCTGAAACAGCTAACCGCAAAATAAGGGCTCTTACTCAGCATAAAACCTCTGTCGCTCAGTACACCAATGAGTTCCAGCTGCTGGCTCAAGACCTGACATGGAATGAGGCAGCGTTTATTGACCAGTATACTGAAGGGCTGTCTGACGAAATTCTAGATGAACTTGCACGCAGTGAACGCCCTGACACTTTACAAGCCCTCATCCATCTCTGTCTCCGCATTGATGGGAGGTTACAGAGCCGCCGCCAAAACAGAAAAAAGGCTCTCGCCTTCCCCAGCAGAACCCTTCAGACCTTCCACCGGCCTTCCTCCCCCGGCTCCTCTCCACCTCCTGCAGGCACAGAGCCCATGCAACTTGGCACCGCTCGGCCCCGCCTTACTTCTGAGGAGAAGCTGAGACGGCGCACTCAACAGCTGTGTCTGTATTGTGGAGAAGCCGGGCATTTTGCCTCCAGCTGCCCTGCCAAGCAGAAGCGCTCACCACAACCGGCTCCACCGGTAAAAGAGCAGCCCCAAGCCTGACCGGACCCCCCGGTTTGGGGCCTATTCTGGGGTCCTCCAGTACTCCATACTCACCACAGACTCCCTTCCTGGTGCCAGTGCGGTTGCAACTCCCAGACAACCGCTGGCTCTTCATCCACGCCATGTTGGACTCAGGGGCCGCCTGTTGTTTCATGGACATTCTTTTTGCCAAAGAACACGGCGTTCCCCTTCAAGAGAAGGCAACCCCAGCGCTTGTAGAAGCCATTGATGGACGCCTGCTCCGCTCCGGACCCGTCGTCCAAGAAACCCAGCCACTCACCTTGTGGATACAGCAGCACCAGGAACAAATAACTTTCGACTTGGTGAGGATGCCGAGGTTTCCAGTCATCCTGGGTCTCTCCTGGCTGCGCCACAACAACCCTCAGGTAGACTGGGTACATCAGGAGCTCCAGTTCGGCACCAGTCCTGCACCCACGCCTTCCGTGGAAACGATGGTAGACACCCCGTCTTCAGCACCATCGCCAGAACCATCACCAGCTGCTTTGCTGCTGGGCGCTGCGGCTCCCGCTTTACCTGCCACCTATCAGGACTATGCAGACGTCTTTGACGAAAAGGAGGCAGACCAGCTACCCCCGCATCGGCCCTACGACTGTGCCATCAACCTCATCCCCGACGCTCCGTTACCCTCAGGCCGCCTTTACCCAATGGCAGAACCGGAGCTGGCTGCGCTGAGGGACTATTTGGACAAAAATCTGGCCAGAGGGTTTATTCGGCCCTCTACGTCTCCTCTGTCTTCCCCAGTCCTCTTTGTGAAAAAGAAGACAGGAGACCTCAGGCTCTGCAATGACTACAGGGCCCTGAACAAAATCACCATACGGGATAGGTACCCCCTCCCGTTGATCCCTGAGCTCATGGACCGTTTGCGGGGAGCTCAAATCTACACAAAGCTAGACCTGCGTGGCGCCTACAACCTGGTGAGAATCAAGGCAGGAGATGAATGGAAGACCGCCTTTGGTACCCGCTATGGCCAATATGAGCACTTGGTCATGCCCTTTGGCTTGACCAACGCCCCTGCAGTGTTCCAACGCTTTATGAATGACATCTTCCGTGACCTCCTCGACCGCTTCGTGGTAATTTATTTAGATGACATCCTGATCTTTTCCGCCACCGTGCCTCAACACATTGACCACGTAAGGCAAGTGTTGCACCGCCTGCGCACCCATGGACTCTATGCGAAACTAGAAAAATGCGAGTTTCATCGTAAGTCTGTTGAGTTCCTGGGGCATATTATCTCCCCTGAAGGCACGCTGATGGACCCCAAGAAGGTGGAAGCCATTCTCCAATGGCAGCCTCCCAAAAACCGGAAGGATGTTCAACGCCTCCTGGGGTTCTCCAACTACTACCGCCAATTTATAC